>NC_133325.1:314915933-315245308 GCF_042186555.1 Aquarana catesbeiana
TTATGCGGCAATCACGGCAAACTGTGTTGCATGAAGCTTGTTGGCCAAAAAGGAGCAGGAGTTTCTTTTGGGTGACAAGCTTCATGCCATGTGATATGCCTGGATTGTGGTGCAACAAGCGGCAGCAACACATTTTAGGTGCCATTGAAAATAATGGCACCTGAACCTGCGTTTTGAGATTGCGGGCAATCCCAAAATGCCCAGGTGTGAATGGAGTCTTAAAGTGGAACTGAAGGCAGAAATAGAAAAGCTGCAAACAGGCAGACTTTTTATTTCAGACGAGACATGAAAATTCTCTTCTGCAATAAAATACACCTACCTGTCTGTTCACAATCCCCTGCAGAATGCACCCTGAGCTGTGCATGCGCAGCTAAGCTTAAATTTTATTGTGAACCCAGCCTGAAGGATCTACATTGACTGACATAGTCAGATAGCACTAATGGGATGTGACTGATCCTGACCATGGATAGGGCTTTAATTGACTAACTTTTTATAGACTGATTGTTACACATTTTTGTAGAACCAATTTAAGAACGTCTAACCAAATGAAAGCTGCTAAATAATTGATTGATATGAGTTTGTACAAGTGACAATGTTAGAGCTCACCAGTATATAGCACTACAAGGACATGTGCTAGAACTAGCTGTACATAGCACGTTAGGACAATTCCTGGTTAACCAACCAGCACTTGATGTGAATTGAAAGCCTGACACCATTTTTGTCTACTTATGTTTTATTGTTCAGATGCAAAACACTATTTTTGTATTTCATGTGCCAAATGACCCGTTGTAACTGTGATCGCACATCACACAATTAGCACTTTTTAAAAATGCTTAAGATATCGTATAAAATTCTACCACATTCTACCAATGTCGTTTGTCTTCTTGTATGAAAGTTACTGAGATTTTAGATGCTTGAGGGCAAGTCCAGCTCCACGCATTCTATACCCTATATCTGTGGTCTCCAAACTGTGGCCAGATGTGGCCACTTTGCTTGCCTTTATCTGGCCCTTGTGCACTACTACTCCAATGGTGGGACACCATTCCTCTCACCGACAGCATCAATAGGACACTATTCCTCCCAGTGATACCAAAAAAGGGGGCACTATTTCTCCCATTACAACCAATGATGGGGAATTGCTGTCTTCTACGGACCACAGTCTGGCCCACTCAAAGCCTGAGAACAGTAAACTGGTCCTTTTCTTAGGTTTGGAGACTCTCACCCTATAAAATGAGAGATGAGGGCATCTTTTACCATCCAGCTTTTGAGAACTGTTGGAGCCATGCAAATTTATAGTTCTACAGATAGAGTTCAGCTTAGGCAAAGACACATCTGGTTTACATAAAGCTACAGACAATATCTTTGGGGAGATGATCTACAGTGAGATCCCCAGGTGTTATAAGTAATGATTGGAGTCATTGAACCCTTTATTGTCAACCCATTGTTTCTTGAAGAACTCCAGGAAGGGTCTTAGTGCACTTTTGGGGGAGGTAAGTGTAATGTGCATGTGACACTTATCTCCTTGGTGTCCTCTATTTCATACAATATTGGAAAATGTCCTTTTGCTCACTATTGGCATGCTTTTGGTTCTTGTACCTAATGCCGCGTACACACGATCGGAATTCTCATTGGAAAAAGATGTGACGGCTTTTCGGACGGGATTCCACTCAAGTTTGCCTTGCATACACACAGTCACGCAAACGTTCGCTGAAATTACGACCGTCAAGAACGCGGTGACGTACAACACTACAACGAGCCGAGAATATGAAGTTCAATGCTTCCGAGCATGCGTCGAATTGTTTCCGAGCATTCGTAGGGATTTTGCGCGTCGGAATTGCCACAGACGATCGCATTTTCGGATAGGAACTTTTCCTGACTGAAAAATAGAAAACATGCTCTCAATCTTTTGCTGGCTGGAATTCGGCCAGCAAAAGTCAGATGGAGCATACACACGGTCGCATTTTCCGACGAAAAACTCATCGGTCTTTTGCGGGCCGAAATTCCGATCGTGTGCACGCGGCATTACAGCTCACTGCACAGTACTTATGAAAGTGTGTGGGCAGCAGCTGAACGGGAGGGAGAGCTGAGATTTTGAAGATTATTTTTTTTAAAGGGTAATTATTTTAGATTTTGCAGATTATATAACACAGTAAAACAGTGTTACGAGTGCTTGCTAGAGTTTATAGTCTAATAGTGTTAAAAAAATAAAAACCTATTTGGATTGGATTTAGCACTAAACAAAGCAGCATGTAGATCATTATAGGATTACACAATCGCACAACTGGAATTTTGTTTTGTGTGGACTGGGTCTTCTATCACGAGACTGATCTTGGTATGACTCCTTGTCACATATGCATGCAATCAAACTCTCCCCTATCTCTTTTACTTTTGTTCACATTAGTAAACATATCATCTACACTGTTGTTAAATTGTATCTAAATCTAAAAGACAATAATGTAACATACTGCAGATTTCCAGTCCCTAGGCTGGCAATACATGAGTCAGTGGAATGAATGAAAGAAAAAGACTCCATGTGGATGGGGCAATCCCTCTAGCTGAGCCTTCCTTTGTTTTCTGAAAGTGGGGAGACTTCCCCACCATCATAATACACTGATCAGCACTGCCAACTATAGCCGGCAGCGCTGATCAAGAGAGAATTTTTCAACAGGCTGATTGTACACAAGTCATATGATGGATCGACTTGTGTACAACCACGCTGCCCATACATGGATTGAAATTTGGCTGAACCAGCTGCATTTCGATCCATCTATGGCCAGCTTTAGATGGGGTGGCTGCAATAGTTTTCATTGTTAGGATTAAAGCTGGCCATACACTAGTAGATTTTTAAATGAACATTCATGCAAAACTTCTCATCAGCACATTCGATGACTTGACAAATGTCGTTTGAAAGTATTTCAAAATTTTTTGCTTTTAACATTCACTGGTTTTTACTACTGCCATGCTGGGAGTGAGCGTCCAACAGTTTTCACACCCTAGCAACAAGGCAGGACCAAAGAGTTGCTAACTGGGAGTTTTTCAGCCAGGCCTCTGGGGGGACTAAATCAGCCTACTGGTATGACAATAATATTATTGAACATTTTACAAAGCTGCACACTTTTTATTTTAACCACTTGCCAACCGGTACTTTTACTTTTTTTTTACAGCTGTTTTTTCCTATGCTGTGCTATCAAATGGTACCTGGGCCAATCACAGCACCCTGTACCATTTGATTAGCGGTAGCCAATCACAGATTACTAGTTATCACAGCTGTTATGAATGTAACCCATTCATGACAGTACACAGCATTGCTGTTACAGTGATCTTCTTTGTAACAGCAATCAAAGTGTGGGGGAAAAAAAATACCTGAACACACACACACACACACACACACACACACACACACACACACACACACACACACACACACACACACACACACACACACACACACTATGGTAACACTGAACTACTCTGATGAAAGTATGTAAAAAAAAAAAAAAAAAAGGTTAAAAAAGTTTGAAAAACTTGCCATGCCTCCTACTAAATGCTTCAGACTGTCTACTTTCCAAAAAGGGGGCATTTTGGTGGTGTTTGGGGGTGTATTTGTACTGTCCTAGCATTTTAGGGCCTCAAGAAATGAAGAAATGTCGGTACATCAGAGTTAATTCATATACACTTATTGGGATTTTACCAAAGACATGTAGCAGAATACATTTTGGCCTAAATTTATGAAGAAATTTGATTTTATTGGGTATGTTTTATAACCGAAAGAAAATGTTTTTTTTTTTTTTTTCAAAAATGTTTTTTATATCGCAAAAAAAAAAAAAAAAAAACTAGTGGTGATTAAATACCACCAAAAGAAAGCTCTATTTGTGTAAAAAAAAAAAAAATGATTTGCTTACAGTATTGCAGGACTGTGCAATTGCCAGTTAAAGTAGCGCAGTGCTGAATAGCAAAAAATGCCCTGGTCATGGAGGGGGTAAAACATCCTGGAGCTCAAGTGGTTACCACTGACAGGGGTGCTTACAATGATCAGCTTTTATTTATTTAAGTAAAGCCTTTATCTCAAAAGGAAAAACTTAGGACTGCTTATAAAGTTTTAGCTTGAATTTTTAAGTAAACGCCATCTCAGTCTGCTAGTTTAACCCTTTCATGACTAAGCCTATTTTTGAAACTTGGTGTTTACAAGTTAAAATCCATATTTTTTGCTAGAAAATTACTTAGAGCCCCCAAATATTATATATATTTTTAGCAGAGAATCTAGAGAATAAAATGGCGATTGTTGCAATATTTTATGTCACACAGTATTTGTGCAGCGGTGTTTTAAAGCAACTTTTTGGGAAATGGGACACTTTCATGAATTTTAAAAAACCAAACAGTAAAGTTACCCCAATTTTTTTGTATATTGTGAAAGAGGATGTTACGCCAAGTAAATAGATACCAAACATGTCACGCTTTATAATTGCACGCACTCGTGGAATGGCGACAAACTACAGTACCTACAAATCTCCATAGGCGACGCTTTAAATTTTTTTTACGGTTACCAGGTTAGTTACAGAGGAGGTCTAGTGCTAGAATTATTGCTCTCGCTCTGACGATCGCAGCGATACCTCACATGTGTGATTTGAATACCGTTTACATATGTGGGCGTGGCTTCCGTATGCGTTTTCTTTGCTGCGTAAGCTCGTGGGGACGGGGGCGCTTTAAAAAAAAAAAAAAATTCTTAATTATTTTATTTATTTTTATATTTATAAATTGTGTTTAAAAAAAAAATTTGATCACTTTTATTGCTGTCACAAGGAATGTAAACATCCCTTGTGACAGTAATAGGTGGTGACAGGTACTCTTTATGGAGGGATCGGGGGTCTAAAAGACCCCCGATCCCTCCTTTGCACTTCACAGTATTCAGATCGCCAAAAACGGCAATTCTGAATACTGTATATTTTTTTTAAAACCTACGCCATTGGCAGCCGAGTAAACAGGAAGTGACATCATGACGTCGCTTCCGTGTTTACTATTAGGAGGCTGGAACAAAGCCACTCACGGCTTCGTTCCAGTCTGTCCCCAGCCCAATTGGTCATCGGGTCTTCCGATGGAACGGGAGGCCCGGTAAGAGCGGCGGGAGGGGGGAACGTCCCCTCCCACTCCTCCGGTATAACAGCCGAGCAGCTTTTAGCCGCATTGGTTGTTATAACTGGATAGCCGATCGTCGGCTCTAAAAAACAGTACTGGGATAATGCCTGCAACTGCGACGGATGTGGCTTGCACCAAGGGTTTGGAGCGTCCCTGTTCTGCATTTCAAGGACAAATCAGGGCTGAATTTTTGCCTGAATTCGGCCCTGAAACAGAGTCAAAGACGCACAGCACTTCTGTGCAAGCCGCACCGCAGCTGCAACGGCTCTAATTCACCCAAAAGCTGTTCTATTGGGTTCAGGTCAGGACTCAAGCCCAACCCTTGAAAAATAACGCCACACCATAATCCCCCCTCCACCAAATGATTTTGACCAGTGCACAAAGCAAGGTCCATAAAGACATGGATGAGTGAGTTTGGGGTGGAGGAACTTGACTGGCCTGCACAGAGTCCTGACCTCAACCGATAGAACACCTTTGGCATGAATTAGAGCGGAGACTGTGAGCCAGGCCTTCTCATCCACATCAGTGCCTGACCTCACAAATGCATTTCTGGAAGAATGATCAAACATTCCCATTAACACACTCCTAAACCTTGTGGACAGCCTTCCCAGAAGAGTTGAAGCTGTTATAGCTGCAAAGGATGGGCCAATTCAATATTGAACCCTATGGACTAAGACTGGGATGCCAATAAAGTTCATATGTGTGTGTAATTACAGGGGTCTCAAACTGGCTGCCCTCCAGCTGTTGCAAAACTACAAGTCCCATGAGGCATTGCATGGCTGACAGTTACAAGCGTGACTCCCACGGGCAGAGGCATGATGGGACCTGTAGTTTCACAGCAGCTGGAGGGCTGCCAGTTTGAGACCCCTGGAAGGCAGGAGTCCCAATAATTTTGGTAATATAGTGTAGATTGATTGGTATGGTTTTTAAGCTTCTATTCAGTTGATAAAACACTTGACTAAGCACAAAAATATTACAAAAAAAGACAATGTGTATTTGGTGATCATATTGTACTTTAGTTATGAGTCTAGGTTGTAGAATGTGTGAATAAAATGTGCGGGAGGGTCTTGCAACTTCTTTCAACATAGTTATGAAATGTCACAAAATGATATCCATGCTACTAGCTAACGGTAACCATTTAACACAATTATACATGGCTATATTGTGATGTTAATTATACATCTTTAGCCAAACATTTAAATTTCATGTTAAGAAAACCGCATAATTGTTCTAGCCGCTATTCTAGCCAACAATAAGACGCCTGTTTCTGCAGCATTGTAAAATCCAGAGGACGCTGTGAATGAGTGGAGGCTTTTCCCACATTTAATTCCTGGAGGGAGAGCACTTGATGAATGAGATCTTTGTGCTCAGGGTGTTTTATAAACCTGAATGCCAGTGGCCTAAGTGATCCGGTTAACCACTTCATGACCAGAAACTAGTGGAAGCTGATACAAAAAAATGTGGTTTAGCGCTGCCAAGTAACGAAAAGGTTAGCCCCTCAGTTTACATAATGATGGTGCGGAATAATTTACCTGATCACCCCAGATATTTTGGGCTTTTACAATGTTGCTATGTGAACAGAGACCATTAGTATGTCCCTTAGGAATTCAAGAAACAATGATCCTACTATTTAGAAGTATTCGTGTTTTCCAGAGAGTGAGCTGTGTACACTTACTGGTCACCTGATTGTTCCCTTTTGTTTGAAGTTGGAATGACCCAAGCTAGCACTAACATTTGATTATGTTGGCATACATCTCTTATTTGTGGTTTCCGCTTACAAGGCAGGAAAATATTAGACGTGCTTTGTAAGTACCATATGCTTACAATAGCTTTTATTCAAGTCCTTAAAGTGGAGCTCCACCCAAATGGGGAAGTTCCGCTTTAAGCATGCCTCCCCCCCTCCTGTAATTTTTTTTTTGTGGGGGGGTAGGTACCTAGTTTTGACAGGTACCTGCTCCCACTTCCGCTCAGAACGCCTAAGCCAGTGATGGCGAACCTATGGCACGCAGAGCCCTCTCTGGGCACGCGACCTATACTCGGACGAGCTGGACATAGGAGAGCACACTGACTGGTCATCCCCAGTGCTCATGCTCCTCGCTAGATGGCTCATCCAGTGGTGTCGCCAAGCTCCAAGAGTGTTTCAGCCCTCCTGGCTTCCAGTTTCCGGCAGGCATCGGCTTCGTCCATCCCTTCGGTTACCCTTGGGCTCTCCAAACACCCTCCAGGAGACCCAGAGACTCCGGGCCCTTCCGGCAGGCACTGGCTTCATCTATCTCCCAGGTCCCATTGGAGTCCTTCGTTCATCCCACAGGAGATCAAGGAATTCCTGCATCCACCTCGCTTGTGAAGAAACTTCTTTTTTTTTTTTTTTTTTGCTGAGCCCACTGTTTGAACAAAAGAAAACAATCTGTGCGTGTCCAGCTTTAGGCATTGTATACGCAATAAGAATTATGGACGAATGATCGCCTGTTTTTTGTTTGTTTTCTGCATGCTTTTCATATCGAAATAAAGAACAGGGTCATCTGACCCCTACACAGTCCTTCTGTAATTCAAAGCCCAACTAATCATGGTTCAAAGTACACCTTTCTCTGATGCTAGAGAACATACCGGTTGTAAGGTGCTAAATTATTATGGCCTTTCCCTCTTCACCTGTCAGCGTCTGTATGCCTGATGATTATCGGGACCGTGGTCTCTCCTGTCCTTGTATTGAGTGGCTCAGTGGAGAAGGCACCCCTTCCAGGTGTTTTTTCTTCAACAGTGGACATGCACCAAACTATTCATATCTCAATGGCACATAGTACAAAATCTTCTCAGTTGCCAGACAATGGCACAAGGTCCAGTTCTCCTTAGGGCTCTGGGGAAGCTCAAGTTAGTGGCCTGGATTTTGAGAGATGAAGGTCCACGGATTTAGGTTGGTCTTCGAGAGTGGTAGATACGCTCATGAGAGCACGGAAGAGCAGCATGAACTAAGTCTACAGGTTTTCTCCAGGAAAGCCTGAGTTTGTCATGTCCTCTGTTTTGTTCAAAGAGGTCTTGACATGGGCCTGAGCGCAAGCATGCTCAAAGGGCACGTATCTGCCATCTCAGCCTTTACCAGGACTCAGTGGGCCTCTGATTGATTCTTCAATTCTTTAAAAGCTGTAGTAAAGCTAAGGCCTCCTAGAGCCCTCACTTTTCTACATGGGTCCTCGCAATAGTACTCAGCTACCTGTCTGCTCCAAACATCCCAAATGGAGATATTGCTATGGGAATTGTCATTAAAGAAGGCTTTCCTGGTAGCGGTAGCCTCAGCCAAGTGGGTTTCTGAGTTGGCAGCTCTAGGGTATAAAGAACCCTTTACATACTTCCTAGCAGACAGTTATTCTGCTCCCGATGCTGGATTCTATTCAAAGTGGCCTCAAGATTTAATTTAAGTCCGAGATCATGTTGTCTACTTTTCGTCTGAAAGATGTATTAGAGGTTAGTCTTTTGAATGTCAGGGAGATGCTGAAGATTTAAATCAATGCTACCTTGAGCTTCAGGTCATCGGGTTGCCTGTTTGTGGTCCTAGAGGTTCACGAAAGGGGGTCAGAGGTTTAAGTAGGGTGATTGCTTCTTGAAAGTGATCTCCCTGGCATATAAGGATAGGGGGCTGACCCTTCCAGAAGAAATAATGGTGCACTCCACAGGAAGCATCGCCACGTCCTGGGCAGCTGCCTGTATAGTCTTACTGGATTCAATTTGCAAGGCAGCAACATGGTCATCCATACACACCTTTTTTTCTCATCACCTAGATCTGTCACTTTTGACAACTGTTAATTTTGGCAAAACTGTTATCTCTTCAGCCAGAGGCCATAATTAACCCTATTTTTTGTGCATTATCCCACCCTGGTTAGCCAGTTAATTCCAGTGGTAGACAGACTTGAAGCTGTCAGGAAAACAAAAAATTTAATACAAAATACTTACCACAATTTTCTTTTCCTGACGAGCTCCATGTCAACACAAACTCTCACCCATGTGCGGAAATCTAGCTACATAATGCCAGCCTGGGAGAGGGAGTCAAATTCATGAGTTAGGTTTTGCAGGTGGGGGTATGGGCGGGGCATACCCAGTGGTAGGCTGACATGGAGCTCGTCAGGAAAGGAAAACTGTGGTAAGTATATGGTATTCAATTTTCTGCTATTCTGTGATGGTGCATGATAGGATATGAAAGATGCTATGGAGTAGGTAATTAGGATGGCCTGGGCACAAATGACATTAGAAATATCTTCTATTTATTATGCATTAAGTGACATTCTGTCTGAAAAGGTGAACTGAGCCTTAAGGCCAGTGGCTCCACCTCGGTTTATTGGTATGTTATTTCAATTTAGATGAGGACAGGCAGGGCAGCACCTTCTCATGTTTTGGCCACTTCACTCCGTATCCATATTTTCTACCATATCCATAATGGATATGATCTTTAGTTTACACTAAAGAGAATGTAGCAAGAAAAGTAATACTACTGGTGGTGCTGTGCTAACTGGGAATTCTAATTTGGAGATTTTGTCATTGAAGTACTGAGACTAATGCCGTGTACACACGGGCGGACTTTTCGGCAACAAAGGTCCGTCAGTCTTTCCGACGGACTTTCAACGGACTTTTGATGGACTCCCGATGGACTTTCGAACGAACGGACTTGCCTACACACGATCACACCAAAGTCCGACGGATTCGTACGTGATGACGTACGACCGGACTAAAATAAGGAAGTTCATAGCCAGTAGCCAATAGTTGCCCTAGCGTCGGTTTTCGTCCGTCGGTCTAGCATACAGACGAGCGGATTTTTTAATAGGAACTGGGTCTGGCGGAGTTCCAGCGTAAAGATTTGAAACATGTTCCAAAGCTAAAGTCCGTCAGATTTTCGACAGAAACAGTCCACTGAAGGTCCGATGAAGCCCACACACGGTCGGATTGTCCACCGTATTCGGTCCGTCGGACCAGTCCAGTCAAAAAGTCCGCTCGTGTGTACAGGGCATTAGGATGAGTTGGTAAATCTCTCCATCAGGATCCATCCCAGCTATATTATCAGAACACTGTAGTTGGCACACACCATAGTCAACAGAGAAAAAGGAGTGCGTTTTTTACCTGCCTAGGTTTTCTACTTTATATCAAAGTAGACTAACTGCACCAGTACCCTGCAGGTAGTCTACTGTTCTGTGAACACTTTTTTGGGATAAAATTTAAAAGTATGGTGAATATTCTCAATCACTCCCACCACTGACTTCTCTGTCCTCACAGGGGCCAGCTATTCATCATTACTCTAATGGGTATCCTCCTACACACTTTACACTGGGGTCAGTGACTTTCTGCATTCTTTCCAAGTTTTCTGCAGTTCCTTCTGCTCTCAGTGAACAGATAAAAGGAACTTTAAAACAACAAACTGCAAGCAGGCAGGCTATTTATATTGAAGAGACATGCCTACATGTTTACAGTCTTCTTTACAATGTACTCTCTTGATACAGAGCCTGTGTGACAGGGTGGATGAACTCCTGCATATTCATGGGAGTTGCGTCCTTCCTGCACTGACCAATCAAGACAGTTTATACACATAAACACAAGGATATAGGGCGCCAACAGGTAACCAGACCCTGTGTGAGGGGGCAGTCTCTGTATAAATAGTTCATACGAAGTCCATATAAGTATGAAGTTCATAGGACAGGAGGAAGTGATCCAACAAGAATGGGGGGATCCTAGGACATGGTGTCCAAGCACTAGGGCAGGCTTGTTCGCAGGAGTAGATGACAGCAGAAGAGAAAAGAAAAAGCTCCTCTAAGTGCAGACAGTTTACAGGTTTATTTGGTGCAATAAAATACAAGGGGCAACTCACATGAAGTATGACAAGCTCATCAGGAAGGGGTGTCCAGGATGTCCGCGATGTGGACCGCCAGGGTTGGCGGAAGCCCTCAGGTGGAAAGCTGAGCAGAGGGGATAAAGCTGGACCACAGCATGTGCGGTACGTCACTGGAGGGAGGGGTCGCGACGCATTGACCCTTGTACTTTATTGCACCTAATAAACTTGTAAAATGTCTGCACTTAGGCTACTTTCACACTGAGACATTTTTCAGGTGCTAAAGGGCGCCTGAAAAACGCCTTCCCTGCAGCCACATTGTGAGAGCCCAAGTGCTTTCACACTGGAGAGGTGCGCTTGCAGGTCGTTAGAAAAAGTCCTGCAAGCAGCATCTTTCGGGCAGTGTGGGAGCGGTGAATACACTGCTCCTCCAACGCCCCTGCCATTGGAATCAATGGGCACTGCTGCAGAAGTGCCTGCAAAGTGCTTCAGCAGCGGCGCTTTGCTGGTGCTATTAGCCCTTTATTCGGGGGTTAAAAGCACCAGGTTAGCGGCTGATAAGCGCCGCTATTACAGCGGTAAAGCGCCGTTAAAATTAGTGGCTCTTTACTGTTAACACCCCCCCCCCCCCCCCCCCAGTGTGAAAGTAGCCTTAGAGGCGCCTTTTCTTTTCTCTCCTGCCTATCAAGACAGCTGTAGACCCAGGGAGAAGATGTTGGCATGGGAACCTCGCATGTGTTGGAGCAGAGGTGAGCAGCTTTAGTTCCACTTTCAGCAATGTTGTTTGGCAGGTGCTGTTATCTTGCCACAATGCTGATCTTAGAAGCAGGAATTGCATTAAATGGAGATTCAGGTAAATTGTCTAGACCAGGAGTAGGCAACCTCAGCACTCCAGCTGTGGTGAAATTGTAAATCCCATCATGCCATTGCCTCTGGGAGTCATATCTGTGGCTTTCATAATTTTTCAGTGGCTCATGGGACTTGTAGTTCCACAACAGCTGGAGTGCAGAGGTTGCTTAACCCTGGTCTAGTAATTCTGACTTTCGTGCAGGTGTATGGTGTCCTGGACAGCTTTAGTATTGCTCTGATTCTGATTCTAAAGGCTGTCTTGAGTTACTCAACTGCTACATTATGAACGGCCAGCATCTGCTGATAGGTCTGTGATGTACAGTATGTATTATAAGTCTGTGAAAGGGCTAGTAATACCATTTAGGGCCAGTTCACTCCATGAATCGCACAGGAACGCTCAGGTTCCTGTGTGATTAAAATGAAATCTGGGTGCAGTGCAATTTTAGCCCATTTATTTGAATGGGTAGAAAATGCGCCGGACTGCACCCAAAGTAATGCACGCACTACTTTAAAAAAATGCACGGCATCCGGATCGCATAGTACTACTGTACCATGTGATCTGTGCAGACAAACAAACTGGGGGGTTATTTACTAAAGGCAAATCCACTTTGTACTACAAGTGCACTTGGAATTGCAGTCGCTGTAGATCTGAGGGGGACATGCAAGGAAAATAAAAAAAAGCATTTTCGCTTGCACATGATTGCATGATAAAATCAGCAGAGCTTCCCCTCATTTCAGATCTTCCACTCAGATCTACAGCGACTGCACTTGTAGTGCAAAGTGGATTTGCCTTTAGTAAATAAACCCCTGTGTTTGCAACCTGCATTTGGGGTGTTTTTAGGTTAACAATCACACCCGCTGCAGATCGCAACTGCAGTGCGGTGCGAGAAACCCACACAGGGAGTGCAGGTTTCCCACACAACATTCCTGCACCTGTACTGCATGTGACTGCTCTCTATCTCAGCTACCACTGTAGACAAACTTACCCTTGTTTACCAACTACAATTCATATATAATCTGACACTATTATAAGTATGATTACAAGTTGCAATTCATTTTTATAAACTGTGACAACTATGTAATAAAATGTGGCCACTTAACCAGCAACTATCTGACTTTCAATGTACCATTCTTTCTTTACATGTACTGATGTAGGCTTGTTAAAATAGCTAGTATAGTGGGAATGCTTAGTTATTGTTGCCTAAAAGAAAGGTGCGCTAAGCGCAATTGATTTATTTTTTTCCTAAGAAAATTGTTACCCTCAGCTTAGAATGCTGATGTACACATGAATGCCAATGCTATATACCTCGATACTCCTACATTTTATAGCATGAAGCACACCTCTCCTTGAGGTTACATATGAATCATTCATTCTCAGCATACCACATCATGTGAAGTATCATTGTACGTCATCTATGTTCAGTGCGTGTTATTGACGCTATTAGAATATAACCACAGTCAGCTAATTGCAATGAGGCCACAGACAAACTGGTTGAGCTAGCGTT
This sequence comes from Aquarana catesbeiana, assembly GCF_042186555.1. NCBI lineage: Eukaryota > Metazoa > Chordata > Amphibia > Anura > Ranidae > Aquarana > Aquarana catesbeiana. The sequence continues at coordinate 314,929,227 of NC_133325.1, forward strand.
AACTTGTCGACTATTACGAAATAGTTTTTGAGTTGATTGTAACACAGCATTTTTTTTCAGTAACCTATCATTAAAAATGTTTGATTAGGGTTTCGTAAGCTTCATGTACATGGAACGTTTAAAAACCTCTCCTGAACACTGGTACTTGACAGCTTGTAACCGACGGTTAAAAACGTCCGTTGTGCTGTATTTACATGCAGCGTTTATGCGCGTTTAGCCACGTTTGCATTTAGAAGCGTTTTTTACATTGTAAATGGTCAGAAATGTATCTACATTGAAAACGCCTATAAGCCGCGTTTGCACGCTGTTACAAGCATTTGGCATTTCAAATGTCAATAAACTTTCGTCATGCAAAAAGTTTACATCAGGGGTCGGCAACTTATGGCCCACGGGCCGCCCCCGGCCCGCCGCTAAATGTCTGGCCCCTCAGTGCACATGATGAATTCACGTGCACCCGACCCGTGGACATTTTAACCCCGGTCGGCTTTCTTGGGATAACAACCGATGCAGCTAAGAAGCCGCTCGGCTGTTATCCCAAGCAGCAGGAGGGGACGTCATCCCCCACCCCCCCACCGCCTTCTGCAGTTCGCCCAGGCTCTCCCATCGCCCACCAGACAGCCTGAGCGATCAGCCGGCTGGCCAGAGACCCCTGAACGAAGCAGGAATCGGCTTTGATCGGGTCTGAAATCTAGTAACCCGGAAGTGATGTCATGACATCACATCTGGTTTACAGAAGACCTAAAGGTGCCACATTTTTAAAAATTACAGCCAAACTTGGCATTTTGAATGCTTTTAAGTGCAAAGGAGGGATTTGGAGTTTTATTTTTGCCTATTATTGTCACAAGGGATGTTTACATTCCTTCTGACAGCAATAAAAATGATAAGAATTATTTTTTAAAGGGACAGTATAAAATTTTAAAAAAATGAAATAAAAGAAATAAGAAAAAAAACATGGGAAGTGCCCCATCCCTTCAGGCTCGAGCGCACAAGCGAATGCATACATAAATCGTGACTGCAAATATAAACACTGTTCAAACCAAACATATGAGGTATCGCCGCAATAGTTAGAGTAAGAGCAATAATTCTAGTGCAAGACAACCTCTGTAACTCTAAACTGGTAACCTGTAGAAATGTTTAAAGCTTCGCCTATGGAGATTTTTAACCACTTGCTTACTGGGCACTTAAACCCCCCCTCCCGTCCAGACCAATTTTTAGCTTTCAGCGCTGTCACACTTTGAATGACAATTGCGCAATCATACAACACTGTACTCAAATGACATTTTTATCATTTTTTCACACAAATGGAGCTTTCTTTTGGTGGTATTTAATCACCATTTAGGTTTTTATTTTTTGATAAACAAACAAAAAAAGACAGAAATGTTTGAAAAAACAACACGTTTCATAGTTTGTTATAAAAGTTTGCAAACGGGTAATTTTTCTCCTTCGTTGATATTCGTTGATGAGGCTGCACTGATGGGCACTGACGGGCTGCACTGATAGGCACAGATAAAGCGACACTGATGGGCACTGATAGGATGGCAGCGATGGGCAATGATAAGACTGCACTGATGGGCACTGATGGGTGGCACTGATGGATGTCACTGATGGGCACTGGTAGGTGGCAATGATAGGAGGTACTGATAGGCAGAACTGGTGATGAGGCACTGATTGGTGGCACTGTGGTCACTGATAGGTGAAACTGTGGGCACTGATGGGTGACATTGTGGGCACTGATGGGTGACACTGTGGGCACTGATGGGTGGTGCTGTGGGCACTGGTAGGTGGCGCTGGTGGGCACTGATGGGTGGTGCTGTGGGCACTGGTAGGTGGTGCTGGTGGGCACAGAAGCCTCTGCAGAGGCTCTCCACGATCAGGACGGTGATCGGCTTTTTTTTAGCTGATTACAGGCTCTGTTTAAATCACATGATCAGCTGTCATTGGCTGACAACTGATCAGGTGGTAAGGGGTCAGGATCGACCCCTTACTCCAATCTGTGATCAGCCGAGTTTCATAGACTCGCTGATCACTGAACACGCCGTGTGCGCCCTGCAGAGGGCGCGCAGGCTTCTCGAGCATGGGAGGCTGTCCATGGACGCCCTCCCGGCAAATTAGGTTCGTGCTGCAGCCATCTTTCGGCTATAGGGAGGAAACGAGGTGGTTAAGCACCGTAGTTTGCCGCCATTCCACGAGTGTGCGCAATTTTAAAGCATAACATGGGGGGGGCTGTGTAATGTAAAAGGGTCCAGAGATACGGGGGCTGGGTAATGTAAAGGGGTCCAGAGGTACAGGGGGTGTGTAATGTAAAGGGGTCCAGATTATTATCTTCATTTATTAGCAGGTCAATGCGGCCTTCCATGCATTGAATCTGACCCTTGAGTGGAAAAAGGTTGCTGACCCCTGGTGTACATGGACAAATAACATAGATACGTTTTCACCATGTCAGAAATTGGTGTAGTGTTGCCACATTCCTAGTATGTAGAAGAAAAAGGGTACCGGAGATGTATCAAAAATTGGAGAGTATTAACAAAATAATTCTATGCTTGTTATGTACTCATGTTATGTTTTTTTATGTTGTTCCTTTGTTTTTTGTCTTATGCATTTTAAGTGATCACTACATGTATGTATGATCAAATTTTATATGTATAAATAAATGCTTTTTATTCTGTACTATTGGTGTTATTGCCTTTAAAAGTCCCAACCAAAAAGGGGGTTTTCCTTTTTTCCTATGGACAAATAAGACAACAGAGGAGAGTTCAGGGGCTGCTGAAAAAAAATGCCCAACTGCTCCTAAGCGTCCGTTTATCAGCAGCAGTGTACATGAGGCCTTAAAGTGTTTTTCACTACTCGGGGACCTGGGAAACTTCTTTATTGCACTTATGGCATTGGCAAGTGAGGGATTGTCAGAAGTTTTCAGAAGTCATGAATTGCTCTGCTTTTCCTGGCATGGTATATCTTTGTCTACAGAAACCTACTTAAAGCATTTGAGGTTGGAGCCTTGGCGACCTCAGTAATTGGGTAGGGCTGCTATAACGCCGTTTACCACCACTTGTCATACGTCCTACAACAAAGGGGCCTGCCATGTTCTTGAATGTTTGAGGAAACCATGCATTGAAACCATAAAACAATGTTCTTCTTACCCATACACAACTGAATTTGCCATTTTGTGTCCTGCTTGTTTTTATAGAAACTGCACTTTTAGTTCAGTAGAAATGATTCATAGAAGTGCTTTTGTGCTCCATTTAGTAGTGATATCACTATTTCCAATCACATAACTAAATACTTCCTGTTGGCCTGCAGAAAGATGGACTCTCATCATATTTTATGGATGACGCATGTGCCATATTGCAAAAACTCTGGCTCCTGGAACAGTAAGTCTGAGCTGTAACATTTTATTCTCTTAATTGCAATGAGAGCAGTCTTTTAAAGGGAGATAGCATAAAGTCGATCATAGACAGTTCAAATCAACATTTAAATGAAACAGGATTTTGGATTTGCTGTAAAATTCTTTTATGGAAAACTGCACTCTTCTGATCTATCCTACAACTCCTCTGCATAAAACCAAGGATATAACTGGATGACTAAAGCCGGTCATACATGGATCGAAATTCAACAGGTTCAGTGGGGACTGGCCGGATTTCGAACTATGTATGGGCAGGCTGATTGATCCATCGATTGACTTGGGTACAACCAGCATGTTGGATTTTTCATGCGATTATTGCTACCCAGCAGGAACCCATGGTTGCAGGAAAAAACTGCAGTGAATTCTGCATTGTCCTGCTGCATTCCTCAGTTTGAATTACATATACCAGGTCCCGAGCCACCACCTTAGTTCTCTTCAACTTTGCTGCTCCTTCCTTCCAGCTGGGCTTGTAGGTCTGTCTGTGCCGCCCTGATTTGATTTCTAGGCTGTGGGAGCTTAGTCTCTATAGGCTGAGTTTGTCTGTCTTTGGGTTCTTGTAGCACCTCCAGGTATGAGGCCAGTTTGTAGACTCTCTGCAGTGACTGGTTAACAGTTTCTTGGAGTTTTCATTTCATTTCTCCAACATATTTTTCTTTGGATTCATTCATTATGTCTTTTATGTGAGATTTTGTCAGGCCAAATTGTTGGGCTTTTGGGATGGACAAGGTGCTGATGAGTTGTTGCAGGCCGCATGGCTTGGTCTAATCCTTGTTGGTGAGTAAGGCTATATGGTGGTATGAGTTGGGACTGCTGTTTTGTAGGTGGTCCCAGTATTGTCAGCAAAAATTATGTTAAAACAGGCGACAAGCAGGCATCACATCACCGCTACCCACCAACGGCCCACCTCTTAAGCTGCGATAGGCAGCTAATGGGGATGTTTACATTCCGTGACGATGAAGTTTCGCTCCCACAGCAATGTTCACCTGACATGTAACAATTGATGGGCGGTATGCCCGCTGAACGCTACACATTCAAATAAATAGGGAAATTACACGAACACCCCGCAAATATGTGCAAAGCTGTTCTTTTATTTTTTAAATACAGTTTGTCTCTTGTACAATATTTCAGTTGCAGAGACCAGAACTTCTCTTGTGATAACTGACAAAGAGAGAGAGAAAGAGAGGGAGAGAGGGGAAGGGAAAGAGAGAAGGGGAAAGAACAGGAGGAAAGAGAGGAAAAAAAGATGGAGAGAGAGAGAAAGCAAAGAGAGCGGTCCAACAGAGAGGGGGTAACCGAGAGAGTAATAAGAGTGGGGACAGGTGAGAGGAGACGGGGGAAAAATTATATGCGTGTGTATATATGTACCGCCGAGTACCCTGCAAATTCAGGTGTTCTATGAACTCCCGAATATGCGCTGTTCAGGGCTGAACTGATGCTTGGCCCTGACAGTTCGCCCATCTCTAGTGCTAAGCTTAAAAAGCTAAGTGTTTAATGCTACTTTAATGCAGCTGTTGTTATAGGCAGCAGCCTGTTGCTGGACCACTCTCCCTGGGAGAAGCCAAGGCAGCCAAGATCCAAATATTGATTTTTGGCTGCAAAAGGTCTCCCCTCAGAATACATTATTCATGGGAATGCTTGTATTGATGTGTGCCCTTATCGTCACCTGTGGCCTCAAACTGTCTACAATGACTAAAATGAGGAAGTCACAAGTGACAAAAGAGAAGTTTTTTTTTTTTTGCAGGATAGTTGAGCTTAATTACTGTGTTAGAGGCCCAGGGAAATACACTGAACATGCTAGGTACATTACATGTCCCAACTGCCAGAGGAATGCTTAGGAATTCCCCAGGAGCAACTTCCACGTATGGCCGGATAAAGAGAAGTTTGGGCTGGCCTGCTCAGGGTGCTACCCTTGTAAGCACACTGAGTGAGTGGTGGTAAAATACTGATATACACATAAAACGGTCTGTCTGCGCAAAGCCAACAATACCAGAGAGCTAAACTGCCTAGTGATTTTCTATATCTCCAGTGCAGTCCATTGGTTGAGGCAAATAAGTCTTCACACTTGCCATAACTTGCCTTTCAGTTGAGATTTACATTTTTCTAATAACACGGGGACTACAAGAATCAAAACACCAAGGTGGGCAGGAATAATAAAAGCCAGTGAGCCTTCAAGGCTGCCCCTTAAATTGAAGTATCACTTTTGGCTGGAGCGAACCTTAAGGCCTCTTAACTTGAAATATCACTTTTGGCTGGAGCGAGCCTTAAGGCCCCTTTTGACTTCAAAGTCGCTTGATTTTGCTGCGATTTTGCTGCCGCGATTTTGACAAAACAATCGTACGACTTTGGATCTGACTTTGCCCTGTGACTTGAATTCTGACTTCAATGAACAGGGATCCAACTTTGATTCCTGACAATGCCAGGCACTGTCTGGTATGAATCTTTAGGGGGAACTCCACGCACGATGTAAAAAAAAAACGGCATGGGTTCCCCCTCCAAGAACATACCAGGCCCTTCGGTCTGGCATGGATTTTAATGGGAACCCCCACGTCAAAAAAACGATCCATTCTGGACCCTTATCCGAGCACACAGCCCAGCAGGTCAGGAAAGGGGGTGGGGACGAGTAAGCTCCCCCCCCCTCCTGAACCGTACCAGACCGCATGCCCTCAATATGGGGGGGGGGTGAGTGCTTTGGAGCAGGGGGGGCTCTGTGCCCCCCAGCCCCAAAGCACGTTGTCCTCATGTTGATGAGGACAAGGGCCTCTTCCCGACAACCCTGGCCATTGGTTGTCGGGGTCTGCGGGCATGGGGCTTATCGGAATCTGGAAGCCCCCTTTTACAAGGGGGCCCCCAGATCTCGGCCCTCCACCCTATGTGAATGAGTATCGGGTACATTGTACCCCTACCCATTCACCTAAAAAAAGTGTCAAAAATAAAACACAGAACACATGTTTTTAAAGTAATTTATTAGGCAGCTCCAGGGTCTATTCTGACTTTTTCTCCAGCTCTTCTGGCGACGTCTTCTGCCTCCTCCACTGATGTCTTCTGCCTCTGCTGGTTATTCTCCCCTCTCCAGGTCTTCTCCTTCTACAGGGTGCTTTGGGGTGTCGTGCCCCAAAGCACCTACCCATAGCTCCCAACTGTCCCTGATTTCGAGGGACTGTCCCTCATTAGGAACAATGTCCCTCTGTCCCTCATTCCTCCTCATTTGTCCCTCATTTTGGTCTGATCTATATAGATGTATACAAAATGCACGTTTTATCTATCAAAAAGTGTTTTCCAGCGCTAAACCTTTCATCTGATTTCTAAATTGATGCATTTGTAAATTCCAAAAGCCAATATAAAGGAATAGTAGTGGTAAAAAAAGCACTTGTGGGTTTAACCAATCTTGTTTTTTTGTACAATTCTCCTTTAAGGGGGCGTGGCAAGGGGTGTGTCCTATCCCTGCAAACTTTTGCTGATAGGTGTCCCTCATTTCCATCTCAAAATGTTGGGAGGTATGCCCACCCCCCATGTTGAGGGCAAGCGTCCTGGTATGGTTCAGGGAGGGGCGGAATTTCTACAAGTTGTGGGTGGAATTAGATGGCCAGTGCAGCAAAAAAATAAAAACTTCATGATGGGCTGATTTTTACATTTCTTGTGGGCGGATCAGCTAATCATAAAGTTTTATTTTTTTGCTGCAATGGCCATCTAATTCTGCCCACAATCTACCCACAACGTGTAGAAATCTGGCCATCATGGACATGAACTCGCCACGGGTGTGCGGGGCACAATAAACATTCTGTCAACTATTGTGCGCCTCCGCCGTCTCGCCGTCACAACAGCCCAGGCACTATGCGATGGGGGGCACTTCTCGACAGAACACCGGGAAGGAGCTGTCATTCGGTCCCGCCACTATATTAAACAAAGGGCAGGGTCACCGGGTGATGTCACTGGGTGACCCCCACCCCTTCGTTTAACATAACTCCTTCCGGCGCTATGAAGTATAGAAGAAAAAGAGCAGACAATTACATTTAAAAGCTGACAGTGACAGTGTCAGCAAGGGAGGGAGCCTGTCTGTACAGACTGCTTCCTCACTGTGTATACTGCTCTTCACCTCTCCTGCCCCTTTCCTTGCACACACTGCCCCCCCCCCCCAAAGAGGATCTGTCACTTATCTGCTATCACATAGAGGACTATTGTGATAGCAATAAAATCATAAGTAAATCGCTTTTAAGGGGCTTTCGAAGGGCTGCCCATTCATTGCAATGAGCAGGACATTTTGGGAGCGCTAAATACAGGGCTCTCAACCCGCCCCAAAGATGCTGCTTGCAGGACTTTTGGCAACGTCCCGTAAGCGCACCGCCCGAGTGTGAAAAGTCACACTGCAGTGAATGGGAGGCGGTTTTCAGGCGCTTAGCAGAGGCTATTACTAGCGCTAAAGCGGCTGAAAACCGCCTCAGTGTGAAAGGGGTCTTAATGAGCTCAGTTTAACCACTTAAAGACTAAATCTTTTTCTGACACTTGCTGCTTCCAAGTTAAAATCTGTATTTTTTGCTAAAAAATTACTTAGAACCCACAAGTATATATATTTTCTTAGCAGAGACCCTAGAGAATAAAATGGTGATCGTTGCAATATTTTATGTCACACGGTATTTGCGCAGCGGTATTTCAAAATCAATTTTTTGGGAAAAAATACACTTCAATGAATTAAGAAAAACTAAACAGTAAAGTTAGCCCAATCTTTTTGTATAATGTGAAAGATGATGTTACACCGTGAGAATCGTGATTTTTATTCTAAGCAAAAAAGTTGTGATTCTCATTCTATTCAGAATCGTGCAGCTCTAATGTAAACCAAAAATTTGACTTAAGTGCAGTGGCGGCCCGTCCATTAGGGGCGCCCGGGCGCTGCCCCTTCTCTCCTCTCCACCCCCTGTATGCAGTGGATAGATTTATGCATAGCATGAATCTATCCACAGCTGCCTTGGCCACCCGCTATTCATGTGTCCGACCCCTTTCGGGTTACGGAGCACATGAATTACAGCGGCCAGATTTTTTTTAAGCACCTGATTAGAGCCATAGACTCTAATAGGCTTCAAAATAGGGTGGGCTCAGGTCGCAGAGCATACATCCTGAGCCCACCCAGGTGTGTTGAAAATTTGCATTTGCAACACTGATCCTCCTCCCGGCCAATCGGGAAGTGGGTCTGGTACCCGTCACCCAATTGGCTGACAGAACAGGTGATCCTATTGGACACCTTGCAAGGAGGAGAGAAGAGACACACGGCGTCTCTATGAGAGGAAACAGAGCCGCTCCCGGGACACATCTCGCTGGCCATGCGCGCGTGGGGGGGGGTTGGTTCATTGCCGCTGCCCCCTCCAAAAAAAGCCCATGGTCTGCCACTGCTTAACTGGTTAAGTGGATGTAAAAACTGACGAAAACCAATGTTAACTGAGCCGATTTTTCTATGAAAAAAGGTGACTTAACTAATGAAACAAACTGAGGGCATGTGTGAAGAAGGGGCCTTATTTCCACATTGCTGTTTCATATGTTTAGACCAAAACAGCATATTGCTTTGCATAACTTTTTAAAACCACAACAAACACAAAAAGAAAAAAAAAATAATAATCTAGTAGTACATCTGTTCAAGGTGTGGCTAAACAGACAGTTTAAACCTACAAACAGTAATTTTATGCTTTTCACAGTTGTAAACCTCTGGGTTCAGTTGTGAATAAAAAGATTGTCAGAAGACACCAGACATGATGCTAGCAAAGATTTCCATCTTTGATTTAGGTTAGTTTATTATAGGCAATCAGAGTGTTTAATTTGTAAGGAAAGCTGCACTTTCTAAATCTAAAATGGAGAGTCAAGTAATACAAAGGGTAATAATTGACGGATGAGCTGATGGAAAAAGTAAAAGTAGATAAAAGTGGAAAAAGAGTCAGAGATAGCTGGACAAATTGGGGTAGGGAGTTCCAGAGAATGGGAAAGGCTCTGGAGAAGTCCTGGAGTATGGAAGGAGGTGACAAGGGCGGTAGAGAGCCTGAGGACTTGGTAGGAGTGAAGACAATGGTTTGGGTGATATTTTCAGATGAAGTTTGTGGTGTAACTTGGGGCAGAGTTTCGGCTGTTTTAGTATTATGAATTGAATTTCATTCATTAGGCAAGCAGAAGCCAGTGGAGTTATTGCAGTGGACACACTGAACGGTTGATACGTTTGAGCAGGTGGCTGGTTTTCTTTTTTTGGGGGGGGGGTGGTGGCAGACAACCCCCCCGGTCGGCCGGCGGGGCACCCAGCCAACCCCCCCCAGGTCGGTCGGTCATCCAGCCTGGCGCTTACCCCATCTGGGTCGCGGACGGGCAGTGCTCTTACAGGCGGTGGGCAGCAGCTTCCATCACGTCTCCTCCTCCTCTGCATCACGGCGGCTTCCGCCGTGCATCTCCTCCCTCCTCCTCCTAGGCATCCAATAGGATCACCTGCAGTGGCGGCTGGTGATAAAAAATATTGGGGGGGTGCAAACAAACCTCTCCAGGTCCTTACCTGCAAACGGAGTCTCCAGCCTGGGCTGTCACTGCTCCCCTGTTACCCTGCTTTTTTGGGCACGTTTGTCGCATGATGTGTGATGATGTGATGGTGTGTCCCTGGAATGAAGTGGAGTGTCCCTGGAATGAAGTGGAGTGTCCCTGTGTGCCTGAAATGAAGTGGAGTGTCCCTGGAATGAAGTGGTGTGTCCCTGGAATGAAGTGGAGTGTCCCTGTGTCCCTGGAATGAAGTGGGGTGTCCCTGGAATGAAGTGGAGTGTCCCTGGAATGAAGTGGTGTGTCCCTGGAATGAAGTGGTGTGTCCCTTGGAATGAAGTGAAGTGTCCCTGGAATGAAGTGAAGTGTCCCTGGAATGAAGTGGAGTGTTCCTGGAATGAAGTGGAGTGTCCCTGGAATGAAGTGGTGCATCCCTGGCAGTGGCGACCTGTTCATAGGGGCTGCCCCCCCAAGCTATTCACAAAAGAAAAAAAAAGGGATTTGTTTTACCAAAAAACATGTAGCAGAATACATATTGGCCTAAATTTATGAAATTTTATTTTTTTTTCGATTTTTTTTATTGGATGTTTTATAGCAGAAAGTAAAAAATACAATTTTTTTTGTTTTTTTTTTTAAATTGTCGTTCTTTTTTCTTTATAGCGCATAAAATAAAAAACGCAAAGGTGATCAAATATTACCAAAAGAAAGCTCTATTTGTGCAAAAAAAAGGACATCAATTTTGTTTGGGTACAATGTTGCATGACTGTGCAATTGTCAGATAAAGCGGCACAGTGCTATATCGCAAAAAATGGCCTGGTCAGGAAGGGGGGGGGGGGTAAATCTTCTGAAGCTGAAGTGGTTAAACAGGGACGTGGACAATGCCATACACAGTAGTGGGTGAAGGAGAGGGACTGGTGTCCAGGTCAGGCACTGTGTACTGTGACATGCTGTGTATACAGTGGGGGAGGGGTCTCTCAGCATGCAGCCAGCGTTCTCCCATGTCTCAGTGTAGCACACACACAGGCAGTAGACATGTACAAACACACACACTGACTCTCATGGTCCCCTCACAACCAGGTGTGATTGTTCCAGCAAGGCCACAGCATTCCAAGCAGGCAGGTTAGGGAGAAGGGAAAGTGGAGAAAGTGAGTAAGAAAGTAAGAAGCTGCACACACACTACTGGCTTCATTATCTCACCTCTGTATAGACAGTGCACTTGTTCCCAGATGCCTCACCTGACAATCTTATCTGTCCTCTATGGAGAGGGCAGAGGCTGGCCATTCTCCCCTTCCAGACACTTACTGTGTGATCGATCGCTGCTGCCGGTGTCCTATCGATATGTGCCCTCCGTCGAAAAGTGCCCGCGCATGTGCAGGACGAAGCCGCACTCCAGCTGATTTGGCGATCAGCTGGAGTGACGTGACCATGGCGATCAGCTGGAGCGACATGACCATGGCGCATGCGCACATCATAGGAGGCATTTTTTGATGGGTGAGAGAATGTCACGGACACTATTAAAAGCTATTCACAGAGCGGAGGGACACCGTAGTTCTCATATTGTGCCTCGCTGTTGCGGGGCAGGGTCTCAGTCTGCTCAAGGTCGCCTATGTCAGTGTTGCACGGCGGCTTTAGTGTCTTGATCAGCGCCTGTTGCCTGTGTCTAAGGGTGGGTTGCAACACAGACAAAACCGGCCCTTCAACAAAGCCACAAGCCACCCTGCAACAGCAAGGCATAATGTAACAACTACGGTGTCTCCCTCCGCTCTGTGAATAGCTTTCAGTTGCGTCCGTGATATTCCATCTTCTATAGAAAAATGCCTCCTGTGATGTGCACATGCGTCATGGTCAGCTGATTGCAAGCTGGGAAGCTTCCCATCCATAGACTGCCGTGTGTCCGGCACCTGGTCACTCTTAAAGTGACTTTTATTTTTTTGTGAATAGCTTGGGGTGGGGGGTGGTGCCCGTGCGCCCCTTATGGACGGGTCGCCACTAACCACCTGTCCTTTCAGCCAATCGGGTGACGGGTCTCAAGACCCGCTTTCTGATTGGCCGGGAGGGGGATCAGTGTGACAATAGCGAATGTCACACAACTGGGTAGGCTCAGGGTGCAGTACTCTGCGCCCCGAGCCCACCCTTTTTTGAAGCCTATTAAAGCCTCTGGCTCTAATCATGTGCTTAAAAAAAAAAAACCCCATTGGAATCCAGAATTTCGGTGCCATGCATGTAGATTAGGGAGCTGGACTCATGGATGGGGTGGGCAGTGCCCGTGTGTCCCTAATGGATGGGCCACCACTGAGCGTGAGTCTGGCAGCAGCATTCATGATGGACTGAAGTTGGAATAGTCTATGTAAAGGTAGGCAAAGAGGAAGTGGTTTGAATAGGTTAGGCGAGATAGAAGGCCTGTTTCACACAGGCTTCAGCTTGTATAAGAGCAGTATGAGCAGCAAGCTTTGACAATGCATTTGCAGAGCATTCAGCAAACTTTGTTGAAGCTTTTAAAGGATGAGTTCACCTTTTTGCAACATGTTACAGATGCACTGGCCCCGATCCCCTATTCTGACAGCTAGCGAGGGATCCCCCCCTCTCTAGCTGTCACAATCTGCAACAAACGTTTAAATCTGTGAATGGGAAAACTACAAGGTTCGACAGCCTTTGCAGCTGTCGGTCTGTAGTTCTCAATGAACTACCACGGGCTATTGAGCGCTGTGGTAGATCATTAAGTATTACTGTCACAGTGTAACTGCCTGGCCTTATTGGAGGTTCGGGCAGATAGATACACAGACAGTCTGCAGGACTGTGGTATTACACCCACAATCTACTGATCATGGGTGCAATGCTTTACAGGTCCATTACCTGCAAAAAAATTGCATTTATTTTTTATTTTTTGTAAAGGTGAACTTATCCTTTAAAGCAGGGGTCTCAAACTGGCGGCCCTCCAGCTGTTGCGAGTCCCATTAAAGGGGTTGTAAAGGTAATTTTTTTTTTTTTTTTAAATAACAAACATATCATACTTACCTTCACTGTGCAGCTCGTTCTGCACAGAGTGGCCCCGAACCTGGTCTTCTGGGGTCCCTCGGCGGCTGTTTCAGCTCCTCCCCGCAAGCATTTACCACCTTAATGCGCGCTCCCTCGCATGGTGGTGAGTGCTTGCGGGCGCGCTCCCGTGATAAAGCCGGCGGCTATAGCCGCTCGCTGTATCACTCGGCCCCGCCCCCCGGCGCGCCGCGTCATCGGATGTGATTGACAGCAGCGCGAGCCAATGGCTGCGCTGCTTTCAATCCATCCACTGCAGCCAATCAGCGACCAGGCTGAGCTGCAATGAGGACGAGCAGCGAAGATTCGAGGCGTCAGGTAAGTAAAACGGGGGGGGGCTGGGGGCGGCGGTACTGTCAAAAGTTTTTTCACCTTAATGCATAGAATGCATTAAGGTGAAAAAATGTTTATCTTTACAACCCCTTTAAGTATTGCAAGTCTGACAGTTCCAAGCTTGACTCCCTCAGGCAGAACCATGATGGGACTTGAAGTTCCGCAACAGCTGGAGGGCCACCAGTTTGAGACCCCTGCTTTAAAGTACCATTCAACTCCAGTTTGTATATGTTGAGCACAGATCCTAATGGGAGTGCTGACAGTGGTGTATTTAGGTTTTGTGCTGCCCTAGGCCTGACTAAACTTGGGCACCCGCTAATTTAAATATGACCCACCCCTTTCCTGTCAAGGCCACACCCCTTCCTTTTTAAGACCCGCCCTGTCATCTTCATCTGAGGAAGACAGAGGGACGTCGGAGGAGGAAGACAGAGAGGGTTGTTGTGGTGGTCAATAAGGCCTAGAGAATAGCAGGTTAGGCACGGCTCAGTCCGTAGGAACAGTAATGGATAATGGCCAACAGGCCCTCTTACCAGACCCAGCGAAACCGCAACACTGATCCTGTGGCTCTCTTTCTGGTGGTGCGGGTACAACGTGGCTCTCTCTCTGGTGGTGCGGGTACAGCGTGGCTCCCTCTCTGGTGGTGCGGGTACAACGTGGCTCTCTCTCTGGTGGTGCGGGTACAACGTGGCTCCCTCTCTGGTGGTGCGGGTACAGCGTGTCTCTCTCTCTGGTGGTGCGGGTACAGCGTGGCTCTCTCTCTGGTGGTGCGGGTACAGTGTGGCTCCCTCTCTGGTGGTGTGGGTACAGTGTGGCTCTATCTGGTGGTGCGGGTACAGCATAGCTTTATCTGGTGGTGCGTGGCTCTATCTGGCCTCCCCCAGCACAGTTCTCTCTTTTTCTTCCTCTGTAGCACTCTGCTGTTTGCCGGGTTCCAGGTCCCCCCCAGTGCATGTATGTTGGGGGACTGTAGCCTGCTGTCTGTGGACATACTGGGGCCGTCAATCTTCTGGGACTATGTTTCCCATAATGCCCATCCCCCGTGTGTTCTGATTGGCTCTCTGCTATGACCAATGGGGAGGGAATCAGAGCGGGCAGAGAGGCGGGCGGCGCTTAGGGGAACACGATTAGAGCCGCTCTCTTCTCCTATTCAACTTCAGAAAGGAGGGGGCGAGCGGGGGAATTACACAGCCACTGTGAACACAGCTCTCCTCTTCCTGGCACAGCGCCGCTACCTAAGTGATCATCGCTTTGCCGATGGGGGCGACTGCACCCACTACAACTGCTTCCTGGTGTCACCCGGGTGCAGTCCGCCCCCCCCCCCGCACTCCAATAGCGATGTCATTCAGATGTACTCCTCGGATGGCGGCCCTGAATGCGTAAGTCGGGAGGAGGATGCAGGTGCTTCTTTTTTCGTGGTGGGGGGGTTGCCGCCCCCTGCAAAGTGCCACCCTAGGCCTAGGCCGACAAGGTACAAAATACAGCACTGAGAGCGGACAAGGACACAGTCCCGCTCTCCTCTATGGGGAAATTGGGTGGAAACGGATGCCTGGCTGTTTTCATACGTTCCAATCTGCCAGATGGATGGAAAATAGAACATTCATCCGTCTGGATCTTGCAGATAGGATCGGATTGTATAGCGGCAGGTGTTAGCGGACATGTGTCTGCTGACATCCGCCGCTCCATAGGGGAGACTGCAAGGTCCGATCAGGTCCACCTGAAAAAATGAAAAAAAGGGCCCTTACTGGTACGAAAGAAATGTGCTTGAGGCTGATACTTTGGAAACACACAAACTGTTTTTCTATGTAAAGCTGAGGAGGACCTGATTGGTTGCTATGAACCTTCCTTCAGATATTTTAAATCAAAATCAATTGTTTTTCAAAATTTAAAGAGACCCTGTACTCCATTTTGGAACTTACTACCTAAGAGCAGATACAACATAATGAGGGAAATCTACTAAAATGTGAGCAGACAAAATCTGGAGCAGCTGTGCACAGTAACCAATTAGCTTCTAGCCTCAGCATGTTCGTTTAAGACCCCTTTCACACGGGGCAGAATCCGTCCAAAGTGGATCGGCCTATTCAGCTGGGGATCTCTCCGCTGATCCCCGATGAGTAGGCGGATGATAGGTCCGTGTCTGCTCCGCTATGCAGAGCAGACAAAGCCCATTGTTCTCTATGGGGCGGTCAGATTGAAATGGACTGCCTATTTGTTTCCATCCAATTGTCAACCGATCCGCCTGATGGATTGCGAAAATATCCCCATCCGTCTGTTTTTAGCAGACTGGATCAGATCAGATGCCACAATGGCAGTAAGTTCATAGCTGGCAGGTAGGACTCTATAAGGTCTTCAGCCCCTTAGAGAACCCCGACTGGGCCCCCAGATGGGGGCACAGACCGACAGAGTAACAGCCTATATCTTGGCAGTGTTTCTCAGCAGCTCCCCTCAGGGCATTTCAGTGAGCCCCTTTTATGTGCATCTATTGAAAATTGGTGGGAAAATCTAGCCAATCAAAAACCAATAAATCTCTAGATTGGGACTTTCTTAAAGGCAACCAACATAACAGTTATATATTATAAAATATAATTTTATTGAAATGGAGCAAGTTTAAAAACAAAACTGTACATACAGAAATTGTTGCATAGAAAACATATGTAGAGTGGTGATACCCAAACTTGTGATTGGCTGAATGATTGTACTACAGCAATATCATAGAATGGGTAGTGTATCATCCAACAACGTTTCGATTATCTTCTTCGGGGATGTAAAACACCACTCTGAAATCAGAAAATTCTACTATAATACAAGTTCTTTTTATATATTAACAATGTATTGCCTTGCATCAATCTATATATATATATATATATATATATATATATATATATATACTCACAAACATTGGAAAATATGTCAGATTTCCTGCAGAGCTCCACTTCCCATTCAAGGGGGCGCATGAGAGGATTTTCAACAAGACCACACAAACCAGTATGTATCGGCAGGGGTGTAACTAGAAATCACGGGGCCCCATAGCAAAATGTTGTATGGGGTCCCCCCACACAAAAAAAATGAACTAATGCCATTGAACAACAGATTACCACACTCATGTGGCACAGTACCCAGGCAACAGCTTATATTAATTTTGAACAACAAAACAAAAATTTGCCAATAAAATCTACAGGTTACATTTAGTACATTATAGTGTAAAGTCAAAAAAGTTTTTTTCAAGTTTTGCACCCCCACACCTAATGCCCCAGGGCTTGTGGGGAAGAAGGCCCTTGTCCCCATCTGCACGGGGACAAGGTGCTTTTCCAGGCACTGTGCAAAACAGATGACAGTCTGTCTCCCACTCCCTTCCTACCTCCTGTCCAGACTCCAGAGCCTTCTCATGTGCCAAAAATGTCCCTTCACAGGCGCGCTCGAGCACTCTGCCCTGCCCAATTTGCTCTCTACTCCTGCCTCCTGCTGTATGTGGCTGCCTGTGTCGGGGCACGGCCGGACTTGCGGGCCCGGGAGGCTTAACAGTAAACTTACATTCCTCGGAGTGGAGTGCCTCCTTACATCTCAGGTGTCCCCAGCAGAGTGCCTCATTACATCTCAGGTGTCCCCAGCGGAGTGCCTCCTTACATCTCAGGTGTCCCCAGTGGAGTGCTTCCTTACATCTCAGGTGTTCCCAGCGGAGTGCTTCCTTACATCTCAGGTGTCCCCAGTAGAGTGCCTCCTTACATCTCAGGTGTCCCCACTGGAGTGCTTCCTTACATCTCAGGTGTCCCCAGCGGAGTGCCTCCTTACATCTCAGGTGTCCCCAGTGGAGTGCCCCCTTACATCTCAGGTGTCCCCAGTGGAGTGCCTCCTTACATCTCAGGTGTCCCCAGCGGAGTGTTTCCTTACATCTCAGGTGTCACTGTCCCCAGCCAGCGGAGTGCCTCCTTACATCTCAGGTGTCCCCAGCAGAGTGTTTCCTTACATCTCAGGTGTCACTGTCCTCAGCCAGCAGAGTGCTTCCTTACATCTCAGGTGTCCCCAGCGGAGTGTTTCCTTACATCTCAGGTGTCCCCAGCGGAGTATTTCCTTACATCTCAGGTGTCCCCACATTGGAGCCCTTCTATATCCCAGCAGCGGTGTCTCCGCCGCCATTACTGAAAGCCGAGGGGGAACAAAATAGAGATTGAGCTGCGGCACCGCCCACTCTCCTCCCCTTTCCACAACAGGTCGCTGATGACAGACATTAAAACAAATAAAACTGGCGCTTTAGAGGCTGTAAGGCAAATGAATGTAAGAGTTAATAAAATTAGAAAGTCTTTTGCTGGATCAATCACGGTGTGGTATGGATGGTGTTAGTGGTTTTAAACAGGAGCTGGGATGCAGTCTATAGTGCAGGAAAGGATCCCTGAGGGATGAGCCATATGTGAATAGCATCACTAGTGGATTTTTGTTATATGTAGACTCCTTCTTGCAACCCTTGGCTCAGGCCTTACAGTCCTACATACGTGACTCCACACACTTAATGGAACTTTTGTCTCCCCATACTTGGACTGATAACTATTCCTGGCTATCCCTTGACGTTAATTCGTTATATACGTCCATCCCACATGATGTGGGATTATTGGCTGTGCAGAATTTCCTACTAACAGACCCCATGCTCAACACTAGACAGGCCACCTTCATTCTGGATGCGACGTCATTCTGTCTCACTCACAATTATTTTCATTTCGAAGATCAGTTCTACCTACAGACCCATGCTACTGCCATGGGCACGAATTTTGCCCCATCTTATGTTAATTTGACCATGGGTCATTGGGAAAATGTATTCATTTGGAATAACAATTCTTTTGCCCAGCACATAGTCTTCTTTGGTCGTTACATTGACGACATCGTCATCATCTGGGATGGTTCTCCCTCCCGGATTGATGACTTTGTCGTCCATTGTAACACCAATGACCTGGGTCTTTCCTTCACAGCAGTCTGGAATAAGGACAGTTTAGCCTTCCTTGATTTAGAACTTAATCATGAGGGTGAAAAAATCTTTTCTCGCAATTACACCAAGGCCACTGCTAGAAACTATTACTTGCACTATGACAGCTGCCATCACCCACTATGGAAGAACAATATTCCAAAAGGACAGTTCTGCAGACTCAGACAAAACTTCACTAGAGCTTGCGATTATGTCACTCAGAGTACGCACCTCAAAAGCAAGTTTATAGATAAGGGTTATCACACACCATTGATAGAACATGCTTATAATCAGTATCTACCGTGCAAGAAACCCAAGACTACTAAACCCCTGGAAGAATCTGAGGTACGCTTTATTACGGGGTTTCATAGCCAATACAGCAAGATGGAACATATACTTCTCAAACATTGGAACATTCTAAAACAAGACCCCCACTTGAACACCGCCTTGTGCCAAAGACCTAAGGTCACCTACAGAAGGGCCCCTACATTGAAAAACAAAATAGCACCCAGTAAGCTAAAATGTAAAACTAAAGATAATCCCCTTTGCCTCATTCCTCTAGTAGGAATGTATAGGTGTAATAAACCACTGTGCTTGAACTATGGTTTTGTGAATCATGGCCAAAAGAGTTTTACCCATAAAGGCAGACTCTTTTCCTTTGACAAATTCCATAATTGCTCCAGTGATTATGTGGTGTATTGTCTCATATGCCCTTGTAAACTCTTGTATGTAGGCAGGACCATCTGCCCATTAAGACAGCGTTTTGGCAAGCACCGCCGTTTGGTTGACTTGGTTTGTGACAAACACAGCGTGCCACGCCATTTCTTAAAGCATCACGCTCGCTCCACTATGGGCCTTCGAGTTTGGGTCATTGAGTCCATACCAAAGGGTCTTTCTGAAGCTGAGCGTTTTTCGCGATTATGCGAACGTGAAACATTCTGGATTTATACCCTTGACACGCTTGTCCCTAATGGACTCAATGAGGAACTTGAAATTAACACTATCCTTTAAATATTCAGAATGGTTTCTGTTGTGCTTACCTTTGCTTATGTTGCCTGCTTATAATTGGCAATTTGGTATTAATTTTAACCACGTACCTTAGTCATACATCATCTGCATGCGATCATGGGTGCATCATAAGTCGCAATTCTCACACAATCAGCATATACCACATAATTTCTTTGCACCAATTTTTTTGCACCAATCATTTGTGATGCTGTTCAGGTGCGTGACATCCAGTATATTGTGCACATCTCGTATAGCAATATTCTTTTATATTTTACATTTTTTATTTATCATGTTTTTTATTTTTATTTGTATTATTATCGTTTTTTATTTATTATCCATTATTATTATTTTTCATTATTATCTTTATTATTATTTTTATTTTTACTTTTATTTTATTTTTCACTTTATTTATTTTTTACATTGTCATAAAATTTAATTTCATAACTTCCACACATAATAGGTTAATTATATATATATATATATATATATATATATATATATATATATTAACTATTCACTAATTTTATATGTACATTTCTTTAGTAGCCCCTCTCTCTCTTTTTTTCTTCATAGAAGTATTAGATATTTTAGCATAAATATATATGTATATATGTTTAGGTTTTTTAAAGAATTTAATTTTTGTATGCCATACACTGATATTTTTTATAGTCAGATTTCCGATTACATTTCATGATTTTAATCAGCTGCGAATGTCTCCCAATCGGCTGTGGCTTGCTACAAATAGCCTCTCACTTCTTCCTTACCTTACACTTGAAAAAGGAGCGCGCATGTGCCGTACAGACCTTGCGCATGCTCAGAAACGCGTTGTGTTTTCTTCCCACTGTTTACATCGCCAGCTGCTTCCTGGGCTGCCGCTCCGTTCCTCCGCAGAGACAGGCTTCGTCCCGTCCTGGCTTCCCCGTCAGATTGCGCTTGGTTTGGGGGCGTCCCTTAGGAATTGTTGATTGTCCTTCTCCCTCCCATTTTTGGATTATACCTTTCTGCTCAACATACTGCTCTTAAATGTAAGTTGATACTTTTATTGTTCATTGGTGAATAAATGATTTTACTTAGTGGCGCTCCTCTTCTTTTGTCTTTTACGCAGATGACAGACAGATCGGGGGCGGGCGGCGCCGCAGCTCTTTTTCTATTGTAGCCACTCGGCAGGCTACGCTTCTCATTTCTAACTCGTCTGGTCTTCTCGAAAATGGCGGCTGTCAGAGACATTATCTCCGCTGGCCGTGGACCTCTAGCAACTATGACCGGGCCCCACTTGGCTGCGGGCCCCATAGCGCCCGTGTGGGTCGCTATGGCGGTAGTTTCGCCACTGCGTATCGGGATTAAGCTGGTTTCCCCCATATATATATATATATATGTTGGGTTGTGTATTGGAACAAGCAAAAGGGGAAGGTAATTGCTCCAAAAAGACACTGTGAACTGAAGGCATGAGGAAAATCAATCAAAAATGCGAAAAAAATTCAAAAAGTTCAAGTTTCAAAAAAGTCAAATGGAGAAATGTTCAGGCCCAAGCCCTTTTTAAATTGAAATGCAAGGGGAGTTGTCTATTTGATTCAATGTGAATGTGGTTCCTTTTATGTAGGGAAGACCAAACAACATTGGTGGGAAAGAATGTCCAAACATGTGCAAAGTATGCAGGTAGGAAATCTACATTTGTTGGTAGGACGACACAAAGCATGGACACATAACTACAAAATGCCACAGGTGAAGTTTGTGGCGTTAGACAGAGTACACATACCACAAAGAGGAGGAGATTGGAACAAAAATTTGTTGCAGTTCGAAATGCGTTGGATTAATTGCTTAAAAGCAACCATTCCTCTTTCTGGAGAGCTTCAGCTTCAGCTAGATGAGGTCCTGGGATCTGTAGAGAATGACTGTAACTACAGGGGGATGTGGGCCATTTTTGCTTGTATATTCTCCCTCTACAATGACAGTCTTATATATCCTCCTCTGTTGGGATCAATTCCCCCTGATATAATATAGATGGGGTAGATTTGATCTAGATAAATGAGAGGTCAAACCTCCCTTTTTTGCTTTTTCTTGGTCAACAATCCTGTCTAAAATTGACTGATAACCTATGGGTGTCAGTCTTATGATGGGTAGGAATAATCAATAATACTTAGCCTTTCCTTTTTAAAGGTAGGGAAAATAATAGTTGACAAATTTGATTGGATTTACTATCATTTATCTGTATCAAAATAATGTATATTTTTTGACTGAATCTCACCTATTTGTAAGTCTTTTTTCCTGTGTGTAACCAGAATTTTCCACTAGCTGGTGCAGGGTGTTGTCAACCTCGGCACACAAAGCCCCACTCAGGTGGGGTTAATCCTTTTTAGGGTGGGCCCTAACTGGTTTACCTTTTCTGAATGGAGGATTTCCTCCAATGTCAGAGACATGGCATCCAATGGTTGTCGATCGGCAAATCCAGTGAGGCGTCTTTATAATCTTCCTATTGCTCTGTGCACTGAGGATTGTGAAGTACACTTCCGGGTGTATGTGTCCGGAGGTGACATCACTTCTGGGTGTACTGAGCGGAGGAAGTGACGTCAGCACGCAGTGCAGGCAGGTTTAGCGCATTCGCAATGAAAGGAGAACGCCTGGGACCACAGCCGGCTGAGACCATTGAAGTGCCTGCTACAGTGTGTTCGGGCGGCGCTAGCGGGTCTGGTGGAGGCGGTGCCTGAGTGTGTTGTGTGATGTCATGGTGCAAGGGAGCCGAGTAGAGCGGCCGGAGCCTCGTGCATGGGTCTGTGGGAAGGGAGCAAGGCAAGCCTGGAGCGGGACTGTCAGTGGTATTTGGACTGAAGGGACCACCTGGCATGGCGAGAGACTGTCACTGTGACTCAGAAGGGGACATGTCGTGTCAGTGATCTGTACTTCTGCACACTGCTATCACTGTGAGAGTCAACTTCATGTGTATGTGCTGCCCATTCTAATTTCTTGTCTTCCTGAGTCCTGTCCCTGAGCTACTTACTTACTATATCAAAAATAAAATAAGAAACATGTTTTTTGCCTTAATATCTACTTTAAATCACATTGCTAACTGCATAGTGTACTTGTTTGTAGCCTAAATACTGGAAATTGCACTTAAAACTGTCATTTTGTAACTTTTGGAAATGCCAGTAAAACCTTGGCTGTGCCAGTAAATTGTGGGTGTTGTGTCAGTAAATTTCAATCTGGTAGGTTGGCAACACTGGACAGGACACTAAGGAAGGATGGAAGGATAAGGCTTTAGAGTCCCCCCGAATATCCCCTTCTGGGTTGGGGTACTTTAGAGAGGGAAAGCTCTGCCATTCCCATTTCAAATGAGATTGCCTTTTTGCCTTTTTTGGCTACTGAGTCTTTTTCATCGGGCAGTGAAATCTCAGCCAGTGGGGCTTAGCTGTGATGTCAGTAAAATTTGGGCTCCAGTAACAAAGTGAAACTAAATAAGAAAGGGACGCAACCAAAGCTTTCTGGCTAATAAAGGCAATAGTAGGAATTTTGATGTATCTGCTCTGCAGGACTTTTAAACATGTAAAATGGAGTTCAGGTTTTAAAAGAATGCCCAGAGCAATAGCATTTTTTACATTTTCCTTACAATAAAAATAATTTAGCTTTTGTAGCAGTGACTGCAATTCCTACTGGTGTTAGCAAGTATTTTCAGATTCATTCAAAGCCCCCCACTGAGAGATTAAAGTGGAGCTCCACCCAAAAGAGAAAGCTCTGCTTGTTTGCCCCCCCCCCCCTTCCGCTGCTACATTTGGCACCTTTCTAGGGGGGGAGGGGGAGCGGGTACCTGTTTTTGACAGGTACCCGTCCCCACTCCTTGGGGACCTCGCCACGGTGAGGTCCCCTGAAATTTCGGAGTCCCTCCTCCTTCCCCTGCTGCCGGGCCAATCACAAAGCGCGCATGCGCAGTAGGGAACTGGCTTAACTGCCGGTCTCCCTTACAAGGAATGGTGGCGGCAGCACCCGGGAGCAGATTGAAAAAAATCGACTGGGGTACCGACACCGCGGGATCCCTGGACAGGTAATTGTCCTAATCTTAGAAGTCAGCAGCTACAGTATTTGTAAACTCATATTATTATCTTATCTTAATACCTTGTCATCCAGTCTTCCTCGGCTCTTTTCTACATTTAAGGGCTAATTCACAAAGTGTGCATTGACAAATGTTTTACTGCATTGTATAACGTCTGTCCCCACAAGGATAATTTACAAAGTGTGCATTGACAGATGTTTTACTGCATTGTATAACGTCTGTCCCCACAAGGATACAATTGTTTCCTGTGTGTCCCATTCACACTGCAATGCAGACATGCTGCATTTTATCGCAGCGCCCCGTGCCAAATCACATGCCAATGTACAGCAGCACAGCATATCCCGCTGCTGTACAGTGTCATGAATGAAGTGTACATTTTGTACAATTCAAATAAAGTTTGTACAAAAAAGGGAGCCGTGTAATGCGATGATTGTGCACCACATTGCCCCCTACCGCTAGGAACAGACAGCTGCTGGAGCAGTAAAGAGCTCTCCCTTGCTGTGTGAACCCAGCTTACCTCTCTGCTTTGTCCCCCATCCCCTCTACCCACTAAGAGCCCTTTCACACTGAGCCGCGGGCAGTGATAGCTGTAAAGCACGCTAGTGTTAGCGGCACTTTATCAATGTTTTAGCGGCGCTATTCGGACGCTAGTGGGGGGGCTTTTATTCCCCACTAGCGGGCGAAGAAAGGGTTAAATACGATCTTGTAGCGCCACTGCCGAAGCGCTTTGCAAGCGCTTCGGCAGCGGTGCCCATTCATTTCAATGGGCAGGGGCGATGGAGGAGCAGTGTATACACCGCTCCTCCACTCCCCCAAAGATGCTGCTGAACTTTTTTTAACGTCCTGCCAGCGCAGCGCCCTAGTGTGAAAGCACTCAGGCTTTCACATTGGGAAGGCAGGGGAGGTGTTTTTCAGGCGCTTTACAGGCGCTGTTTTTAGCCCTTTAGCGTCTGAAAAATGCCTCAGTGTGAAAGGGGTCTTACTCACTCGTTTTTGAAGAGATTGCCAATCGCTTCAAAAACAATCTTAATGCAATTCAGGAGGACACCTCTAATGTACAGATATCTTTCCCACTTAACATACGCTAATAGCACATTCAACACTTTCTTCTTTTGAACCAGCTACTACAAAAAAGGTTACCAAATTTTGCTCAGATGCCCACCTAACCAGTGTTGCCAACCGCCGTTAGATTTACGGGCAGCCCGTAAAAACAGCGCACTTTTTCAGTGCCCGTAAATGTCCGTAGGAGCCAAACAGTGCCAGTAAAAATGGCTACAATAGGCTCAGTTGAGAACTGCGCATGAGCAGCGTCAACTCCGGAAATCCCCGAGACAATCCGATCATGAGCCCGTCCCACGCCGTTTGGCTCGCCCCTGCGCCCGCTGATGATGTCATGCCGCAAGATGCCGCCAAACTAAAATGCTAGGAGCCGAGCAGGCAGGCGGAGTGGACATGGAAAGTGTAATAGAGCCGGAGGACTGGCGGTGGCACCAGCAGCACCGCGAGAGATGGACAGCACAGGGCGCTGCGGACCCGGCCAGGCTGACACCCTGGTTGGACACATAAGGCCCTTGACAAGTGCAACTGGCCAGCACTGAGCGCCACACCCTGCCCTGGCTGCAGCCCCCTGGTGAGTGAGTGGCGTGCAGCTGTGCATGCATAGTTACAAGCCAACTTCTCTTGAACTGAGTCCCACCATTGGACCCCTGATCTGGCTGCAACATCCATTGCTTGACTGGCTGCCACAGACAGGCACAGGCAGCAGTTTCCAGACAAAAATGGCAGTGGTGAGATTGTGCAAAATCATTGTATACAATCTCTGTCTGCTGTCTCTCTGATATCTCCTGTATCCTGTCTGCATGACCATCTCCTGTATCCTGTACGCATCACTGTATCCTGTTCGCATGACCATCTCCTGTATCCTGTCCGCATGACTGTATCCTGTCCGCATGACTATATCCTGTCCACATGACCATCTCCTGTATCCTGTCTGCAGCCTCTAACCATCTCCTGTATCCTGTCCACAGCCTCTAACCATCTCCTGTATCCTGTCCGCAGCCTCTAACCATCTCCTGTATCCTGCCGAAGCCTCTAACTACCTTCTGTATCCTGTCCATATCCTCTGACCATGTCCTGTGCCATGTCCATATCCTCTGACCATGTCCTGTGCCATGTCCGTATCCTCTGACCATGTACTGTGCCATGTCCATATCCCCTGACCATCTCCTGTACCATGTCCATATCCCCTGACCATCTCCTGTACCATGTCTGCAATCTCTGACCATCTCCTGTACCATGTCTGTGATCTCTGAGCATCTCTTGTCTTTTATCTTGTCTGCAATCTTTGGACAACTTTGATTTTATCATGTCTGCAGTCCCTGAGGGGCAGCCTGGGGAGGAGTCAAGAGTGGGAGCGCTGCCAGATTGGGGATCACAAGAGATGTCAGATGTGTGTGGACTGTGTAAAGGAGACTATAGGATAAAACCAGAGCCACCAAGCTGAGCCCTGCATGGTGCACCTGAGAGGAGGTCAGTCTGAGGAGGGGTCACTGATGTAAAGGGGAGGGGAGTGAAAACAATAATGTAAG
Organism: Aquarana catesbeiana; assembly: GCF_042186555.1. Classification (NCBI taxonomy): domain Eukaryota; kingdom Metazoa; phylum Chordata; class Amphibia; order Anura; family Ranidae; genus Aquarana; species Aquarana catesbeiana. The sequence goes on from NC_133325.1 coordinate 314,955,074, forward strand.
GGGGCACTGAAATAAAGGCCCCCCCCCTTACCTTAGTGTATTCACTCTACGGAAGGTAATCTCTGGTCAGCAGAGTTAACCCTAATTGGGGGATGAAGGCCAATGCTGCAGCCCCTGATGTAAGTGGGGACTCTGATGTAAAGGGGAGCGCAGAGTGCCCCCCCTTACTTCAGAGTTCCCCCTTAGATCATGATCTGTGGCATTGTCATCAAGGTCTTTTGTTTAACTTAAACACATTGCTAATAGCACTAGTTACATACTTATAGTTTAAATACGAATAGTTGCACAGTTTAGCACCGAAAACAGACATTATAGTACTTTTTTGCAGTGGCAGTAAAAAATTGGTGCCGTTTGTAAATTTTTGGGGGTGGGGTGGGGGTGGGGGGTTGGCAACACTGCCCCTGGATCCTGTTCACTAGCAACTGCTACAGTCACCCTCTGCTCTCCTATGCTCTCACTCACATCTTCAATCCCACTCTATCTACCGGCATCTTTCCCTCCCCTCTAAAGCACAGATCACCTCATACTTAAAAAACCTTCATTGGACCCCACCAACCTGAACAACTTAAGACTGCTCTCCTTGCTCTCATTCACCTCTAAACTTTTAGAACACCTAGTCTACAACTTCTAAAAGAGGGGAGTCTGTGGGACTTTATATGAGGAGATGACGTTGTCTGTGTGAGCTCCTACCTCATTGAAAACAACCTTCTTGTCGTCTTCTTACAGTCTTTCTCAATAAACTCTACTCTCTTGGCCTCCAAGATTCTGCTTTTTTCCCTCACGCCAGGGTATTAGGTGTAATCCTAGACTCTGACCTGTCCTTTCAGTTCCAAATCCAATAGCTGTCAAAAGCTTGTAGACCTGTAGATAAAACGATAATTCTCCCACTCTACAAGGCTCTGGTCCGGCCGCACCTGGAGTATGCTGTCCAGTTCTGGGCACCAGTCCTCAGGAAGGATGTACTAGAAATGGAGCGAGTACAAAGAAGGGCAACAAAGCTAATGAAGGGTCTGGAGGATCTTAGTTATGAGGAAAGGTTGCAAGCACTGAACTTATTCTCTCTGGAGAAGAGACGCTTGAGAGGGGATATGATTTCAATTTACAAATACTGTACTGGTGACCCCACAATAGGGATAAAACTTTTTCGCAGAAGAGAGTTTAATAAGACTCGTGGCCACTCATTACAATTAGAAGAAAAGAGGTTTAACCTTAAACTACGTAGAGGGTTCTTTACTGTAAGAGCGGCAAGGATGTGGAATTCCCTTCCACAGGCGGTGGTCTCAGCGGGGAGCATTGATAGCTTCAAGAAACTATTAGATAATCACCTGAATGACCGCAACATACAGGGATATACAATGTAATACTGACACATAATCACACACATGGGTTGGACTTGATGGACTTGTGTCTTTTTTCAACCTCACCTACTATGTAACTATGTAACTATGTAACCTTCATAACATCTCAAAAACTCGTCCCTTTTTAACTGATACCACCAAGTTACTAATTCACTCCTTTGTTATCTCTCCTTTTTACTATTGCAACTCCTTTCTCATAGACCTATCTCTCCATAGTCTATCTCCTCTTCAGTCTATCATGAATGCTGCTGCCAGACTCATCTACTTTACCAACCACTCATTGTCTGCCACCCCCTCCCACTGGCTTCCGATTGCCCATCAAATTAGATTCAAAATACTAACAACAACATACAAAGCCATTCACAACTCTGCTTTGAGCTACATCACCAATCATGTCTCCAAATATCACTCAAACCATTCTCTCTACTTCTCCCAAGACCTCCTGCTCTCAAGCTCTCTTGTCTCCTCCTCTAATGCTCATCTCCAGGACTTCTCCAGAGCTTTCCGCAATCTGCCTGTCTATCTCCTACTCTGGCCACCTTTAGGGGATCCCTTAAAACTCATCTCTTCAGGGAAGCCTATTGGACCTCCAAATAACTGAACTTTTACCTATTTATCAGCTCATCCCCATACTAATCAATTTTTGTACCACTTGACCCACCCTATTGGAATGTGAGCTCTTATGAGCAGGACCTTCTTAATTATCTTGTATTTTATTATATTGTAACTGTACTGTCTCCGTTTGAATTGTAAAGTGCTGTGCAAACTGTTGGTGTTATATAAATCCTGTATAATAATTTGTAAATCAGACAAAGCAAGCCCCAAAACAAGGTTCTGAGTGATTTGGGAATCATTTGCCATCTATTAAATAGACTATAGTATAGAAATATTTTTTCTTTGCCATTTAACACTGCATGTTTTTACTCTTGAGTCCATTAGATCCCAACTGAGATCTTCCATTTGCTAGTAATCAATTAAAGACAGCGGCTAGTTTACCAGCCAGTGAAACACCAGTCAGGTGGTAACTCTACATATGAATGACAGACCCTGAATTTGTATAGTGGGTTCAGCTCATAAAACACTAAAAAAAAAAAATTTATTAATTTTTATTCAGAGGAAGAAAGGTATACACAAAGAATTCCTTTAGAACAGGGGAAAATTATCTACTCCACCCAGTCCTGTAACAAAACCAATTGGTATGCCTGTCACAACACCCTCTAGAAGTGTTGCCAATTTTCCTAGCTGGCTCTCTTCCTAGACGATATCGCCTGACTGAACAATGCTGGAAAGTGTTAATACTGGAAGACATCATTTACCGGTGCTCAGAACTCATAAAAATTGTCATAAAGGAATAAAGTCTCACCCATTTATCTGTTCATGGCCATTGTCTGTCTGGCTCTCAAATGTGCAATGCTGATCTCATAGTTTGTACTGCAAAAGGATATAATGCCAGAGCAGAAAGATTAGCTGCATAGCTTTTGAAGCGCTCTGGGTGAATTGAAATAATAATCCTGCTATCATGAGGATTAAACACACAGATAACATCTATTTTAAAAAGGCCTAGGGCAGTAACTCAAAGCAACCAATCAGCATCATACTTCATTGCCTTTTTCTAAACAACAGAAAGTGAAATCTGATTGCAACCATTATTCTGTAAAATCTTTTTAAAACTAAAACAAGCCTGTTTAACCATTTTTCAAGGGGGCAAATCCTTGGGCAACATTTTTTTGGGGGTCATTGGTGCTATCTATTTGATCCAAAAAAAAAAAAAAAAAACCACAGTGGTGAGATGTATCCCAACACCAAATGTCAGGCAGAGGTTAGCATGTGCACTGACCAATCCTTTTGAAAATGCTAACTATCTAGTTTTCATACTGATGTTTAGGCTCCTGAAATATTACAATCAGGCCACCAAGCAACTGACATTTTCTGAAGGACACCAACAGCTTCCTTTTTTTTTTTTTCAGGATCCCTACTTTAATAGTGTACCTCCACCCAAAATAGCTTTTCTGACTTTTTACTGCTCTCTCTGGCCCAGTTTCGAAGATTTCCCATCACTTTCTGTTCTGGAGACACTTCCAAAGTACACAATAATCTTTTATTATTGGATAAAGGTATTTTTAAAGGATTAAAGTGAAGGCAGACTGGCATAGTGTCACCGTCTAGCTTCTATTGAAGACTATATGTTGGTGGCTTTGGGAGGTTTTACAAACACTACAGCCGCTGGGTGTGTGTGTAAATCTGGCAACTCTCAAGCTTCCACCCACCCCCCTTGCTGCCCTCCTTGTGCTACACCACTGTTTCCCAGGCTCTGCACTACCATGGGCAGACCCAGGAGCATCATGGTGTGTGCCGTTAGGTAGAAGGGAGGGACATCAGTGAATGTCTATTTGCAGATTTCCTCTTCCTGTTAATTAACAGAAGCGACATGTAAAACTAAAATTAGACCCTAAAATTAACTTTAGTGTATTTTTTAGATTTTTACGCTTTGTAAACCATTGCGGTAATATTGTGTGACATTGCAATTGGAATTACTTCTATTTTATTTTCTAGGGTTTTCAGGCCTAAAATGTTTTTTTTTTAACCACTTGCCTACTGGGCACTTTCACCCCCTTCCTGCCCAGGTAATTTTCAGTTTCCGAATGAAATTTCTATCCATGTTTTTCAAGACAGAGCTTTCTTTTGGTAGTATTTAATTACCACTGTTTTTTTGGGGGTTTTTTTTATGAAAAAGACCACAAATTTTGAAAAACAAATATTTCTTATTTGCAAAATTGAAAAACAGAAACTGAGTAAATTTTTCTTCTTCACTGATGGGGCGGCACTGATGAGGCGGCACTGATGGGTGCTGATGAGGCGGCACTGGTGGACACTGATGAGGCGGCACTGATAATTGGGACAACTGATTATCAGTGTAAACTGTGTGCTGACAGGCTTGCTGGTTTTTAGGCACTTCTTTCCTCACACGTACACATCCCTTGAGGAAGGGACTGCTGATAACTGGCAAGTCTGTTTACATGTGATCAGCTGTAATTGGACACAGCTGATCACATGGTAAAGAGCCGCTGGGATTGACCCTTTACCCCGATCTGTGATCAGCTGTGTCCGAAGGACTGGCACCGTGCCTAAAATCAAGGCCACTAGAGGCTGATCTGCTGACAGCTTTAAGATTTAATATTGCTGAAGTGGGAAGAAAGCAACCAAAATGGCACAGACTGTGTTGAGGGAACACAGATTAGGGAGGGAGAAGAAAAGCAGGAGAGGTGTCAGGACAAACTCTGCTGCCAGGGAGACAGAAAAGCGTTAAAGCAATATGAAAGTCCTGTGTTTTTTTTGTTTTTCTTTTAAATAACAAACATCTTATACTTACCTGCTCTGTGCAGTGGTTTTGCATAGAGCAGAGCAGATCCTTCTCTTCTCGGGTCACCCGCCGGCGCTCCTGGCCCCCCGCCGGCGCTCCTGGCCCATCCCTCCTGCCGGGTGCCCGCACAGCAAACAGCTTGCTCTGGGGAAGCCGCTGGTCTGTGTGTCCATTCACACACGGAGCTGTAGCTCGGTGCCTGCCCCCTCCGTCTCCTGATTGCTCACTGGCTGTGATTGACATCAGCGGGAACCAATTGCTCAGCATGCCTCCCAACTGTCCCTGATTTGGAACAAAGTCCCTCTGTCCCTCTTTCCTTCTCATTTGTCCCTCATTTTGGTCTGATCTATATAGTTATAAAATGTACTTTTTATCTTTGAGAAAGTGTTTCCCAGTGTTAAATCTTTCATCCAAGTTCTAAATTGCTGCGTTTGTAAATTTCCAAAGCCAGTATAAAGGAATTGTAGTGGTAAAAAAAACACTTGGGGGTTTAAATAATAATTTTTTTGGTATAATTTTCCTTTAAGGGGGCAGGGCAGGGGTTGTGTCCAATTCTTATGTACGTTTGCTAATAAGTGTCCCTTGTTCTCATCTTAAAAAGTTGGGAGGTATGACTCAGGAGTGTGAGTCCCCGGAGAGGCAAGGCTCTCATTGACATTGCTGGATTGAGAGGGGGCTCAGGTAAGTATTGGGGGGGCTGCTGCACATAGAATGCATGAAGGTAAAAAACCTTGTGCCTTTACAACCACTTTAAACTTACAAGGATAGTGTCATATCTGCCTGATATTCTCTCCTTTTCCCCCTCACTGACAGCTGTGAACTTCACACTGTAAAGCTTCTGTCAGCCTTTTTATCTATCTGAGCCAAACATACAATCAAAGCTGGAAATATATACAGTACACGGATAGTGTCATACCTGCCTGATATTCTCTCCTTTTCCCCCTCACTGGCAGCCTGTGAACTTCACACTGTAAAGCTTATGTCAGCCTTCTTATCTATCTGAGCCACACATACAATCAAAGCTGGGATTAGATACAGTACATATTTTAATTAAAGAAAGTGACATAGTTTTTGAGACCAAGAAGAGGGGGAGGATTTCCAGTTATGATGTGACTGCTCTGGGCTTCAACAAAATGGCAGCATCCAGCAAGAAGGAGCAATGCTGAAGGCAATTTACAGCTTGCACTAATTTTGGTAGCATAATTATTAAAGTTGAATATTCTTTTGTTAAAGCGCGGGTCCACCTATCTATTGTTTTTTTTTTTTTTGAGTTCATTCACAAACTTTTCTTCTCAGCATTACATACTCACATATTGTGTGTAATATGTCCACCTGTGTCAGATTTCATCGGAAAGAATAACTTATATTATTCACTGAAGGCGGTTTCCATCTTCATTGTGGGCATTTGAAGCCCACAAGCATTTATTTCCTGGATGCGGTGAATGCTGTGCTCCCAGCATTCACCGCTCGTTCCCGCACATGCTCAGTGGTATCCTGGGAAGCCTGAGACTAGCTCCCAGCAGTCAGTGCGGAGTCTGGGAGAGGCTAGAAACACGCCTACTCCCACAGGAGGAGAACCAGGAAGTGCAAAGAAGAATAGAAAAATAAAAGGTAATTACGGCGATTTAAATTTTTTTAAACGGCATGTCAGCATCTAGGCAAGGAAGAGAATACATACAGATATTGTTCAAAATTTGGGTGGAACCCCGCTTTAAAGAACATTAACGGTTATCCAACTGTTATGGGTAACAACAGCTCCAGTTTGGGGTTGTTAAACACAAATCTGGAATTTCTTTTAAGGCCTCAAACAAAACTGATTCAAGTTTTCTGCATGCCTTACAAATGCTTGAGGGAAGCAATGGTCTTATGTAAGTTGAAGCCTGTGTGAACAAGGCAAAAAAAACAAGGAGTGGTTACAACTCTCATGTAAATTAAAGTTTGTCTGGAGTTGGGCTTCAACCACCTCTCCAAAAAAAGGACCTGTCACGGCCTATGCTATCACAAAGAATGTTGTTTATCCATTGTGATAGCAATAAAGTTGTTGCAAAAAAAATCAAAGCTACAGTGTAAAAGTAAATAAATAAAAATAATAAAATATAGATATATATTTTAGAGCACTCCAGTCCCCCCATGCTTGCGCACTAATGTAACAGACACACCTCTATCCCGTCATCTCCATCCTGCACACACACAATCACTTCCATACTGTCATCTCTATCCTGCACATACACATAGTCACCTCCATACTGTCATCTCTATCCTACACACACATAGTCACCTCCATACTGTCATCTCTATCCTACACACATACAATATCTCACAAAAGTAAGTACACCCCTCACATTTTTGTAAATATTTTATTATATCTTTTCATATGACAACACTGAAGAAATGACACTTTCCTACAATGTAAAGTAGTGAGTGTACAGCTTGTATAACAGTGTAAATTTGCTGTCCCCTCAAAATAACTCAACACACAGCCATTAATGTTTAAACCACTGGCCACAAAAGTGAGTACACCCCTAAGTTAAAATATCCAAATTGTGCCCAAAGTGTGAAAATTTTGTGTGGCCACCATTATATTCCAGCACTGCCTTAACCTTCTTGGGCATAGAGTTCTCCAGAGCTTCACAGGTTGCCACTGGAGTCTTCTAGCTAGTGGATGTTAGAGACCTTGCGCTCCTCCATCTTCCGTTTGAGGATGCCCCACAGATGCTCAATAGGGTTTAGGTCTGGAGACATGCTTGGCCAGTCCATCACCTTTACCCTCAGCTTCTTTAGCAATGCAGTGGTCATCTTGGAGGTGTGTTTGGGGTCATTATTATGCTGGAATACTGCCCTGCGGCGCAGTCTCCAAAGGGAAGGGATCATGCTCAGCTTCAGTACGTTACAGTATATGGTGGCATTCATGGTTCCCTCAATGGACTGTAGCTCCCCAGTGCCGGCAGCACTCATGTAGCCCCAGACCATGACACTCCCACCACCATGCTTGACTATAGGCAAGACACACTTGTCTTTGTACTCCTCACCTGGTTGCCACCACACACGCTTGACACCATTTGAACCAAATAAGTTTATCTTGGTCTCATCAGACCACAGGACATGGTTCCAGTAATCCATGTCCTTAGTCTGCTTGTCTTCAGCAAACTGCGGGCTTCTTGTGCATCATCTTTAGAAGAGGCTTCCTTCTGGGACGACAGCCTTGCAGACCAATTTGATGCAGCGTGTGGCGTATGGTCTGAGCACTGAGAGGCTGACCCCCCACCCCTTCAATCTCTGCAGCAATGCTGGCAGCACTCATACATCTATTGCTCAAAGACAACCTCTGGATGTGACGCTGAGCATGTGCACTCAACTTCTTTGGTCGACCACGGCGAGACCTGTTCTGAGTGGAACCTGTCCTGTTAAACCGCTGTATGGTCTTGGCCACCGTACTGCAGCTCAGTTTCAGGGTCTTGGCAATATTCATATAGCCTAGGCCATCTTTATGTAGAGTAACATTTTTTTTTTTTTTCAGATCCTCAGAGAGTTCTTTGCCATGAGGTGCCATGTTGAACCTCCAGTGACCAGTATGAGAGAGTGAGAGCGATAACACCAAATTTAACACACCTGCTCCCCATTCACACCTGAGACCTTGTAACACTAACGAGTCACATGACAACGGGGAGGGAAAATGGCTAATTGGGCCCAATTTGGACATTTTCACTTAAGGGTGTACTCACTTTTGTTGCCAGTGGTTTAGACATTAATGGCTGTGTGTTGAGTTATTTTGACATTGTAGCAAAGTGTAATTTCTTCAGTGTTATCACTGAATATATAATAAAATATAATAAAATATTTACAAAAATGTGAGGGATGTATTCACTTTTGTGAGATACTGTACATAGTCACCTCCAGCCTGCACACAGTCATCTCCATCCTTCCTCACTCTCTACTATACCTTTTCCTATTTAACATTCTACACTATGTGTCATCTCAGATGCTAATTGACCACACACCCTTTAAGGCACGCTCACTATTTAGTATTTGGTATCTTAAACCACACCCACTTTTTTTGCAGTGTTTTCTTATAGAGCCGCACTCACAAAAGATGATTGCCCTGCCCCTTGTAGCGCTGGTAGATTTGTGATCTACCATCTGATAGGTAAATTTAGTGAATTGCTCTTTATAGGAAGTTAGATTTGCCTCTGTTCCAGCTTGGCTGACGTTGCGTGTGGTTCCACATTGTGCCAGTGGGTGTCGTTGTCACCATCGGCGGGTGTTGGAAAAGCAACGTTTTAAAGCGGATGAGTGCTCCTCTGTCCCGGAGACAACTCGGTGGAGGTGGTCCTCCGAGTTGCATTCTGGGAGAGGGTATTTATGGGACAGACGCCATGTTTAGGGGTTCGTTTTCAGCCACCTGCTGGCCCTCCTGGCCGACAGGTATGTGTTAGAGTACCACCTCGTGGTCCTCCGTTCCGGAGGCCCACGTCGCTGCGGCACAAGGGTGGGCCCAGAAGCCTGTCTGGGGCCTACCACAGCAGCCGAGGAATGGTCCTGAGCTGTCTATCCAGAGTGTAGAAGCTGGACAACCGAGAAGATCCCAGGGGAGGACCCGTCATGGAAGGATCATGCAGAGTGCTGGTCTGGAGAAGGGCCTGGTGACTCGGTTGGAGGACGTATCCTAAAGTGATCCTACCGCATAGTACTGCCGGGTTGGCTTAAAGGTCCAAGTACTGTGTCTGACCTTCATCGTGAACCAATACATCCTGTGGCAGAGGATCGTACGGGTTTGTTTCAAGCAAGTCTGTGGCAGAGACTTTAGTTCGTGCTACGTACTGGCTGCTAGGCAAGTGAGAGAGGCCTATCCAGGCGATCAAAGATTGTGTCCCACAAAAAGGGTAATGCATTTAATTACAGTATTCCACTTTAAAGGATGTTCTAAAGAAACCTAAAGAAAGGTATTTGAGCTTCCCTGCAGTTTTCCTCCTGCCTCTTTCCTGCTACTTCCTCCGTTACTTGGTTCAATAAAGCATTGAAAAACGTACTCAAGTGTTGGTGCCTATATGGTCCAGAGGTAAATTCAACGGAACCCTAGACCCGGTGCTGGTGAAACAGAGGTATCGAGAGTGAAGGTAACAGCCCGCTTTAAACCAGCAGCTCCACCGAGAGTTAGTGCTACACCCTAATTACCGGTATGCTCCACACACATAGGCTTTCTCATCATGCAGAAATAGAAGTGCCCCTAAAAACGTTTTTCAAATGTTGGCAACTATGAGAGCCTGATTAACCAAGGGCCAAGATGATCGGGAGGGGGGGGGGGGGGGTTGGATGGAGACTTCCAATTTAGAAGTAATGCTTTTTTTTCTATAAAGAAACAATAATCGTAAAAGTATTTTCATCCCTGTAGGAAGAGTATTTTCTTCATTATACCCCAGTAAACATCATAAATGATTACAAATATTAGGGATTTTAAGAATTGATGCGGTCCTGTGCTGATGTTGCCTCCGGTCACTTGGTGGTGCTGCAGTGCATGGTGAAGTCTTCCTCCCATTGGGGGATGTTCATGGCACTCGGTCTCTCTCCTCGGCTGAGCTCACTGACATGATTGTCCTCTGGCCGACTGGGGGGGGGGCGGGAGCACCTGGTGTGTGTTCCAGTGTGTGGACAGACGGGCTGACCGGGTATGCGCACCAACGGCCAATCAGCATCTACATCCAGCATGATGTCAGACGCTTGGTGGGGTGGGAGAGCCATAAATGGTCTCTGGCTCCAGCAGCCATCTTGTCAGAGCCTAAGAGGTTGACACATGCATTATCAGCTCCAAACCAGTAAATGTATTCAAAAAACAGATGGAGATTTATTTGATTATTTGGTAGGGAATTTTGATCTCCTTTACAGTGCCTTGAAAAAGTATTCATACCGCTTGAAATGTTCTACATTTTGTCATGTTACAACCAAAAAAGTAAATCAATTTTATTGTGATTTTATGTGATAGACCAAACACGAAGTGACACATAATTGTGAAGTGGAAGTAAAATGATAAATGTTTTAAATTTTTTTTTTACAAATAAATATCTGAAAAGTGTGTTCATTTGTATTCAGCCCTCTTTGCTCTGATACCCCTAACTAAAATCTAGAGAAACCAATTGCCTTCAGAAGTCACCTAATTAGTAAATAGAATCCACCTGTGTGCAATTATAATCTCAGTATAAATACAGCTATTCTGTGAAGCCCTCGGAGGTTTGTTAAAGAACAAACAGCATCATGAAGGCCAAGGAACACACCAGACAAGTCAAGTATAAAGTTGTGGGGGAGTTTAAAGCAGGTTGTGGGGGAGTTTAAAGCAGGCTTTGAACATCTCACGGAGCACTGTTCAATCCATCATCCGAAAATGGAAAGAGTATGGCACAACTGCAAACCTACCAAGTAATGGCCATCCACCTAAACTGACAGACCGGGGAACAAGAGCATTAGTCAGAGAAGCAGCAAAGAGGCCCATGGTAACTCTGGAGGAGCTGCAGCAATCCACAGCTCAGAGGGAGAATCTGTCCACAGAAGAACTATTATTCGTGCACTCCTCAAATCTGGCCTTTATGGAGTGGCAAGAAGAAAGCTATTGTTGAAAGAAAGCCATAAGAAGTGCCATTTGCAGTTTGCGAGAAGCTATGTGGGGGACAAAGCAAACATGTGGAAGAAGGTGCCCTGGTCAGATGAGACCAAAATGTTACTTTTTGGCCTAAAAGCAAAATGCTATGTGTGGAGGAAAACTAACACTGCACATCACCCTGAACACACCATCCTCACTGCTGGGCCGAAACTAGGGGGGGACGCCTGCCCCAGGTGACGCATCTGGGGGGGCGCCGCCAGGGGTTCCACTCCCACTTGCACTGGGAACCGCTGCTCTCTGGGTGTGACTGCAGCTCGATCAAGTGTAATGGACAGGCAGGTCTCCCTAGAGACAGTGGAGGCTTCAAAGAAGGCCCTGGACTGGACGGGGGGTGTAGAGGAGGCCCTGGACTGGGGGGGGTGCAGATGAGGCCCTGGGCTGGGGGGGTGCAGATGAGGCCCTTGCCTGGGGCCCTTGCCTGGGGGGGGGTTAGAGGAGGCCCTGAACTGGAGGGTTCAGTGGAGGCCCTGGGCTGATGGGGGGGTGCGAAGGAGGCCTTGGGCTGGGGACTGCGGAGGAGGCCCTGGGCTGGGGGGTGCAGTAGAGACCCTGACCAGGGAGGGGATGCAGAGGAGGCCCTGGGCTGGGGGGGGGTGCTGAGGAGGCCCTGACCTGGGGGGGGGGGGGGCCGCAGAGGAAACCCTGGATTTGGGGGATGCAGAATAGGTCCTTGGCTGGGGGATGCAGAGGAGGCCTTAGACGGGGGGGGGGGGGGAGGGTGCAGAGGAGGCTCTGGACTAGGAGTAGACTGGGGGATGTAGAAGAGCCCCTGGCCTTGAAAAGTGGGGTTGATAAAGGACCTGGATTCGGAGAGCAGGGTGCCGAGGAGACTCTTAACTTTGGGTGGGCTGTAAAAGAGGGCTTAGACTAGGAGAGGAGTGCAAAGGTGACCCTGGACTAGGGGGGTGGGTACAGAGGAGGCCATTGACTAGGAAATGGTGGTTCATGTGGCAAAGGCCCCTGGATGGGGGAGGGGGGTACAAGGGAGATACTGGACTAGGTGATGGGTTGCCTGGAGGTCCCAGATTAAGAGAGGGGGTGTCTGGAGGCCCTGGACTAGGGCAGCAGGTGTTTGAAGGCCCTGGACTAGGGCAGCAGGTGTCTGAAGGTCCTGGACTATGAGAGGGAAATCGTGGAGGCCCTCTGGACTAGGAAAGAGGGTGTCTGAAGGACCTTCCAGCTTCAGGGAGACAGAGCCTGGATTTAAAGCCTGAGATGAGGAAGAGCCTGCCAGGGCCCTGGAGGGTGAGTTCACAACATAAACGGGGATATTTATCAATTGTCGCAAGTAATGCCAAACAAGAGCAGAGAGACTGTTTGTGTGATACATTTATTAAAGGAGAAGTACAGCCAAAGCCTGTTTGGTTGTACTTCTCCAGTTGATCACAGCAGTGCAGATTGTTTTGCACTCCTGTGACCCATTTTCAGCTGACAGCGGGCCGAAGCCTGCTGTTGGCTGATGTCATAGAGTCGGTCCAGGCTGGGAAAACATTGCAACCATATGGTTGGGATCCGCTCACATGCCTGGACCGGCACCTAGCTCAGGCTCTCAGCGAGCCGCTGAGAGCCTGAGCTGGCCACTCCTGTCCCTTAAACAGATCAATGTTTCAGTGAGCACCGGGGGGGGGAGCAGAGCAGAGACTGGCAGCCACCAGCTCTCTGCTCAAGGAGCACTGAGAACTGAGTGATCGGCTGAGTGATTACTCGTTTCTCAGCCTTAGAGCCAGCGGGGGATGCAGCATCTACCCAGGTAAATATGATTCATAAATAAAATTCTCATATTTCTCTTTTAATTACTCGACATCTTCTCTTTTCTGCTATTCGGTCCACATGACAATTAGGCCTCATTCACATGGAGCATATGCGTCCATGCCCAGTGTGATGGCCGTGTACTGCGTGAGGATGCATGGTGTTCTGTGCATCCCTGTGCAGGCAGTCTAGTCAAAGTCAATTGGGAAACAGAAGCTGCATGAATATAGTCAAATGTCAAAATTTGACATGCAGACAGGAAGGGATGCATGTATCCAAATGCACAGTGTTTGCATTCGGATCTTTGCACCCACTTCTATAGGTGAAGCTCTCTGGTGGATGCAGATGCAGCAAAAAGTGGCTCAGCATACAGGACCTGTCTCAGTGCCTGTCTGAATGAGCCCTGAGGGGAATTTATCAAAACTAGAATAGACAGAATTTGGAACAGCTGTGCATAGCAACCAATCAGCTCATAGTTTTCATTTTTAAAGCTGAACAAGCTGAAGATAGAAGCTGTTGGGTTGCCATGCACAGCTGTTCCAAATTCTGACTGCACCAGTTTTGATGAATTCCCCTCACTGTGTTTTACATTTCTTACTCCTGACTACTGCATTCTAAGTACAGCACATTCTTTGTTAAAGTGGTTGTAAAGGCACAAGCTTTTTAATCTTCATGCATTATATGCATGAAGGTAAAACTCCTTCTGTGTGCAGCAGCCCCACCTAAAACTTACCTGAGCCCCCCTCGATCCAGTGATGTCTACAAGAATCTTGGCTGTCTGGGGACTCACACTCCTGATTGGCTTTTGGCAGCAGCAGGAGCCATTGGCTCACACTGCTGTTAATCACAACCAGTGAGCCAATCAGAAGGGGGAGTGGAGTCGAGCCATGGCTACATGTGTGAATGGACACACAGAGCCGCAGCTCAGGAGCGTGCCTGCTTGGGTGCCCCCATAGCAAGCTGCTTGCTGTAGGGGCACCCAGAAAGAGGGAGGGGCCAGGAGTGCCGACGAGGGACCCAAGAAGAGGAGGATCCAAGCTGCTCTGTGCAAAACCATTACATACAGCAGGTAAGTATAACATGTTTATTATTTAGAAAAACAAAAACAAGACTTTAATATCACTTTAAGGTTAGCTGTATGTAGTAAAGGACATGCAATAGAACAGTTTTATTTTATTAAAATGAGTGTACTGAGGTTTGTACTGTCTGCTACATAGTGGCTTGTGGCAGTCATTAAAGCATATGGCCCTTTAAGCTCCTCCCACTGTTGATGCAATCTGACCACACCCACAGTGTGTTGGCATGGTGCCGCTATATTGCCACATACCATTTTTCTCGGGGGGGGGGGGGGGGGGGGGTGTGCAAAAGAATGTACAGCCCCGGGTGCCAGGTATGCTTGCTACGCTACTGCCCCACTGTGAAACATGGTAGTGGCAGCATCATGTTTTGGGGATGTTTTTCTTCAAAAGGGACAGGAAAGCTGGAGTTGAAGATGGATGGAGCCAAATACAGGGCAATCTTAGAAGAAAGCCTGTTATGCCATGTACGCACGACCAGACTTTTCGACCGGACTGGTCCGACGGAATGAATCACACGGACAATCTGGCCGTGTGTGGGCTTCATCGGACCTTCAGCGGACCTTTTCTGTGGAAAATCAGACGGACTTTAGATTGTAGTAAACTTGTAGTAAAGTAATAAGAGTTGTGTACAAGGAGTAACTGTGCATTTTTTCCCCCTTCATAAAACACACACATGCACCTGGTAAATTATTATCCAGCACAAAGATAATACTGTTTTATCATTTTCTGTGACTGAAGTCAATACACATTAGAAAAAAAATATTGTACATCTGCTTTACAGTGGCAGCTGGTGCTGTGGGGGGGGGGGCGGCAAACAACATTCCCCCCCCCCCCCCGTTCGTTCGGTCAAACCAGCAAAAAAAATGGTGAGGGGTTCCTCCTAATATCTCAAGCAGACCCTTATCTAAGCATTCTGCATAGGTGACCAGGAATAGGAGGAAAGTGAGCATGGGGACCCTCCCTTCCTGTACCATACTAGGCCAGATGTCTTAATTTTTGGGAGGTATCTTCAGGGAACGGCAGCACAGCCTACCTCCAGCCCCCCCCCCCCCCTCCAAAAAGGAGAATGGGGGGGCTGCGTGGGTTTCCTCCGGGTACTCCGGTTTCCTCCTACACTCCAAAGACATGCTGGTAGGTTAAATTGGCTTCTGTCCAAAATCGGCCCTAGTATATGAATGTGTGTTAGGGACCTTAGTTTGTAAGCTCCTTGAGGGTAGGGACTGATGTGAATGTACAATGTATATGTAAAGCGCTGCGTAAATTGACAGCGCTATATAAGTACCTTAATAATAATAATAATAATTATTGTGGAATCGGGAAGCTTCCTTTATAATGAGCTATCCACCCGCTTTTAGGGGAATGAGTAAAGTGTTACATCAGTTCCCCTTGCCCATTCCCATAAAGTGTTAAAAGTAAAAAAACGACTAACTCCAAATAAAATTCTTTATTAAAACATGCTTACTGGCTTTTAAAATAAAACATGTTATTTTTCCCAGAAGTAAATCCATTGGTCAGTCATGGTGTCCAGAGATGTATCTGTCAATGAAATAATCTAACAAAGAAAATCGATGTCACTCACAGTGACTGTCACCCAAATGCTGTTCTCTCATTGCTAAATGACAGATACCTGGCTGCAGTTATTTAGATTTACTGCTGGTAATTCTTTGTGACATTATTAAGCAAATTTGGTCAATGATGTCGCCTGGGATTCCCAGTGGTATTACTGCAGCCTGGAATCTGTACACACCACTGATTAAGTTAAACTAAAGACAAAACTTTTTTTATTTAGTTTTGGATAGGGTGGAGAGGTATTAGAACATTTGTCAGTTGTATTGCTATCTGTTTCCCTATTAGGGAGGTTCACCCTCCCTATTTGTCCTGTTTACCATTATCATTGAAAGTGAAAATGAAGAAAATCCTGAATTTTGGGTTGTCCCCAGAAAAGTAAGAGAGGGGACATCTTCAAATGGGGACACTAGTTCTGGAGACCTGGGGGTCCCCAAAGGAGTTCTCTTAATGTCCACTTCCTGTTTGGCTATGGGACAGGAAGTGAAGGGAAATCTCTGAAATGGGACTCAGATGGCAAAAAAAAACCTGACAGGGATTATAACCGTCCCTTATTCTAGCTAAAATTGAAAAAAAGCTGCAAATCTGTACATACTATGACAGATTCCTACCTGTGGTACTTTAAACTTTCTGTCGGGAATACTAGGTCAATTACATCACCCAGGTGTCTCTCAGCCCTTCCTTCTCTGAGCTGGCCGCTCAGCTGTCGGCTAATTGCAAGCTCCTATCTCTCCACAGGTACTCAGCTGTTGATGATATCCTGCTTGTCAGTCCTGCCTACTTAAGCAGTCCAGCCCAGAGAATCTCTGCCTTAGCCAACATCACAGAGATGCTCTCCTGCATTCCTGTTAAAAAACTTGCTTGGCTGACATCCCTTCTGGCTCCGGATCCTGCTTGCTGTTTTACTACGCTCATCTCTGGCTCCCTGACGTTTTGCCTTGTCTGACTATCCGTTGCGGTTCCTGAACTCTGGCTATGTTTTGACTATGTTTGTTCTATTTACTTTTTTTATTAAACAAGTGTGATTTAACTGTACTTCTTAACTAGCCTTGCAGGATAAATGTCATTTTTGTATGTGTGCGCTGTAATCTGTTTTGTACTGTTTTTGGTCTTATAGCAGCACCATCTTGAATGTAAAGCATTTTAGGGTGTGCCCCCAAGTATGTTTTTATATATTGTATGGACCCTGACCAGGTCTCTTGGGCTGGAACACCCCTCCCCCTCTTCATTACCTCTTATTAGTGGCCACCAGTGCATAGGAGGAATCCTTTCAGGTCTCCCACATAGAGGAGTTTATCTCCCATGGTTGAGACACAGGTTCTTTCATTCTGTTACTAGGGTAGGACCCACTAATTTGGGGTACTTTGTTGCAGTAAGTGGGCTTAGCACTAAATAACCATATAGTGTGACCAAATCCCTGTATTTTTTAATATGTTCAGGTGTTTTTAACTAGCTTTGCAGGATAAATGTCATTTTTGTATGTGTGCGCTGTAATCTGTTTTGTATTTTTAACTGTACTTCTGTCTCGGTCTGATTTCATGGTTTCTGACACCAGGATTCCCAGTGTTATTACTGCTGCTGGGAATTTATCATTTAGAGGCAGCAGTGCTTGCTGTCCTCCCTTTCTTGGCCACCAAGCAGGGGCGTCGGGAGGGGGGGCTAGGGGAGGCTGGAGCCCCAAATGGGTCCCTGAAAAGCCCAGTCTCAGGAAGGCATCTTCCAATTGTTAGCCCCGAGCACCACCGGCTGCCGCTGAGCGGGGACCAATCTGATCCACCGAGTGACATAGCAGGTCCTGCCTTCTGGAGCTATGATGGCTGTCCCACTGGCCCAATGCCGGGACCGCGGGACATGTGACGTCCATCATAAGTGCTGCAGGCTCCAGAAGGTGGGAATTGAAGTGAAGTGAAGAGCTCCAGATCTCGGTGTGTCCGATCATGGGCACTGGAGTGTGCAGCAGGAGGCAGAAGAGTCTTCTCCATACCGCCTTGTGCCTGCTGGCCGTGCTGGGACTGGGCGGCGGGCTCTACTTCGTATAACTACATGCAGGACAAAGCCCAGAGCTCCAAGGTCCAGGCGACAAAATTCAAGCAGTCTCCTCTCCTCCTCTGGCTGCCTGATGTGACACATGATGGGCGCGCTGCACACCGCACACTACAGCTGAGACTGAACTGCTGAACACCTGGACACATGAAGTCTGTCTCCTGGTCAGGTAGGTGAAGTCAGCGTATGTATGTTAGGTCAGTGTATGTATGTTAGGTAGGTGTATGTAGGTCAGTGTATGTAGGTCAGGTCAGTGTATGATGTAAGGGAGGTCAGTGTATGTATGTCAGGTAGGTGTATGTATGTCAGGTAGGTGTATGTATGTCAGGTAGGTCAGTGTTTGTAGGTCAGGTAGGTGAGGTCAGTGTATGTATGTCAGTGTAATGGTCAGTGTGTCAGGTAGCTGAGATTAGTGGTCAAAATTGATGTGCACTGATAAGCCCCTGGCAGCAACCAGCAGCCAAAAAACCCCGTGCCACGACCACCCTGAAGCCTCTGGTCTTTTTGCCACCTAGCAATGCCCCTCTCTACCACCAAGACTGCATGCCCTGGATAAGGGTCTGGTTGAAATGACTGCTCTGTTTTTTACTTTTTTACATTTATAAAAAAATAACAGGTTCAAGATCCTAAGCCTCCATCACCATCTATTGGACTTCCAATGTTATTGAAGCCCCCTGCTTAGCTCAATTCAAACCTTGGGCCTAGCTGCCATGATTAGAGTTTAGATAACCAATATAGTAGAAACGGGGCTGGTGACATTTTGGGACAGCAATGATCTCCGAATGTTGCATCCCAACATTAACTCAATTTAAAAAAAAAAAAAGAAAAAAAACAGGCACAAACACATGGTTGTTATGGCTCTCTGAACCCTCCATGAGCCAAATTTTCAAATGGGACGAAGGGGGCATAGACACCTGCACAGAATGATTTCCAATGCAGGTTGCCTAAAAGCTACTCTCCAATTGCAAGTAAAAAAGCTAAAACTGTTTTTCCAGGTCTATTCATGATTTCAAAGCCTTGCAAAATGATAGTTCCAACTTTCAATTAAAAATTCCTTTAAAGCACATGACACATTACAGATCTACAAGACAATACTGATAAATGTGCATCCCAGGACTATGCTTTGTTCATTGTGTGCTCTCACATCACTGCTGTGGATTTTGTATGCTGCACACACAGAAACCTATACATTTCATGCACTATTTCCCCTGTCATTTCTTTTTGCTTTGTATTATATTCCATGTGGTATGAAGTCTAGGGCTCTAGGCTGCTGTCCAAAGTTCTGTTAAGTTTCACTGACTTTTATTTGTATCTTCTGGCTTTAGAAGTGCAGTTAGTGGGCTGCATAATAAAAATATTCAGAGAACCCTTTGAAAAAAGCGTCCTTCCAGTCTGTGCATGAAGTTACGAGTGGTCTTATGATTCTGAGTTGTTATTTATAGTATGGTTTCTACTAACCAAGCTGCATTGTGTATGACCATAAAAGGAATATATACTCTTTTCATGGATTGTTTTAGATATATATGTAAAATACTGTATGCAACTTTAAAATAGTATTAAACCCTCAACGCCTTTACTTTAACACATTGGTAAACTATTTGTTAAAATTCTTACCCCAGTACTTAGTTTACAACTTTCAATGCTGATCACCTGATCTCTCAGTGCTGCTTCCCTGAATTTCTGGTCTTCACAGGAAATAGGTAAAGATTATGCAAGACAAAACCAGAGAAAATTCCCAGCTCTACCAACCAAATGAACCTGTCTAACAGTATGCATTAAAAACAGGGGTTTAGTTAGCACACATTTGCAATTGCATGCGTAAGCTGCAAGGCCCCTTCATGTTACCGTTTATTACCTGCAGTCCTAACCCTTGTAAATGTATAGGAGTCTCCAACAGTGGGAGCACATGCATTCTAATGGATAGATAAAGTACAGGTGGGCCTGGAGGTAGCCCAATCCTTCTTAAAGGCATAGGGGCACACTGGACACCCAGCACATAGTACAATGGCAGCAAAGGTGTCCAGTGCGTCCCCTCGTCAATATTGGACAGGTTAACGTTATTGGTAAGCAGACTGGTTGGTGAGCTGAGCTGGGAATTTTCCCTGGTTTTGTCTTTCTATGGGGACAAAACTACACAGAACAGCTGCCCTTAGGATAAAAGAAAGGTAAGGACTCCATCTTGTCTGCTGGGGGAATCAGAAGCCACGAGGCAAAGGAGAAGACCAGACCTGGGGAGAGGTGTTGCCTCCTGGGTTGGCGTACCGTTTCTGCCAGGCATCCATGGCCAGTCGGGGGACATCCTGCCTAAGAGGGGGATCCCAGGTGCAAATCCATGCACCAACAGCGTGAGGCATCCAGTTGTGAGGTAGCCAGTCGGGCTACCTGAAGAGCCTGCCTGTTCAAGGATGCTTTGTTTGGGCCTTGATCGCAGGATTGTTGAGTGGGCACTTGCCCGTTTGCAGGAAACAAAGACACTGCACACAGACAGCGTTGTTATTACCTTGCCCACACTTGCTACAACCTGGGTCACACAAATGCCCTGTTAAACAACCTCAGTGTCTGTCCTGTTATTCAGACACTGCCAACATACTGCTTTTAGACTCTGCTAATCGGGACACAAAGGGCACCAACGAAAGTGGCTAAAGGGACTGAAGTTATTGTGGCCATATGGACACACACACATACCCAGGGCTCAGTATACATTATGTGATGCATGACCGGGGTAGGCTGTCTTGGGAGTTAGGCCATTGACCACTAAACCAAGTGCAGTGTTTAGTTTGTGGGCCTATGGTGTCGGGGGACAGAAGGGAGAGGCCTGACATAAGAGAGGGTCATTCCTCTGCTCTCCTCCTGCCTGGACTCATAGAGACAAACCTAAGTGAAGAAGTGACCAATCCAGTATAAAGTTTGCCATTTGTGATATGTTGTTATTAAAAGGTTTTGCCTCTGCTCTCGAGGTTATTTACTATTGAGGAATCCCCTGAAAACAGCCCGACAGTACCACTGAGTATATTGCTCTTAATTCTCAGATATTGCTATACATTAATTTACTTGAGATATATTTGCCTATTGTTCAGATATACTGTCACAGTTTGTTACCATTTGAAGAAACTTCACAGTAAAGACAATTTCTGTGTTTTATCATAACGTGTGTCTTTCATTGGTGTTGTCGCACTAACATTCTTACTAGGTGTGCCAGAGGGGCTGGGACTGTTATTGGGGTTGAGAGGCAGAGTACAGAACCAGTTATACTTTGGTGGCTCCATCGGGGGTAGCGCTACATTTATACACAAATGTTTTACCTTCATTTCTATTTTAAACTGAATGGGTTGTTTTACAAGGCGATTGTTTTACAATCAGTTTAACAGTGTGTAAGCAGGTGCTTCCAAAGGGGTTCATGTTTTTTTTTCAATGCTGACACAAGGTCTGCAGTTGTCTGGGTCAAGTCTGTTGTTTTGCTGGTCAAGTTTTCTTTCCAAATACTTGAGATCCACTGCCCCCTGCAGGTCATTTCATATAAACTGGGGCTCTTTTGTTCCCCAGGGAGCTCTCTGCTGGGGTTCTGCTGCTGAAACACTGCCAAAATGTAGGCTGCTGCTGGACTGAGCCCCCAGCTGGGGGGCAGTCAGGGTTCCCTGAGGGGCTGAGAACCTGGGGACTTGCTGGACTCTTTGATACCTATTATGGACTTACCTCCTTTAAGGATTATTGCCAATCACGGACTCTATGGACTCTTTGCTACCTCCTGTGGATTATATGACTCTATGCACTCTTGGCTGTAATGGACTACTTCAAAGAATTTGCTGCTACTCAGGTATAATTACCCAGTGGGCACTAGAGCACCCTTGTACAATATTATGTGAGAAGTTACTTTGCCAGAACTGTATGATTGCATTACATCAATAAAGACTGCTTTTGTTCCTTTAAATGCCTGGTCTGATGTTTCTCTAAGTGGTGCATTGCATGATGTATCCAAAGAAGCAGGTTGTTTGCTGTCTAGAGCAGGCTATAATGCCATTGCTAGGGACACCCGTACATGTATCATTGCTTAACGCAGCCAGCCAGCCAGGAAATGGTTGACTTGGCATTGAGTGATGGTTACTCTGGTAGCAAAGGGGTGTTGTGCTTGTTCTCTTCACTAGTGGTTGGTTCCCCACATACTGGGACCAGACCCGGGGCACAGTATACCTAGGAACCTAGCCTGAGAGTTACTGGAGAGATGTAGCGGGGCCCCTGGGAGAGAGAGAGAAAGCAAGCATGTAGTTGGAGTGAGGTTCATTTCCTGTATCCTTTAGTAACAGTAGACATTTCACTAGGAGTAAGGTGACAGGAATTGCTGGATTGGTGGATGTTGATACAGGCTCTGCGGCAGGGGCGTTGCTGAGTCTACAAAAGATCTGGGGCTAGAGCCCATAGCAGCGAAGTAAAGAGAGTCATAGGCTTGGGCAGGCATACACATGTATATAATATACGTGTGTGTATATATAGAACATATTATATATTATTTCATAAGGTTCCCCAAAGCCCCCCTCATTACATCAGGGTCCCCAGAGAGCCCCCCCCACCTTACATCAGGGTCCCCTGAGAGCCTCCTCCCTACGTCAGAGTGCTCAGAGAGCCCCCCTTACATCAGGGTCCCCAGAGAGCCTCCCCCGTACCTCAGGGTCCCCAAAGAGCCTCCCCCATACCTCAGGGTCCCCAAAGAGCCTCCCGCTTACATCAGGGTCCCCAGAGAGCCTCCCGCTTACATCAGGGTCCCCAGAGAGCCCCCCCTTACATCAGAGTCCCCAGAGAGCCCCCCCTTACATAAGGGTCCCCAGAGAGCCCCCCACTTACATCAGAGTCCCCAGAGAGCCTCCCCCTTACATCAGGGGCCCCAGAGGGCCCCCCACTTACATCAGGGTCCCCAGAGAGCCCCCACTTACATCAGGGTCCCCAGAGAGCCCCTCCTTACCTCAAAGTCCCCAGAGAGCCACTGCTTACATCAGGGTCACCAGAGAGAGGGCGGCAGTGAGAGATGATGTAATCTCTCTGCTGCCTGTGGCTGCACAGTAAGGGTGGAGCAGCGGCGATGCAGGGCAGGTGGTGAGAGATGAAGTTGTCTCTCTGCTCTGTCACCCGCCCGGCTTTCCCTGCTGCCTGCCCTCTCTCCGGCTCTCCCGTGCTGCCCGCTGCATGGCTGCAGAGCCTGTGGTTGGGGACCCCTGGAGCTCTGGGCCCCAGATTCGGGGCTATAGCCCCAAAAGCCACCCCCTAGCGACGCCACTGCTCTGCGGTACTGGTTTCTAAATGCTGCACACCTGGAGTGGTGTCATCTACTGTAATAGTGTCTGGAGTGCTTAGTGTTAACAGTACAAGTTAGCCAAGGGTTGTTAGAGGGATAACTGTGTTCATTGTGGCTCACCTTTAAGTCTGGAGTTGTGCCTTTAGTGTAGTTCTTAGTGTCCCCTAATAGGGTGCTTAAGCCCAGCCCACGAGTGGACATTGCAGTCTTGAGTCAGTCTTTTCGGCTTGGAGAAAGACAGAGGCAGAGGAAGAGGGAGGAGCAGGGGTGTACCTTGCCATCCTCAGGCTGTGTATTTCTCTTGATGCACACAGTGCAATGAGACACAACTCTAGTCCCAGAATGTAAGGGAGGCTCCAGATGATTCTCCAAAAGAAAGGAGACACCCTGAAACGGGGAACCTGGGGCAGAGATCATAGCACCAACTTTAATTGGGACATAGACAAGGAATTAAAAGATGAAGCAGCATACTCTGGGGGTTATTTACTAAAGAAAAATCCACTTTGCAAGTGCACATGGAAGTAAAATCGCTGTAAATCCGAGGGGGACATGCAAGGAAAATAAAAAAACTGGATTTTAGCTTGCACATGATTGGATGATAAAATCAGCAGAGCTTCCACTCATTTTAGATCTACCCCTTAGATTGAGAGCGACTGCACTTCCAAGTGCACTTTCAGTGCACTTTCAAGTGCACTTGCAGTACAAAGTGGATTTGCCTTTCGTAAATAACCCCCTCTGTGTTTAAAGTGATTCTAAAGGTGTTTTTTTTTGTTATTTAATAACAAACCTGTTATACTTGCCTGCTCTGTGCAATGGGTTTGCACAGAGCAGTCCTGATCCTCTACTGTTTGGGTCCCCTGTTGGTGCTACTGGCTCCTGCCCCCCTGCTGAGTGCCCCCAAAAGCAGGTCTCTTGCTATGGGGGTCACTTTAGCAGGCACTCTCCTGAGCCACGCTCCTGTGAATGGACATTGTTCATTCACACACACAGTGTGGCTCAGCCCTGCCCCCCCCCCCTCCACATTGGTTCACTGGCTGTGATTGACAGCAGCAGGAGCCAATGGCTCCCACTGCTGTGTGAGCCAATGAGGAAAGAGACCAGAGATAGCTGCTGCTCTAATGTACATCACTGCATCAAGATGGGGCTCGGGATAGTATAAGAAGGGGGGCATAGCTACACCCAGAAGGTTTTTTTTACCTTATTGCAACAATGCCTCACTGTTAGTGCAGTTTAGCCACACTCACAATTTTATGCAGAGGCAATTATGTGCAGTAACCTCTAGCAACCAATCAGTGAACAGTAATGATCTGCTGTAATCTCTAGCAATCAATATGTGAGCAATAATGATGTGCAGTAACCTCTAGCAACCAATCAGCAATAATGATGTGCAGTAATCTCCAGAAGCCAATCAGTGAGTGGTAATGATGTGTAGTAACCTCTAGCAACCAGTCAGTTAGCTGCAATGATATGCTGCAACCTCTGGCAGCCAATCGCAATCGCTGCCTGATCTGCTGCAGTAAACTGATTTTGAGTCTAGTTGCTATTTAATGTATGTCTCAGATTTGGGAGGGGCCAAGAAAATGTTTGCCCAGGGTCCAATCAATATTAAAGACAGCCCTGGTCTGTGTATCAGCTTTAGGGACTGCACTCTCACACCTGTATTTTTAAGTAATCTTCTCTCAGCGTGGCTCCACCCTAGCCTCTAACTGGAAACACTATTTAACTCCGTGCACTCCAAGCCTGCCTTGCCTGAGCAATAGTGTGTTTAGGATCCCCAGTGTGTTTCTTGCCATGTGCTTTGTTTGTTTCCGTGTACCGACTTTGGCTTGTTTCCTGACTATCCCTGTCTGCTTGTAGCCCCGACCTTTGACGTGTTCTCCTGTCCATCCCTGTCTGCTTGTGACCCTGACCGCTGGCTTGTCCTTCTGACTATTCCTTGTTGCCCTGCACTGCTGCTTCCTCTCCATCCACCAGAGCCTGCCGTGAGCGTGAGCTATGAGACCCTGACAGCCGTGAACTGGAGTCAGCTGCAGCAAAGGTCATCCTCACCATCAGAGACCCTGGTGAAAACCTGCTGACTCTTAGACTCCACGCCCTGTGGAATCTTATGCTCGAGCTCCCTGTTTGATCCGTGTGGGTGCTCACGTGGAGCTGCTTTCCTGAACCACCCAGAGCTCCATCTGCAACACTCAGCCGAAGGGTCCACAAGCTTAGGGGTGCGCTCCTGACCCCAACGGTGTGCATCTGTCACCTGGACCCATGTGACCTGACAAGTAGACTGCAACTGCCTACAGGCTTTTCTTTAGACTGTATCTACTGTACCTAATAGAAAATCCCTGTTTTTATCTGTGCGGAGCTGTCAGAACAAGGAAAGATGATTTCTGAAGGATTACTAGGGACTGTGAAAAAGTTCTGCACTCCAGGTTAAGCTAGACCCAATACTGTATAGCTGTATAACTACATACTTAGTTCTCACTACTAAAATTCAAATCAGTCATTCAATTAGAACACACATACACTGTCTCCAGTTGTGACTTCTTACTTCTGTGCAAAATATTTTGTCATTCTTTTCAAATAACTAGCAAGCCATCTAACAGGGCTTTATTCGTTTCTTCGCCGCGTTCCAGTATATTTCCACATGTCACATTTGGCCTAAACATCGTTAAGCAAATAATATGCAAGGTCTTGCTAGTAGAGAGATGTGAGTCAGCATGGAAAGCTGTGCAATATTTGCCAGGAGCCCCACCAGAGTAATGACAAGCCCAAGCTGGCCTCACCTGTCAGGGGAAGGATGTGTCTTATCTCTAGGACATGTCTGCATGCTGAATCTCACTGGAAAGTATGACTCCTCATACTTCTGCTTACATTCCTTCCTGTTCTCTATTTCCCCAAAAAAATTAGACACGTGGGTGAAATAATTTATACTCCTACAACCGCATCTGTCCCTTGTAAAAACTAGCTTATTACCCTGAGAAGCAAAATACATGTAGCACCCTGATGTTTAGGCAGAGCTGCTGTCAACTTTAGTTGCCAGGCAATAGTTGCCTTGGCCAATTGTTAGGAGATTAATTGATTTCCCCCAATTCTGTAATTCCTGCACTTCTCTCTTCTGTCACTAGGTGGCATTATAGCTGGTGATATTGGATAAGTGAAGGGCATAGCAAGAACAGATTATGAATGAATGGGGTGTCTCAGCCAAGGGGCAGGGATTTTCTTTGGTCCCTTGGCCTGCTGGGAGCTCCTATTTATTTGGGTGGAGTCAGGTGATTGGGGTTCTGTGCCACCTGGACGGCTGTCTGGGTGGACGTGTGTTATATTGCCCGGGGCTACTAGGCCGGAAGCCTGAGGCCTATCCCTGGGACATCTGGCTGCTAGGCTGTCTGAGGCCTATCCAGAAGCAGGAGAGCAGGGTAGGGTTGGCACTGCAGGCTTGTTGTCCAACCAGAAGTAGCGGTTTCGCCGGCTGGGGAACCAGTTGTGTTCGGAGGTAGAGGGGAAACTGTCGCCACTAAGGGACCATTCACCTTGTTACCGGAGACCACTGTGAGTAAGTTGAGGACAGTACCAGAGCAGACTTCCTACCAGCTAGGGATGGTGAAGAAGTGGGAAAATCTCAGCGAGTTCCAAGTCAGGGACCCAGCGGGACAGCAGAGGTGACGTTTGTGGAGCATCAGTGAGTGCCAAGCCAGGGACCTAGTGTGTCCGCGGGGGTGACGCTTGAAGAGTATCTGTGAGTGCCAAGCCAGGGACCCAGCAGGGAAGCGGGGGTGATGCTTGAGGAAGATACTGAGTACTAAAAGTGGAAGAGCTCAAGGCATTCAGTGGCTAGTGGACCCAAAGTCTAGTGAAAGACTGGGAGTTCGTTGAGTAAAGATCCATAGTGAGTGACTGTGGAGTAAAGAAAACTGTTTGTGTTGCCAATAGTTACAACCACCGTTAGTAACTGCTACAAGATTATTGCCATAGGAGACAGCGGTCCTACCTATATAGAAGTGGTGTCCAGGTGGAGGCCTTCACCTGCATAGCTGTCTGCCTATATATGTCTCAGAGTCTGCCAATTAACATTGCATCTACCTGTGATGTCAGCTGTCCCTAACTCTGGAGTTCACCATTAGGCCTAAGGGGATCCGGGATTTTGCTACATACAGTATTTGAAAAAAACTTTACCGCAAGCCATTCTATCCTGCAGATTGTGCACAAATCGTTTTTTTCTGCTTGTGCCACACTGATAGGAATAATTGATCAACGGTCAACAACCTAATCTATCAATATGCCTCACACGCAGAAGTGGATTTTGATATTTGAAAGATTTGATAATAAGTTATCAATCATATATCTATTTCCACCATGCAAATTTATAATCTGATCAGTTGAAATACAATCAAGTTCATGGCCAAATAATCTCTGTGCTGCCAATGGATGCAAAATGATCAATACATTTCTGTCCTGGCTGGACCCAGTTTGACTGAATCAGACTGAACACAAGTCTAAATCAACTGAAAGGGAAATTCTGATTAACTGTTTGCCAATCCAACTGTTTTGAGTGAAGCACACATCAATCTGGTAATAAAATTGAATTGTGTATGGGCTACCTTAAAGCGGAACTAAAGTCACAAATACTCACCTAGGTGCCAATGGCCCAATGCCCACAAGGTCTTCCCCTGCTCTGGCATCTTCTCCGGGTGCTGGCAGGTTCTTCCACATGCCAGTCTTTGGCCAGTTTGATTGGCCAGAGCAGGATCTCACTTCCACGCATGCATGAGAGTACACATCATCTCTGCACACTGGTCAGTTCCAGTGCGTTCCAGAAAAAAAGTAGAACTTGCTGCATTTTTTCTGCACTGAACTGTACTGGAACACTATAAAACGCATCAAAAATGCACTGGAATGCACCGGAAACACACATGTCCCAATTTAGGTGGAGAAGAAAAGAGGGATGAAAGCATAGAAAGCATAAAAAAAAATTGCATGCAGAAATACATCCGGAACGCATCTGGACTGCGTTTCTATGGTGTGAACCAACCCTAAAGTGCCTATACTGTTTTAAATTCCATAATACACTGTCTCAACCTCCTCTGCACATGCTCAGTTTCTCTCTATTTTTAGGCACTGTGCCGAATTTGTAGAGGCCAATCTGCTGACAGCCTAAAGATTTACTGCTAGTCAGGGGCTCTGGGCTTCAGAAAAATGGCAGCCTCAAGCAAGAAGAAACAGTACCTATCCTGGAGGCCATTTTTCAGCACACAATCATTTGGTAGCATAATTATTAATGTGGAATGTATTTTCCTTGCTACAGAACATTATTTTTATCAAGTTGTTATGGGTAAAGTTCCACTTTAAGTTTTTTTTTGTTTTTAGCACTGAATACTGACTTCATTGTGCCCTTTTAACCACTTAAACCCTAGACCAGAGCACTTTTTGCGATTCGGCACTACGTCGCTTTAACTGACAATTGCGCGGTCGTGCGATGTTGCACCCAAACAAAATTGACGTCCTTTTTTTCCCACAAATAGAGCTTTCTTTTGGTGGTATTTCATCGCCTCTGCGGTTTTTATTTTTTGAGCTATAAACAAAAAAAGAGCGACAATTTTGAAAAAAACACAATATTTTTTACTTTTAATAAATATCCCAAAGAAAAAATATATTTTTAGTAAAAAAAAAACGCAATAAGCATATATTGATTGGTTTGCGCAAAAGTTATAGCGTCTACAAAATAGGGGATAGTTTCATGGCTTTTTTATTATTAATTTTTTTTTTTTACTAGTAATGGCGGCGATCTGCGATTTTTATCGGGACTGCGACATTATGGCGGACACGTTGGACAATTTTGACACTTTTTGGGACCATTGGCATTTTTACAGCGATCAATGCTATAAAATTACATTGATTACTATAAAAATTTCCCTGGCAGCGAAGGGGTTACCCACTAGGGGGCAGTGAAGGGGTTAGGTGTATCCTAGTACGTGTTCTAACTGAAGGGGGGAGGGGACTGTGCAGGGGAGATGACAGATCGTCTGTTCATACTCTGTATGAACAGACGATCTGTCTGTTCTCCCCTCAGAGAACCGGAAACTTTGTGTTTACACACACAGAGCCCGGTTCTCGGTGTGCCCCGAGCGACCGCGGGAGCCCGGCGGTGATCGCGCTGGGCACTCGCATAGGCTCCTTTGGCGAGCAGGGGGCGCGCAACATATCATGACAGCGATTCGCGCAGACGAGCCATGTTGCCGCAGTACAACTGCGTCGGCTGGTCGGCATGCGGTTAAATTGCGAGTAAACTCCCATGTACTGTATGATTTCTACCTATAGGTAAGCCTATAATAAGGCTTACCTATAGGTACTGTCAGGGGCGGACTGACAACTCATGGGGCCCCCGGGCAATAGGAGATTATGGGCCCACACAGTAAACACACACACACAGTATACAGACACACACAGTATACAATCACAGTATACACACACACACAGTATACACATACATATAGCCACAGTATACACACACACACACACACAGTATACTCATACATATACACACAGTATGTACATACATACAAACAGTACACACACACAGTATACACATATATATATACAGTATACACGTACAGTATACATAGGGTTGCCACCTTTTCTTCGAGCCAAACCCGAACACTTCAGCGGGGATTGGCATTTTTTTTGTAGCATACACTATGAGATTGTAAAATACCTGGGACACCTCTGTGTGACCATGTTGCATTTTTACTGGAGAGTCTTGAGTTTTGTTTGTTAAACAGTTACTTTTGGTTCAATGGGGAGTACTTTCTGCAGATACGTGGTGTAGCCATGGGAGCTCGTTTTGCTCCCAGTGTGGCCAATTTGTTCATGGCCTACTGGGAGGATGATGTCGTATTCCATGATCCTCCACCACAATTATCATGCTACAAGAGGTACATTGATGATCTGATTATGGTGTGGGAGGGTGATTTGACCAGTCTTCAAGTTTTTATGGACAAGCTGAATGATAATAATAAAAACATTCAGCTCACTTGGACGATCGATCAGCAACAGATCACTTTTCTAGATCTTGACATTTTCAAGAGTGAGGTTGGTTTTCAAACCAGGAATCATTTTAAGGCAACGGATAGGAATGCTTACATTCCATTGACTAGTTGTCATCACAAGTCATGGCTGCGTAACATTCCAAGAGGCTAATTCATCTGTTTGAGACGCAACTGTACGTCAGAAGGTGATTTCTTATCACAATCAGATTTTAGCAGCCAGGTTTAAGGAGAAAGGCTATACACAGTCTATGATTGACTCTGAGATTGCGAAAGTAATGTGTACAGACAGAAGTACTATTGTGGCTGATAAGGTTAAAACCACTGAAGTGGAAGACAATATGACTGGCTATCGAGTTATACTGGATTATAATATCCAGTATAAGAAATTTGAGCGAATTATAGCCAGACACTGGCCAATTCTAAAATGTGATCGGACTTTAGGATCGGTCCTCCCCCAGCACCCCCGGTTTATTTACCAGAAAGCCCCCTCTTTACGTGACCGTTTGGTACCTGGGGTCATTGACCCCCCTAAGATTGCGGACAATAGGCTTTTTAGCTTTTTGTCCGGGTTTTATGCGTGTGGCAAATGTGCCACCTGTAAGAAAGCCAGTAGAAACATTAAGAAGCGTAAAGAATTTGTTTCTAATGTTACCCACAAAAGTTACCAGATTGAAGGCCTTATTACATGTTCATCTGTGGGGGTGGTTTATATGCTGGAGTGTGATTGTGGCCTACAGTATGTAGGCCGCACCTCCAGAACATTTCACATACGAGTGGGAGAACACATCAGCAACATCAAATGGGGGGTTAAGACTCATAGTGTGTCTAGGCACTTCCGACTATGTCATCAAAGGGATCCCAAATGCCTTAAGTTTTGGGGGATAGAAAAGGTTCCCCGTCATTGGAGAGGAGGCCACTATATTAGACAGCTGAGTCGTAGAGAATCCTTCTGGATCTACGAAACCAAGGTTTTGTCACCAGAAGGAATGAATGTAGATTTTGATTTGAATTGTTTTATTTCTAATAGATAAATCCCCTTTTGTTTTGATTTTTTATATAATGATTTTTTATATAATGTATTTTATGGTAATTTTGTTGTGACATTTCTGTACATGATTGTGTCAGTAAGATTGCCGTGGCTTGACGTCTGCGATTTTTATGCGATTTAGTATTTTTAATAAGTTTTAATTTTCTTATTTCTATTCCCTAATTTGAAATGAGCAATATGCTGGCCAATTATGAATAAAGGAGATTAATTTGTCCTGGACACGTTATGGAGAGATCCTTGTCTCTCCAGTGTTTTGCCACTTTTGTCATTCTTATATTAGAGGAAAGACTTTTTTTGCCATTATTATTTAATTAATCTGCTCTGTGTCATTTCCATAAGCACGTCAATACTGCAGATGCATTCATTCTTTGCAGCCTATGGGGTTCTCAGAGATTAATCGGTCCTTCGACCGTTGTATTCAGCTCCCTGATTGGCACATTGCTGTTACCATGACAATCTGTTTAAGCAACGCGGGCCGTCTGTGTGTATCCAGCCCCACGCTCAGGAAGTCCCGCCTTTGGACGTAATGTGTACGGGGGTTAGGAACGCATGATGTCACCCGCGGTCAACTGTCTCTGATACGATCACACGCTGTTTCGCCGGCACTCGGATCTGAGTGCGGCTGCATGTAAGTGAGCTTATCTTCGTTTTTATGGCAATAAACTTTTATACAGAGAGCACTAGATTTGTCATTATCTCTTTGCATATGTGGCATCTTTTTACCCTAATGAGAGCTGAATCCGTGGAATCCACTACTAGGACTGCCTTACCTGCTATATGTTCTCTGCTTTGTGACCTGTTTCAGGTCGAATCGTTAAGGTGAGAGGCCATCCATTTGTGGTGGAGGGATCACAGTCACTGGATCAGAGATCCTTGTCTTCTTGAGTGTGTATACCACCGGTCTTGCCTTCACAGTTCTATTTGTTATTTCACACATATCCACTATTTATGGACATTTAGTAATTGCGCAGCACTTTTTTGATATTCACACCCTGTGTGCCCTAGGGGAGTAGTAATGCGGGACGCGCAGCGGTGAACAGTGGGTGTAGCCAATTGCATATAGTGCAGGTGTGTGTGGCGTACAATATAGTGTATATAGTGCAGATGTGTGTAATGTACAATATAGTGTATATAGTGCAGGCGTGTGTAATGTACAATATACTGTATATTTAGTGTGTAATGTACAATATAGTGTGTATAGTGCAGGCGTGTGTAATGTACAATATAGTGTATATAGTCCAGGCTTGTGTAATGTACAATATAGTGTATATTGTACACTATATTGTGTATAGTGCAGGCGTGTGTAATGTACAATATAGTATATATGTAGTGTATATTGTACAATATAGCGTATATAGTACAGGCGTGTGTAATGTACAATGTAGTGCAGGTGTGTGTAATGTACAATATAGTGCAGGCGTGTGTCATGTACAATACAGTGTATATTTAGTGTGTAATGTACAATATAGTGTATATAGTGCAGGCGTGTGTAACGTACAATATAGTGTATATGTAGTGTGTAATGTTTGGTGGGGAGCCTCCCAGTGTAATTTTAGGGGGTGGGGGGAGGTCTCCTGGTGTAGTATGGGGGGGGGGGACAAGGGAGAGGAGGGGGACTGATAAAGAGGAAGTGGGGCTGACAGAGAGGAGGGGGGAGCTGACAGAGAGGAGGGGGGGCTGACAGAGAGGAGGGGGGGGTCGACAGAGAGGAGGGGGGCTGACAGAGATGAAGGGGTCTGACAGAGAGGAGGGGGCTGACAGAGATGAGGGGGATGACAGAGAGGAAGGGGGGGCTGACAGAGAGAAGGGAGCTGACAGAGAGGAGAGGGGGCCTGACAGAGAGGCGGGGGGCCTGACAGAGAGGAGGGGGGCTGACAGAGAGGAAGGGGGGCTGACAGAGAGGAAGGGGAGGTTGACAGATCATACCTCGCTGTGACTATACTTTTGGGTTCCTGCTGTGCGGAGGAGGTCTCGGGCTCCCCGGGTCACCTCAATGTCTTGTCCCCCCAGCTGTGGTGGAGCAGAAAGAGGGCGAGGCTCCATGAGGTGAGGAGGCGCTCTTACACAGACAAGTGTAGGAGAGGAGCAGATAGGAGCACAGCCGCCGGTGCCACCTGTCACATAGTAAAACACAGAGTTACGGGGCGGAGGATGGGACAAACCGGGACACAGAGGAGCTGGATATATGTTGTGCGTTGCCAAAACCGTACTGTCCGGGTCAATCCTCTATGGGTGGCAACCCTAAGTATACACATACATAAACACACAGTACACATGCACAGTATACACACACACGCACAGTATACACGGACATGCACACAGTATATATACACACACAGTATACACACACACACAGTATACACACACACACCAGCACTTTCCATTTAGAAATCATCCTGATGGAACACACTGCTGCTGCCCCCATCTCCTGGCATGCTGGTACTTGTAGTGCCCCAGCAGCTCACAAACACATTAGGTGGTAATACAGGAGAGGAGGAGACTGTGCCTGTGTACTGGTGGGCAGGTAATCAGTAGAGAGATGTAGCAGAGATTGGGGGAGATATTCAGAAAGTCCTTCCTACAGGAGCAGTGCACCTATTACACAGAAAAACAATCTAATAGCCTCAGAGACAGGAGGAGCCATGGTAGAGGAAACACATCCTCCCCCCTGCTCACCAGGGTAAGCCACTGACAAGAATACATTTAGCTGGGGCCAGTTAGCTTACCTTCTATCAGGCAGCAGTGTCCCCTACTCCCCTCCAGCAGTCGGCATCTCCTCTGCTACAGACAAATAAGCCGCGCTGGAGAAGGGGGCATGTACAGCGTATTTTTATTGGCTGATGAGGTACTAGAGAGGCGGGGCAGCTATAATCTCTGCATTTTTGGACCAAAATGATTTCAGTAAGGGACATTTCAGGGGCAGATGTAAAAAACACTGATTTTTACATACTGTCCCTGGTTTTACTGAGACTGGCAACCCTGATGGGGCCCCCTAGTGGCCTGGGGGCCCTCGGGCAGTGCCCGAGTACCCGAATGGTCAGTCCACCCCTGGATACAAGTCAGGTGATTGGCTGGGCCATTCTAGCAGCTTTATTTTCTTTCTCCTTGGCTTTGTGGTTGGGATTATTGTCTTGCTGGGATGTCCGCCCTCATTTCATCTTCATCATCCTGGTAGATGGCAGCAGATTTTTATCACCATTCATCCTTCCTTCAATGATATGAAGTTTGCCAGTACCATATGCTGAAAAACAGCCCCTCCCACACCATGATGTTCCCACCTCCAAACCTTGGTATGGGGGTGAACCAAGCTTCACCATGCTTTTTCTTCAGCAATGGAGTGTTGTGTGGTGAGCGTGCATACAGGCCATGGCGGGTGAGTGCATTACTTATTGTGTACCTGCTAATTCCAGGTCTTTCTGAAGCTCTCCACAAGTGGTCCTTGGCTCTTGGACAACTCTTCTGATAATTCTGTTCACTCCTATGTCAGAAATCTTACGAGGAGCAACTGGTCGTGACCGGTTTATGGTGAAATGATGTTCTTTCCACTTCCGGATTTTGGCTTCAACAGTGTTCACTGGAACATTCAGAAGTTTAGAAATCCTTCTGTAACCAATGCCATCAGTATCTTTTGCAACAATAAGGTCGCCAAGGTCTTGAGAGAGCTCTTTGCTTTTACCCATAATGAGATGTTTGTTGTGTGACACCTTGGTAATGAGACACCTTTTTACAGGCCATCAGGTGAGACTGAACCAGCTGATATTAAAGGAGAAGTCCAGCCAAAGCTCGTTTGGCTGGATTTCTCCTATGGATCACAGGAGTGCAATTCGTTTTGCACTCCTGTGACCCGTTTTCAGCAGAGAGCGGCATTAAGTCACCGCATCATCCCGACAATGGAAGTCTGGATCTGCCAGTTGCCTGCACTGACACCTATCTCAGCCTTTAAGCGAGCCGTTGAGAGCCTGAGATGGCCCGCTCTGCCCCCTCCACAGCTCAGCGCTCCAATGAGAACGGAGGGAGATGAGCAGAGAGTTGTGGCTGACAGTCTGCAGCGCTCTGCTCACGAAGCTGTGAAAACCGAGTGATCTGCTATGTTTGATCACTTGGTTTTCAGTGTAGAGGCACTGGGGGACAGATACAGCATCCACCTAGGTAAGTATGATTCTGAAAAAAAAAAAAAAAAAAAAAAAAAAAGAACCTTTACTTCTCTTTTAATTTGCACAGACAAGGGGCAGGATTGCTTTCAAATTACTGATAGATTTCAGCTGGTGTCTTGGCTTTCCAAGCCTTTTTCCACCTCCCTTTCTTCATGTGTTCAATACTTTTTCTGTGTCCTTCCATTTTATTACACAGAACTTCATTTCTGAACGGATTTGTTTTGGTGTCTTTGTATGTATGGTTAGCATGGGTTGTTACCGACATGTGGGGAACATTTCATGTCAATATCACCTTTACCAATAGATTTACCTAGAAAAATGGTGACGCGTTCAATACTTATTTTACCCACTGTATATGCACTATATTACCAAAAGTATTAGGACACCTGCCTTTACACACACATGAACTTTAATGGCCTCCCAGTCTTAGTCCGTAGGGTTCAAGAATGCGTTGGCCCACCCTTTGTAGCTATAACAGCTTCAACTCTTCTGGGAAGGCTCAAACAGTCAAAACATTCCCATAGAAACACTCCTTAACCTTGCGGACAGCCTTCCCAGAAGAGTTAAAGCTGTTATAGCGGCAAAGGGTGGGCCAACACAATACTGAACCCTACGGACTTAGACTGGGATGCCATTAAAGTTTAAGTGTGTGTAAAGGCAGGAGTCCCAATACTTTTGGGAATATAGTGTGTATACTTTCCTATTTTCAGCCCACTCCAAACTGAAAAAAAGCCCAAATGATTGTTAATTTTCTGTGTGTAGCACTAACTCACGATGGAGCTGCTGGTTTAAGCGGGTTTGTTACCTTCACTCTGCTTCCCTCTGTTTCACCGGCACCGGGTCTAGGGTTCCGTTGAGTTTACTTCTGGACGACACAAGCACCAACACTGGAGTACGTTTACAATGCTTTATTAAACAAACGACTTAGGAAGTAGCAGGAGAGAGGTAGAAAGGAAACTCGCAGAAGAAACTCAAACATTCTCTGATAGGGTTCTCTTGACAAAAAGGTCCTGGTATAATTCAAACACTATTTGAAATGCGCTCCCCTCATGGGACACAATCCTTGCTCGTCTGGATAGGCCTCTCTCACCGGTCTAGCAGCCAGTACGCAGCACGAATCAAAGTCTTTGCCACAGACTTGTTTGGGTATAAAATCCATACGATCCTCTTGCGACATGGTTTCAAATAAGTCATCATCACCGGAAAGATCCGACATGGATTCTATTTCCGAGTCTCTCAATTCTTCAGCTGGCAAATATTTATTTACAGTCCCCAACAGTGGCTTACCCGTTCCGGACGTAGACTCTGGTAGCTCCGGTTCAGGCATCCTCTGGGGTAGGCCTCGGCCACGGCCGCGGGAAGCCTTTACATAGCCCACCTTCTTCTGAGTAGGCACCACAGGAGCAGGCGTAATGGACTCAGGAACCAAAGTAATTTCTCCAGGCGAGACAACAGCAACAATGTCTTTTTCTGGAACATTGTCTGTAGCAACAGGCAAAGTGGCAGCCCGTCGCTCCCTCTCTGTAGCAATAGCAGCTTCCACTGTAGCTATACCTGTCACCCAATCCATCCGATAGGCACGGGGCGACATGGTAGGCTGCTCCACCACAAACAGGTATTCTCCACACTGTGGACATCGGCCGAATGGACGAAGATGCACGGCCAATCCTTTGCATCGATGGCAGGTCATGCCCAGTCCCTCAACATCTCCCGAGGTATATAGGACAAACCTCCCCTGCGGCTTCAATCGAACTCCAGTATACGTGAGCAAAGTCCCAGATTGCACAGTATTCATCACGGTGCTTGCAGGGAACACTCTGGATCCCACAACCGATTGCAACGCCGAAAAAGACATGGCCACACTCTGATCTTCTCAACACGATCACGAGGCCTCTCTTTCCCTCTGGCGCCAAACACATACACGCGTCCCACGCGGTAGCAAGTAG
Organism: Aquarana catesbeiana; assembly: GCF_042186555.1. Lineage (NCBI taxonomy): Eukaryota > Metazoa > Chordata > Amphibia > Anura > Ranidae > Aquarana > Aquarana catesbeiana. Next base: position 314,992,348 of record NC_133325.1, read on the forward strand.
GGTAGCTCCTCCCACTTGTTCTTCCAGTCACGTAACTCCCGGGCCTTTCTCTGGCGCCCAGCGTCTATGCACTTAGAAGCAAAGTCCTGCAGTGTAACCTTTCCTCTTCCTGAAAAGATTTTTCTTTCAAAGTCCAGCTCTCAGTAAAACACTCCACTGGGTTACAGTAACTGACGGTCAACAAATCCCGGACGAGCACAAATCCCGGACATGTAGCACTAACTCACGATGGAGCTGCTGGTTTAAGCAGGTCTGTTACCTTCACTCTGCTTCCCTCTGTTTCACCGGCACCGGGTCTAGGGTTCCGTTGAGTTTACTTCTGGACGACACGTGCACCAACACTGGAGTACGTTTTCAATGCTTTATTAAACAAACGACTTAGGAAGTAGCAGGAGAGAGGTAGAAAGGAAACTCGCAGAAGAAACTCAAACATTCTCTGATAGGGTTCTCTTGACAAAAAGGTCCTGGTATAATTCAAACACTATTTGAAATGCGCTCCCCTCATGGGACACACTCCTTGCTCGTCTGAATAGGCCTCTCTCACCGGTCTAGCAGCCAGTACGCAGCACGAATCAAAGTCTCTGCCACAGACTTGTTTGGGTATAAAATCCGTACGATCCTCTGCCACAGGATGTATAGATTTGCTGTAGTGAAAGTCAGTCACAGTGCTTGAACCTTTAAGCCGAGCCGGCAACACTATGCTGTATAGTTACTTTTGGATACGTCCTCCAACCGAGTCACCAGGCCCCTCTACAGACCAGCACGCTGTGTAATCTCTCCAAGACGGGTCCTCCCCTGGGATCTCCTCGGTTGTCCAGCTTCGTCACACAGGACCGACAGCTCAGGACCATTCCTCGGCCACAGTGGCAGGCTCCGGACAAGCCTCCGGACCCACCCCTGCGCCGCTGTATCGTGGGCCTCCCGAACAGAGGACCACGCGGTAGCTCCTTAACGCATACCTGTCGGCCAGGAGGGCCAGCAGGTGGCTGTAAAACAAACCCCAAAATATGGCGTCTGTCCCATAAATACCCAGAATGCAACTCGGAGGACCACCTCCACCAAGTGTGCCTCCGGGACAGAGGAGCATCCATACGCTTCAACACGTTGCCTTTCCAATCCTGACCAGTGGTAACAGTGACACCCACCAGTCAGCACGGAAACTTTTAACCTTCCTAACACACAATTTACTAAATTTACCTAACATGCGGTAGATTGCAAATCTACCAGCGCTACATGTGTCTCTTACCTGCTGCTCTGCACTCTGTGCATCTGGATTATTAGACTCCGGTGTTAGGACTATGGGCTCGGTGGACTGTTGCTCCAGCATGGGCTGAAGGACTTGAGCCAGATCTTGCACCTCGTACACCTCGGTATGCAGCGCCTCAGCTTCCACCTTCTCTCCACTCTGCACCACTATGGCCTACACAATGCTGCCATCCTCCGTCTGCATTGGAATGCTGTGCAGCGCCGTCACAGAGCTTGGCTCCTCCCCCTCCTGAGTTTAGGAACAGCGGCGTCTCGCCTGTGGTCGTACGATGTTCCAGGACATTCTGTCTTCAGTGGTGGGGATCGCGGTCTTCAGTGGTGGGGATCGCGGTCTTCAGTGGTGGGGATCTCCATCTTCAGTGGTGGTGATCTCTGCTTCCTTCTCCTCCAACTAAGAAGTCTGAAATGAAGCAAAATACATTCAAGTGATTCTAAATATATATATATATATATTATATAACAAACATTTTATACTTCCCTGTTCTGTGCAATGGGTTTGCACAGAGCAGCCCCATTCCTTCACTTCTCCTTCCCCCCGCTGACGCTCCTGGGGGCTCCCCCCCCCTTGCCCCCATAGCAAGTCGCTAGCTATGGAGCTGCATACTGAAGGTTTTGTACCTTCATGCAGGTAATACATTAGGTTAGCACACCTTCAGGATTTAGAACCACTTTAACATCTTGCGGACAGCCCATCCACAATGTACTGCAGACAGGCGGCCCATGCAGGCAAATCGACTTCCCGGTACATAGCTGAGTGCCTTCAGGTTTAGGGCGCGTGCACGCGCACCCCCTCACCGACACCTGCTGCGATTGTACACAGTGTAAGTCTGTTAGCAAGTCCCGACCGATGATTCGTGGCTGGGACCCGCTGATAAGCTGTGTCCAATCATATCCCTGAGCCCTGTGCTGACAAGCAACACAGGGCCCTGTACAGCAGAGAGGGAACAATCTCTCTCTTTCTCATTTCTGCAAAGCAAAAAACAGAGATCTGTTAGTAAAAGCATTTTAAAGCGGGGTTCCACCCAAATTTTGAACAATATCTGTATGTATTCTCTTCCTTGCCTAGATGCTGACATGCCGTTTAAAAAAATTTAAATCGCCGTAATTACCTTTTATTTTTCTATTCTTCTTTGCACTTCCTGGTTCTCCTCCCGTGGGAGTAGCCGTGTTTCTAGCCTCTCCCAGACTCCTGGGAGCTAGTCTCAGGCTTCCCAGGATGCCACTGAGCATGTGCGGGAACGAGCGGTGAATGCTGGGAGCACAGCATTCACCACATCCAGGAAATAAATGCTTGTGGGCTTCAAATGCCCACAATGAAGATGGAAACCGCCTGCAGTGAATAATATTTTATTCTTTCCGACAAAATCTGACACAGGCGGACATATTACACACAATATGTGAGTATGTAATGCTGAGAAGAAAAGTTTGTGAATGAACTCAAAAATAAAAAAAACGATAGATAGGTGGACCCCCGCTTTAAGTCACTGATAAGTCACATTATAAGTCACTGATCACAGCTATTACTAGTATAAAAATCAAAAGCTCCAACATATATCCCATGATATGTAGACGCTATAACTTTCACACACCAATCAATATACACTTACTGGGATTTGTTTTACCAAAGACATGGAGCAGAATATATTTTGGCCAAAATTTACGAGGAAACGTATTAATTGTTTATTGGATATTTTTTTATATCAGCCAGTTGTGATCAAATACCACCAAAAGAAATCTCTATTTGTGTGAAAGAAAATGACATTTGGGTACAGTGTTGTATGACCGCGCAATTACCAGTTAAAGTATCACAGCGCTGAATAGCTAGCTAAAAATGGCCTGATCATAAAGGGCGGTAAAACCTTCTGGAGGTGAAGTAGTTACACTCATTTATTCAAAGTGTATGTCCGGCCAAAACATTTTTATTGATTAGTGTGGGAAAGCGTAGGAAAAGTTTTTCCTGCTAACTGGGGCTCTGTTACTGAGATTTTCCCTAATTTCCTGTCCTGCTGACAACATTCTTTCAGACAGGGAGTGAGGGGAACCCTCCAACAGCAAGAAAATTACTTTTCTTAAGTAGAGAAGGGGAAGTCTGGAACCCCAGCCAGATTTGTATTTCTGTCTGTGTCCTTGTAGTGTATATGTTGTCACCAGGACAGGAAGTGAGGGAGTATATTACCAACAGAGACCCCACATAGCCGTCCAAACCAGAGGAATGTTTTACATTTCTGGGCCCTGCAAGACAGCAATACCTGTCACTATAATACCATTGTCTGGGGGGAAACAAGGCGCACACACATTCTAAAGACACGGGTGGGGGGGGGGGGGGTGTGGATTTACAGTGCCTTGAAAAAGTATTTATACCCCTTGAAATTTTCCAAATTTTTGAAGTATTGGCAGCTCTGCACATGCTCAGTTCTCAGTGAGTTTCTATGCTGAGCATTTCCTTCCTATCACATCTGAGCAGCCCACGTGAGTCACACATGTGGGCGTATACACAATGACAGCCCACTCCCTCCCTCCTCCTCCTTCACTCCCACTAACCAGCTAAACACAATGGGGGGGGATATTACATGTAGATTAATGGAGGCTTCACCTCCCTCTTATTCTAAGACAGGCTAGAGGGGTGTGACGCAACCTGTGACTGGCAGAAATCCACCCACACCATATTGTTGCCAAAAAACTAATAAAGATTTAATTTTAACTATACAGAATATTTGTATGATGATGTAAAACAGTTTATTGATATTATTTATTTTTACTACTAAAAAAAGGCTGTTTTTTTATGTTGAACATCTGACCAGCAGCAGAGGACTAGAAGCTTCTCCCACCTCTTTTTCCCTGCAGACAGTCATGTGACAGCTGGATATGGGAGAGAGCCGGGTCATGTGACAGCTGGATATGGGAGAGAGCCGGGTCATGTGACAGTTGGATATGGGAGAGAGTCAGGTCGTGTGACAGCTGGATATGGGAGAGAGCCGGGTCGTGTGACAGCTGGATATGGGAGAGAGCCGGGTCATGTGACAGCTGTATATGAGAGAGAGCTGGGTCGTGTGACAGCCGTATATGGGAGAGAGCCGGGTCGTGTGACAGCTGTATATGGGAGAGAGCCAGGTCATGTGACAGCTGGATATAGGAGAGAGCCGGGTCCTGTGACAGCTGTATATGGGAGAGAGCCGGGTCGTGTGACAGCTGTATATGGGAGAGAGCTGGGTCGTGTGACAGCTGTATATGGGAGAGAGCTGGGTCATGTGACAGCTGTATATGGGAGAGAGCCGGGTCGTGTGACAGCTGTATATGGGAGAGAGCCGGGTCATGTGACAGCTGTATATGGGAGAGAGCTGGGTCATGTGACAGCTGTATATGGGAGAGAGCCAGGTTGTGTGACAGCTGGATATGGCAGAGAGCCGGGTCATGTGACAACTGTATATGGGAGAGCCAGGTCATGTGACAGCTGGAGATAACGAGGAGCTTTTGTGCTAGAATTATTCTTCTCACTCTGAAGCGGCGATATGCCACATGCGTGTGGTGCGACTGCGGTGTACATGCGTGAGAACCCTGGGCTTGTGTTTGCACAGGAGTGCGGGGGTTACAGCAATTTCGTTTTTTTTATAAATAATAAATAAATAATAATAATTTTATTTTTTAAATGATTGCTATCACAAGGGGTTAATAAACCGCAGGTGACAGGGAACTCTTTATGGAGAAATTAGACCTCAATGTCTTCCCTGCCCTTCACCCCATCTAACCAATCACAGATTGGCTTGGTTAGATGTGTCTCCTGGCTGTACTGTCCAGGAAATGGTGGATCTGAACCCGGTAGTGACATCACTTCCGGGTTCATTGTTTGCATGTGAGGTGGAGGTGTGGATTTGCCTCGGTCTCACAGCGCTCTCCCATCCCTAACCAGCGGTTGTGTTCCCGGGCTCTGGTAAGAGCGAGAGAACCCGGGAACCACAAGAGGAGGAGGGAGGGGGCACCGCGCTGCCAGCTCTGTGGACTGATCGGCAGATATGGAGCCAACCCATCAACCTAACTTTGAAGTCGGTCGCCGACTAAACAAAATCTACTACTGCAGCCATCAGCTTAGGATTAAAGGGGGACTCTTTGGACTGGTCATACAGAAGTGACAATCAACATCTCTCCTGCAAAGAAGGATCCTTCCTCTGCAAACTTCTTAAAGGAGAATTTCACCTTTTCATAGTGTTCCATCCATATTCAGGGTGTAAGATGTTACAGATGCAGTGGCTCCCACACCCCTCCCATCCCCTGTTGTGACAGTGGCCCTCGCACCCCTCCCATCCCCTGTTGTGACAGTGCGGAGATCCCCCTTCACTTTCTGTCCCATAACCAAACAGGAAGTGAGAGGAAATCCCTGCAAATTAAGAGAAGCCCCTGGGGGCCCCCAGGTCACCACAACTAGTGCCCCCATTGTAAGATTTCCCCTCTATTACTTTTCTGAAGACAACTAGGAATGGGCGAACGGTTCGGCCCGAGCATAAGTTCTGGCCGAACTTTCGTTGTTCGGACGTTCGGCTGTTTGCCGAACAAGCGGGTCATTCGACCGTTTGTTTGGCCCCCCAAACCGACCACACTGCATTGTGGCGTTGAACAGTACATTGCAAGCCCTGATTGGCTGAAGCAGTGAAAGCTTCAGCCAATCAGGGCACAGAGCACTGTCAGAGTCATGATTGGACACTGTCATCATGACTTTATCCAATCATGGCTCATTCCCGCCCCACAGTATAAAAGTATTCTTTTCAATACTCACCAGTGTGATTTTGGTGTGGAGAGAGATAGAACAGGGCTCTGTTCAGTGCTATTAGTTAGTGTGCTATACTGTGCTATTTTGCATCAAATGTCAGTGTAGAATATTAGTTTAGTGTTAGTCTAGGGATAGTGTGAGTGTAGTGAGGAGGACCATCATTCAGCTTTTCATAGTGTGCAGCTAGAGTAGGGACAGCTCAGATAGTTTCAGATAGTGTAGTGTAGTGAGACCGTGTCAGTAATCTTTACATTAGTATATAGCTAGAGTAGGGACAGTTCAGATAGCTTCAGTGTAGTGACGGTTGAACACCGTCTATTTGATTGCGTTACTGCTAGGGGTGTGGAATTTAATCGCTGCATCAATGCATCGCGATTCGGGGGTCCCCGATGCGGCATCGATGCAAGAGACCCCAAAAATCAATGTCTGGTGACGTCATCCCGACTTGCCCCGCCCCTCCCGGAAGAGTGCTCCGCACGTTATTTTTGTCAAAATGGCTTTTGTTAATAAATTGCAATTGCAATCCATTAAATGGCCACCGCTGTATGTGTTTTTTTAAATATATGCAGCTTCATACCTCGTTTTGTAGTCTGTGTACATAACTGTATATCCCGCTCATGTGACTACTTGGTTCGACCTACCTCTCTCCTCTCACGTACCTCCTGACGTCAGCCCCGCCCGCCTCTCTTCTGATCTGATAGCTACAGTCGGTGGGCGGGGCTGAGAATTCCCACTGACGTTAGGAGAGACGAGAGACGTGAGACTGAGAGGAGAGAGGTGGGCCGGACCGAGCAGTCACATGAGCGGCTTATACAGTTATATACACACACTAAGAAATGAGGTATGAAGCTGCGCTGCATATATTTTAAAATGCACATACAGCGGTGGGCACTTAATGGATTATAACTGCATTTTTTACCACACAGGTATTTTAACAGCAGTATGTAGAGTACAAATGTGTTTGTACTCTACTTACACTGGCTCCTACACGTGCTCTGTGCTTCCCAGCTATTTCGGTGTATTGTTAAGGCCCCTTTCACACGGGACAGATCCGTGATGATCCACCCTGTGAACATCCGCTTGCTCAGCGGGGATTGCTCCGTTGATCCCCGCTGAGCCGGTGGATGACATGGCGGTCCCTGCACACTGTGCACTTGTGCAGGGACTGCCCTGTCAGATCTCCGCTCTCCCCTATGGGGGGAAAGAATGAACACAGACCATCTGTCCATTTTCATCCCATCCGCAGACGGATAGAAAAATAGGATTTTCGTCCGTCTGCAGAATCGGGCCATAGCGGGGACAGATGATATCGGGTGTCAGTGGATGTTCATCCGCCGACACCCGCTATCCCATAGGGATGCATGTATGTCCATATTTCATCCGGAAAGAATGGATGAGATACGGACATACGGTCCGCACGTGTGAAAGGGGCCTAACTCCTAGAGTGCTGGAAGGTGCAAACGGGGGGGCCCCAGGGCTGTTTGTCAGATTTGGATTCTAATCCTTCCTGACCTCCCAGCAGCCGTGTGTGTGAATTCCTGTACCCTGTAGTGCACCAGATTAGTGCACTTTTTAAAGTGGAGTTCCACCTGTTTTTTAGTTTATTAAAAGTCGGCAGCTACAAAAAGTGTAGCTGCTGACTTTTAATATTCAGACATTCACCTGTCCTACGGTCCATCGATGTGGCCGCACGGAGCCTCGCTCCTCTCCTCGGCGCCGTCATATCTACTGTGGGCAGTGACACCCGCCTGTGACAACTTATGGCTTCACAGCTGGGCACGCACTGCGCTCTGCCATTAGCCAGCCAATCTTCTGGGACCTGTGTTGTGTCCCAGAAGATCGCTGGCAGGGAGGGGCCGCCTAGTATATTTTTTGTTTATTAAAAGTCAGCAGCTACAAAAAAAGTGTATCTTCTGACTTTTAATAAAAAGATACTCACCTGTCCCACAATCCAGCGACGTGGCCACCCAAACCCTCCATTCTCCCATATTCGTGCAAAGTATTAAAGATAAAAACAATGTGTCTGCGCTAGAAGAAATCGCTACACTCAAAGTGCAGTATTAATAAACATAAACAACATAGGTGTTGATATAAATGTGCATGCGTGAAAATACCCCTAGGTGCTAAAGTATAAAGTGCACAGTGCTATGTAAAACACAGAATGTGAGTGATCAAACAAAACAACATATCAATTAAAATATCAAATAAAATGCAAGAGGATATAACAAATAGTGAATAAATGAAGTCCAAAACCGTGTATATCCAATGATATAAAAGTGCCCAAATAAATTAGTCCAAAGATTTGGTGAATTTCACATATCCTATCTTCCAAAGTGTGCCACCAAGAAACATGCTGTGGTGTCTTCCAGCCGCCCCCACAGGTGTATATGCTCACCTTCCTGTGTGTGACACAGCGATTAAACTATGTCAAACAAAGCCTTGGAGCCACTCCTGTGCTCATTAGGAACCAGCTGTGCAAACTTCCAATGTTCTCAAATGGAGATGGTTTATGCAAGAGAAAAAAACTCCATAGCGCAATATGTAGGTATAAAGGATTTTAATCAAATAATTAACTCCCCTAGCTGGGGTACTCACATATTGTGGGTGCGTGAGTGCACCATCCTTAACAAGCATAAAACGGTCAATCTCTCGGTGTGGCGTGCGGTGTGGCGTATGTAACGAAAATCTCCTTCTCTCTCTCTGCTGACAGCTCCGTCCAGGCCCCTCCCCACTCTCCACTGTTCACTTATCATTCTGTAGGCATTTATCCGTAAGTGGCTCGCAGGGTTTTGCATATAATTTTGCCTCCATTCTCCCACCTGCCTGTCCACGGCGCTGGCAATACTACTGTGGGCATCTGGCTGTGACAGCTTGCAGCTTCACAGCCTGGTGCGCATGTCTCACTGCGCTGTCCTGCATATCTTGTGATGTGTCCCAGAAAATTGCAGGGAGGAAGGGCCGCATAGGCGGCCCAAGCGGAAGTGGGAGCGTGTCAGTAATCGTGATTCATCGTGATACATTGCGGAATCGAATCAAATCGTTGACCAGATAATCGTAATCGAATTGAATCGTGAGACCAGTGAAGATGCGCACCCATAGTTACTGCCAGTTTAAAGCCATATCGTATTGCGTGCATTACTGTCAGTTTAACGCCATATCGTTTTGCGTGCATTACTGCCAGTTTAACCACTTCCCGACCGGCGCACGAGGATGTACGTGGGCAGAATGGTACGGACAGGCAAATGGGTGTACAGGTACGTCCCTTTAAATTTGCCGGCATGCCATCACGTGTGCGCCAGCCGGGACCTCCGTGAATCGGATCGCGGGTTCCGCAGACTCGATCACCGCAGGGATACCCGCGATCGTCTCACGGAGAGGAAGAACGGGGAGATGCTAATGTAAACAAGCATCTCCCCATTCTGCCTAGTGACAGTGTCACTGATCTCAGCCATATAGTTCTGTGTGCGTTACTACAAGTTTAACGCCATATAGTTTTGTGCGTTACTGCCAGTTTAACGCCATTTACTTCTGTGTGTGTTACTGCCAGTTTAACGCAATATAGTTCTGTGCATTACTGTACGTTTCGCGCATTATATTGCAGTATATTATATTGTATCCATGGAATGTGTCTGTGTAGTGTGAGTACTCAAATTAAAGGGCACCAAACACCTCTTTACATTAATTAAAGTGCATCTACGTACAGATTTCAACTTCTCCTTTACATTTGCTTATAAGCACCGCCCCCTCCCTCCCAATAATGTCTGGGAGAACAACAAGGAGAGGCAGACATTCCCTTGGCACTGTAAGGGGGCCAGCAACAAATGTGTCCACAGGCAAAGGTGGACATGGTGGTCAGTCCTCAGACATGGCATCATTTCCTCTGTTTAGTGAGTTTGCCTGTGCTATCCAGCCACAGCAGGCAGAGGAGGTGGTGGACTGGCTTACTAAACATTCCTCATCCTCCTCATCCTCTGTCACACAAGCAGAGACAAGTGTGCAGTCCCCTGCAGTTGCCAGAGTGGATAAACCTGCTTCCTTGTCCACATCTATTCCTGCCATAGCCCTAACATCAGCCATTGAGGAGTCAGCTGAGTTATTTGACCACAGAGTCAGCCACTTGCTCCTTGATGATGCCCAGCCATTACTGGATTCAGATGCTGGTTCTGAGGTTGAGGATGACAGGAACATAAGCCTAGAGAGGGGGAGGAACACTGGTAGACAAATTGGCATTCATGTTCCCCAAGCCGCAGCGTATTGCCAAGTTGTCTCCAGTGGTAATGATGAAGATGGAGGAGATGGAGATGATGATGATGATGAGGTCACTGATGTGACTTGGGTGCCAGATAGAGTAGAGGAGGAAACTGAACGTGAGGCGGCACAACCCCAAGGAGGTCGGCATCAAGAAAGAGTAGAGAGCAGCCACCCTATTCCATCACATTCTGCAGCTGTTATCTCCCAGCCCACTCCCCACAGCTCAGCTGTCTGGGCCTTTTTCAGCACATCTGCAGCAGCTCGCACTGTTGCTATCTGCAAACCGTGTCACAGGCACATCAAATGTGGCAAAAACACCAACCATTTGGGTACCACATGCCTAACAAGGCATTTAACGTCCAACCACTCAGCCTGTTGGCAAGAGCACCTAAAAGCCACACAAAAGGGGCAAAAATCTGTCCCTCCTCCTCCTCCTCCTTACACACTTCAGTCTGCCCCTGCGATACCGAGTCATTACCTTTCAGCAGCCTCCACTGACAGGGATGATGGTATAGCACAGGGTGTCCAAGGTCCTAGCAGCTCATCTACCAGCAGCAGACCACCAGCTGTAGACTGTAGACCAATTTTTCTGTACCTGTTTGACCATAGTTGCCAACATTGCAAAAAAAATATGTGGGACACTTTTTTGACTGTAGGCGGAGCCTTATAATAATTAGGGGGTGAGCATTCGATTGTAGGCGTGGCTTCACAAAAAAAATTGCGTTGTGGTGAAAAATGGGCGTGGCTTACGTGAGGTAGTGGCCGTGGCTTAAATGGGCATGGCTTGGGAGGGTGTGGTTAGAGTCTGAGATGAATGAGGGGGGGGGGAAGGGGGAGAGGGGAATGACGGGACAGCAGCCCCAGATCCTGCACAATAAAAATATGTGAATTCTAGAAAGTTTAACAATCAGCAGATAAAGATACTCCAAACACCTGGTGTTAACGCTTCAATCATCCCGGCACCATGGTTGTTATGGTGTCAGGATGATTGAAGCGCATTATTTCTATTATTACATTGTAATATAAAATTAAATCATTCAACTCACCATAATGCTGAATCAGTGGGATCCCTGAGCGTGTTACTAGCCACGTCGCCTGCCACCAGCAGAGTCTGTCCTTGCATCAGGTGCCCCCGGCAGAGTCTGTCCTTGCATCAGGTGTCCCCAGCAGAGTCAGTATAGACCCCCTCAGTGCCGACCCCCCTCCATCAGTGCAGACCCCCTCCATCAGTGCAGACCCCCTCCATCAGTGCAGACCCCCTCCATCAGTGCAGACCCCCTCAGTGCAGACCCCCTCCATCAGTGCAGACCCCCTCCATCAGTGCAGACCCCCTCAGTGCAGACCCCCTCCATCAGTGCAGACCCCCTCCATCAGTGCAGACCCCCTCAGTGCAGACCCCCTCCATCAGTGCAGACCCCCTCCATCAGTGCAGACCCCCTCAGTGCAGACTCCCTCCGTGCAGATCCCCTCCATCAGTGCAGACCCCCTCCGTGCAGACCCCCTCCATCAGTGCAGACCCCCTCAGTGCAGACCCCCTCCATCAGTGCAGCCCCCCTCTATTAGTGCAGACCCCCCCTCAGTGCAGCCCCCTCTATTAGTGCAGCCCCCCTCAGTGCAGCCCCCCTCTATTAGTGCAGACCCCCCTCAGTGCAGACCCCCCTCAGTGCAGCCCCCCTCTATTAGTGCAGACCCCCCCTCAATTAGTGCAGCCCCCCTCTATTAGTGCAGACCCCCCCTTCAATGCAGCCCCCTCTCAGTGCAGACCCTCCCCTCGTCCAGGAGCAGCCGGTGTCGTGTTCTGCCGAGAAAGTTCCCCTCGGCAAGTAAGGACCCCCTGTACTGCGCAGGCGCTGCGCCTGCGCAGTACGAGCCGGTGGAAATAGCCGAGCTGGGGAACTTTTCGGCAAGACATGGCGGTGCCGTGTGTTCAGTGGAGAGGGGAGGGGCCGTGCAGCTAAAGAAGCCGATTCATTGGCTGCACGGATCGAGCCCCCTTCCTCTCTCCACTGAGCACTAGGGGGAAGATCGAGCGGCGGCGCCGGCCGCTATTTTGCTGGAGCCAGCTGCTCCAAAAATTTAAAAAAAACAACATTCCCAATATTCCTGATGGAAAGCCTGATTCAGGACAGCCTCCAATCGGGACGAGGGTCCCAAAATCGGGATTGTCCCGGGAAAATCGGGACTGTTGGCAACTATGGTTTGACAGGTGCATATCACTGCAATTTTTTACAGCAAGGCAAATTCTTGCTTACATCAAGAGTACCTCTATAGGGTTACGATGGGAAGGCACCACCGACACCCAAAGACCAATTTTTCTACACCTGTTTGACAGGTGCATATCACTGCAATTTTTTACAGCAAGGCAAATTCTTGCTTACATCAAGAGTACCTCTATAGGGATACTGTGGGAAGGCGCCACCAACACCCAAAGACCAATTTTAACGCACCCGTTACTTCTATCCACAGTCACACCAGAATAGAGATTTTTTGGATACAATCTTGTTCCCAGTGCACTACATTGTGGCCTCATCATACACACTTGATCCCCAGCTGTTGCTGAGCAAAATAAAGGCAGCTTGCAAGAAAAAATTTCATTTTTTTTGGCTTTATAAATTCAATTATTGCTACAGCAGATTCTAGACATGGTACAGATCTGCCACTTTACAGTTAGACTAAGGAGACCCCCCTGGCACTATATTGGAAGGAATTTTTAATTTTTAGGCTTTCAATTTAAAAATCAAAAAAATCACTGCTCATTTACAAATGTCGTTTTTCACAAACTTTTTTTTTATTGATCCAAGTCCCCCAGGGCAGGACCCAGACCCCTATAACCATTGTTTGCCTAATTACTTGCATTTAAGCATTCAAAATGGGCACTTTTGATATTTGACGTTCGGGTCCCATTGACTTTAATGGGGTTTGTTGTTCGGGTCCGAACGTTCGCAGCATTCGGAAGTTCTGGTCCGAACCGAACAGGGGTTCGTTCGGTCCATCCCCTACTGGGGACACAGACTGCAATAAAAACTGACAAGGGTTCTAATCCTGCCCCCCTCTACCCAAAAAAAAAGGTATGTGATTCTGCACTTCCGGCTCTCCAGCGCGCACGATGTCGGCCGGGACCCGCTAATTGTTTCTATCAGAGGTGGAACAACGATCTATGTAAACAAGACAGATCCCCATTCTGCTAGCAGAGAAGACAAAGATCCTGTGTTTCTACTAAGCAGGAACACAGATCTCTGTCTTCCCACAGCACCTCCCCCACAGTTAGCAAGCACCCCCTAGACACACATTTAACTGATTGATCACCCCTGAAATTAACCTCTTCTCAGCCAGTGTCATTAGTACAGTGATAGTGCATATTTTTAGCACTGATCACTGTATTGGTGTCACTGGTCCCCAAAAAAGTATCAAAAGTGTCACTTAGTGTCCGATTTGTCTGCCGCAATGTCTATCTCATAGTTTGTAGACGGGATAACTTTTTCCCAAACCAATCAATATACATTTAATGGGAATGTTTTTAACAAAAATATGTAGCAAAATACATATTGCACTAAACTGATGAAGAAATTCTATTTTTTCTTACTTTTTTTTTTTGGATGTTTTATAACAGAAAGAAAGAAATATTTTTGTTTTTTTTTTTCAAAAATTATTATTATTTATTTTATTTGTGTACAGCGTCGCATGACCACACAATTGGCAGTTAAAGTAGCGCAGTGCCGTATCACAAAAAATGGCCTGGTCATGAAGGGTGGTAAAACCTTCCAGAGGTGAAGAGGTTAAACCCTAATGGTGGCAATAATCACTTTGATAAATGATCAATTTATTTTCTGATTGATCTGCTTCAATAGGAATAATCGATCTATAGATGACAACCCATTTAACCACTTCCCTACCCGCGTATGTACATATGACGTCCACAGATGGGATCTCCCATCCTGGGTGGACGTCATATGATGGCCTCGGGTTCCCGGCCGCCTAGGGGGCGCGCGCGCGCACCCGCCGCATTGCTAGCGTCCCGGTGCGTGTGCCCGGCGGCCGCGATGTCCGCCGGGCACCGCGATTGCCCGTTAACCGGGCCGAATCGTGGATCTCTGTGTGTAAACACAGAGATCCACGTCCTGTCAGCTCAGAGGAGAGCGATCTGTGTTCCCAGAATGGAGGAACGCTGATCGGTCTCCTCCCCTTGAGCGTCCCCTCCCCCTACAGTTAGAACATTCCCTAGGAAACACATTTAACCCCTCCCCGCCCCCTAGTGGTTAACCCCTTCACTGCCTGTCACATTTACACAGTAATCAATGCAATTTTATTGCATTGATCGCTGTATAAATGTGAATGGTCCCAAAAATGTGTCAAAAGTGTCCGATGTGTCCGCCATAATGTCGCAGTCACGAAAAAAAATTGTGATCGCCACTATTACTAGTAAAAAAAAATAAAAAAATAATTAAAAAAAAAAAAATGCCATAAATCTATCCCGTATTTTATAGACGCTGTAACTTTTGCGCAAACCAATCAATATACGCTTATTGCGATTTTTTTTACCAAAAATATGTAGAAGAATACGTATCGGCCCGAAACTGAGGAAAAAATGTGTTTTTTTTTTTTTAAATTGGGATATTTATTATAGCAAAAAGTAAAAAATATTGTGTTTTTTTCAAAATTGTCGCTCTTCTTTTGTTTATAGCACAAAAAATAAAAACCGCAGAGGTGATCAAATACCACCAAAAGAAAGCTCTATTTGTGGGGGAAAAAAGGACGTCAATTTTGTTTGGGTACAACGTCGCACGACTGCGCAATTGTCATTTAAATTGCAACAGCGCTGAAAACTAAAAATTGGTCTGGGAAGGAAGGGGGTGAAAATGCCCTGTATTGAACCGGTTAATCAATATACCACATTTGGGGAAGTGGATTTCAATGGAAAGGATACAATCATAATGGATAATAAATGTATTTCTGTTTCCATGGTGTAATCCCAAAATCTGATTGGTCACAATAGTAGAGTGGGAGTGGGTTAGATCTTTATCACTGCCTGGGGTCCCCATAGTGGAGATTTAGCCTTCACTTCCTCCGGGATCAGAAAGGCAGGAAGTGAGCAGAATCTCTCCCATAGCAGTAAATAAGGGGAAAAGGTGCATCTACTGTACACATAGTGGCCATCTTGGATTGCAGAGTCTTTTTCCAGGGATGAATGTTTTCGGGGACCACTAGAATTCCCCCAAATGGTTACAAGGGAACCCATACTGAGAGAAATATGTAGGCTGCCATTGCTGTTCACCTTCTGAAAATGCTATACTCCTGGCTGGCTCTGGCTTCCATGCTTTCTGTATCACTGCATGTTCATTTAGAACTTCTACCCAAACAGTGATGGAGAGCAGTGATTTTAACCACTTGCCGACCGCCTAACGTATATATACGTCGGCAGAATGGCACGGGCAGGCAGAATCACGTACCTGTACGTGATCTGCCTCCCGCGGGCGGGGGGTCGGATCGGACCCCCCCCCCGGTGCCACCGGCGGTCGGCATCTGACTAGGAGCGTCGGGAGGCGAGGGGGAGACCATCCGATCGTGGCCCCCCCCCTCGCGATAGGAATCCGTGGCCCCCCCCTCCAGCCAATAGGAATCCTCCCCTGCCTGTGTGTAGTTTCACACAGGCAGAGGATGTGATGTCATCTCTCCTCGGTCTGGCAGTTTCCGTCCCAGCGCCGAGGAGAGAAGACATGTAAGTGCACACAACACACACACACACAGTAGAACATGCCAGGCATACTTTACACCCCCGATCCCCCCCCCCGATCGCCCCCCCGATCCCCCCCCCGATCACCCCCCCCCCTGTCACAAACTGACATTAGCAGTATTTTTTTTTTTTTTTTTCTGATTACTGCATAGTGTCAGTTTGTGACAGTTACAGTGTTAGGGCAGTGAATATTACCCCCCTTTAGGTCTAGGATACCCCCCTAACCCCCCCTAATAAAGTTTTAACCCCTTGATCACCCCCTGTCACCAGTGTCACTAAGCGATCATTTTTCTGATCGCTGTATTAGTGTCGCTGGTGACGCTAGTTAGGAACGTAAATATTTAGGTTCGCCGTCAGCGTTTTATAGCGTCAGGGACCCCCATATACTATCTAATAAAGGTTTTAACCCCTTGATTGCCCCCTAGTTAACCCTTTCACCACTGATCACCGTATAACTGTTACGAGTGACGCTGGTTAGTTCGTTTATTTTTTATAGTGTCAGGGCACCTGCCGTTTATTACCGAATAAAGGTTTAGCCCCCTGATCGCCCGGTGGTGATATGCGTCGCCCCAGGCAGCGTCAGATTAGCGCCAGTACCGCTAACACCCACGCACGCAGCATACGCCTCCCTTAGTGGTATAGTATCTGTACGGATCAATATCTGATCCAATCAGATCTATACTAGCGTCCCCAGCAGTTTAGGGTTCCCGAAAACGCAGTGTTAGCGGGATCAGCCCAGATACCTGCTAGCACCTGCGTTTTGCCCCTCCGCCCGGCCCACCCAAGTGCAGTATCGATCGATCACTGTCACTTACAAAACACTAAACGCATAACTGCAGCGTTCGCATAGTCAGGCCTGATCCCTGCGATCGCTAACAGTTTTTTTGGTAGCGTTTTGGTGAACTGGCAAGCACCAGCCCCAGGCAGCGTCAGGTTAGTGCCAGTAGCGCTAACACCCACGCACGCAGCATACGCCTCCCTTAGTGCTATAGTATCTGATCGGATCAATATCTGATCCGATCAGATCTATACTAGCGTCCCCAGCAGTTTAGGGTTCCCACAAACGCAGTGTTAGCGGGATCAGCCCAGATACCTGCTAGCACCTGCGTTTTGCCCCTCCGCCCGGCCCGGCCCAGCCCACCCAAGTGCAGTATCGATCGATCACTGACACTTACAAAACACTAAACGCATAACTGCAGCGTTCGCAGAGTCAGGCCTGATTCCTGCGATCACTAACAGTTTTTTTGGTAGCGTTTTGGTGAACTGGCAAGCACCAGCCCCAGGCAGCGTCAGGTTAGCACCAGTACCGCTAACACCCACGCACGCAGCATACGCCTCCCTTAGTGGTATAGTATCTGAACTGATCAATATCTGATCCGATCAGATCTATACTAGCGTCCCCAGCAGTTTAGGGTTCCCACAAACGCAGTGTTAGCGGGATCAGCCCAGATACCTGCTAGCACCTGCGTTTTGCCCCTCCGCCCGGCCCAGCCCAGCCCACCCAAGTGCAGTATCGATCGATCACTGACACTTACAAAACACTAAACGCATAACTGCAGCGTTCGCAGAGTCAGGCCTGATCCCTGCGATCGCTAACAGTTTTTTTGGTAGCGTTTTGGTGAACTGGCAAGCACCAGCGGCCTAGTACACCCCGGTCGTAGTCAAACCAGCACTGCAGTAACACTTGGTGACGTGGCGAGTCCCATAAGTGCAGTTCAAGCTGGTGAGGTGGCAAGCACAAGTAGTGTCCCACTGCCACCAAGAAGACAAACACAGGCCCGTCGTGCCCATAGTGCCCTTCCTGCTGCATTCGCCAATCCTAATTGGGAACCCACCGCTTCTGCAGCGCCCGTACTTCCCCCATTCACATCCCCAACCAAATGCAGTCGGCTGCATGAGAGGCATTTTCTTTATGTCCTCCCGAGTACCCCTACCCAACGAACCCCCCCAAAAAAGATGTTGTGTCTGCAGCAAACGCGGATATAGACGTGACACCCGCTATTATTGTCCCTCCTGTCCTGACAATCCTGGTCTTTGCATTGGTGAATGTTTTGAACGCTACCATACACTAGTTGAGTATTAGCGTAGGGTACAGCATTGCACAGACTAGGGCACACTTTCACAGGGTCTCCCAAGATGCCATCGCATTTTGAGAGACCCGAACCTGGAACCGGTTACAGTTATAAAAGTTAGTTACAAAAAAAAGTGTAAAAAAAAAAAAAAAAAAAACATACAAAAATATAAAATAAAAAAAAAATAGTTGTCGTTTTATTGTTCTTTCTCTCTCTATTCTCTCTCTCTATTGTTCTGTTCTTTTTTACTGTATTCTATTCTGCAATGTTTTATTGTTATTATGTTTTATCATGTTTGCTTTTCAGGTATGCAATTTTTTATACCTTACCGTTTACTGTGCTTTATTGTTAACCATTTTTTTGTCTTCAGGTACGCCATTCACGACTTTGAGTGGTTATACCAGAATGATGCCTGCAGATTTAGGTATCATCTTGGTATCATTCTTTTCAGCCAGCGGTCGGCTTTCATGTAAAAGCAATCCTAGCGGCTAATTAGCCTCTAGACTGCTTTTACAAGCAGTGGGAGGGAATGCCCCTCCCCCCCCCAACGTCTTCCGTGTTTTTCTCTGGCTCTCCTGTCTCAACAGGGAACCTGAAAATGCAGCCGGTGATTCAGCCAGCTGACCATAGAGCTGATCAGAGACCAGAGTGGCTCCAAACATCTCTATGGCCTAAGAAACCGGAAGCTACGAGCATTTTATGACTTAGATTTCGCCGGATGTAAACAGCGCCATTGGGAAATTGGGAAAGCATTTTATCACACCGATCTTGGTGTGGTCAGATGCTTTGAGGGCAGAGGAGAAATCTAGGGTCTAATAGACCCCAATTTTTGCAAAAAAGAGTACCTGTCACTACCTATTGCTATGATAGGGGATATTTACATTCCCTGAGATAACAATAAAAATGATTAAAAAAAAAAAAAAATGAAAGGAACAGTTTAAAAATAAGATAAAAAAATAATAATAATAAAAAAAAAAAAAAAAAAAAAAAAAAAAGCACCCCTGTCCCCCCTGCTCTCGCGCTTAGGCGAACGCAAGCGTCGGTCTGGCGTCAAATGTAAACAGCAATTGCACCATGCATGTGAGGTATCGCCGCGAAGGTCAGATCGAGGGCAGTAAGTTTAGCAGTAGACCTCCTCTGTAAATCTAAAGTGGTAACCTGTAAAGGCTTTTAAAGGCTTTTAAAAATGTATTTAGTTTGTCGCCACTGCACGTTTGTGCGCAATTTTAAAGCATGTCATGTTTGGTATCCATGTACTCGGCCTAAGATCATCTTTTTTATTTCATCAAACATTTGGGCAATATAGTGTGTTTTAGTGCATTAAAATGTAAAAAAGTGTGTTTTTTCCCCAAAAAATGCGTTTGAAAAATCGCTGCGCAAATACTGTGTGAAAAAAAAAATGAAACACCCACCATTTTAATCTGTAGGGCATTTGCTTTAAAAAAAATATATAATGTTTGGGGGTTCAAAGTAATTTTCTTGCAAAAAAAATTATTTTTTTATGTAAACAATAAGTGTCAGAAAGGGCTTTGTCTTCAAGTGGTTAGAAGAGTGGGTGATGTGTGACATAAGCTTCTAGATGTTGTGCATAAAATGCCAGGACAGTTCAAAACCCCCCCAAATGACCCCATTTTGGAAAGTAGACACCCCAAGCTATTTGCTGAGAGTCATGTTGAGTCCATGGAATAATTTATATTGTGACACAAGTTGCGGGAAAGAGACAATTTTTTATTTTTTTTATTTTTTTTTGCGCAAAGTTGTCACTAAATGATATATTGCTCAAACATGCCATGGGAATATGTGAAATTACACCACAAAATACATTCTGCTGCTTCTCCTGAGTACGGGGATACCACATGTGTGAGACTTTTTGGGAGCCTAGCCGCGTACGGGACCCTGAAAACCAAGCACCGCCTTCAGGCTTTCTAAGGCCGTAAATTTTTGATTTCACTCTTCACTGCCTATCACAGTTTCGGAGGCCATGGAATGCCCAGGTTGCAAAAAACCCCCCCAAATGACCCCATTTTGGAAAGTAGACACCCCAAGCTATTTGATGAGAGGTATAGTGAGTATTTTGCAGACCTCACTTTTTGTCACAAAGTTTTGAAAATTGAAAAAAGAAAAAAAAAATTTTTTTTCTCGTCTTTCTTTATTTTCAAAAACAAATGAGAGCTGCAAAATACTCACCATGCCTCTCAGCAAATAGCTTGGGGTGTCTACTTTCCAAAATGGGGTCATTTGGGGGGGGTTTGTGCCACCTGGGCATTCCATGGCCTCCGAAACTGTGATAGGCAGTGAGGAGTAAAATCAAAAATGTACGCCCTTAGAAATCCTGAAGGTGGTGATTGGTTTTCGGGGTCCCGTACGCGGCTAGGCTCCCAAAAAGTCCCACACATGTGGTATCCCCATACTCAGGAGAAGCAGCTAAATGTATTTTGGGGTGCAATTCCACATATGCCCATGGCCTGTGTGAGCAATATATCATTTAGTGACAACTTTGTGCAAAAAAAAAAAAAAAATTTGTCACTTTCCCGCAACTTGTGTCAAAATATAAAACATTCCATGGACTCAACATGCCTCAAAGCAAATAGCTTGGGGTGTCTACTTTCCAAAATGGGGTCATTTGGGGGGGTTTTATGTCATCTGGGCATTTTATGGCCTTCAAAACTGTGATAGGTAGTGAGGAGTAAAATCAAAAATGTACGCCCTTAGAAATCCTGAAGGCAGTGATTGGTTTTCGGGGCCCCGTACGCGGCTAGGCTCCCAAAAAGTCCCACACATGTGGTATCCCCATACTCAGGAGAAGCAGCAGAATGTATTTTGGGGTGCAATTCCACATATGCCCATGGCCTGTGTGAGCAATATATCATTTAGTGACAACTTTTTGTAATTTTTTTTTTTTTTTTTTTTTTTTTGTCATTATTCAATCACTTGGGACAAAAAAAATGAATATTCAATGGGCTCAACATGCCTCTCAGCAAATTCCTTGGGGTGTCTACTTTCCAAAATGGGGTCATTTGTGGGGGTTTTGTACTGCCCTGCCATTTTAGCACCTCAAGAAACGACATAGGCAGTCATAAATTAAAGGCTGTGTAAATTCCAGAAAATGTACCCTAGTTTGTAGACGCTATAACTTTTGCGCAAACCAATAAATATACACTTATTGACATTTTTTTTACCAAAGACATGTGGCCGAATACATTTTGGCCTAAATGTATGACTAAAATTGAGTTTATTGGATTTTTTCTAGAACAAAAAGTAGAAAATATCATTTTTTTTCAAAATTTTCGGTCTTTTTCCGTGTATAGCGCAAAAAATAAAAACGGCAGAGGTGATCAAATACTATCAAAAGAAAGCTCTATTTGTGGGAAGAAAAGGACGCAAATTTCGTTTGGGTACAGCATTGCATGACCGCGCAATTAGCAGTTAAAGCGACGCAGTGCCGAATTGTAAAAAGTGCTCTGGTCAGGAAGGGGGTAAAACCTTCCGGGGCTGAAGTGGTTAATAATGCTTAAAGTTAAATAATAGAAATTAAATATTCCTTTAAATATGGTGCCTGGTGGGTGTCTATAGTATGCCTGTAAAGTGGCACAGTTTTCCCGTGTTTAGAACAATACCACAGCAAAATTACATTTCTAAAGGGAAAAAAAGTCATTTAAAACTTCTTGCGGCTGTAATGTATTGTCGGGTCCTGTCCTGGCAATATAGATGAAAATCATTGAGAAAAACGGCATAGGTTCCCTCCCCCAAGCCAATTACCAAGCCCTTTGGGTCTGGTATGGATATTAAAGGGAACCCCACACCCAAATTAAAAAAAAAAAAAAATTGCGTGGGGGGGCGGGGGCAGGCACTATATACCCTGAACAGAAGTATATATACTATACGGCCTGCCCTATATACTCTGCAGAAAATTGGGCCTTTGGTGGTGGTGGTGCCACAACACTGTAAGCCCTCACAGATACTTTTGTTGGGCGCAGGAACGGGCCCTGCTGTGAAATATTAGATCAAAAATTGTAATTACATGCCCCTGTTAAACAGGGGCAGAAAAATTTGGCCTTTGGTGGTAGTGGTGGTGCCACAACACTGTAAACCCTCACAGTTATTCTTGGTAGGCGCAGGAACGGGCCCTGCTGTGAAATATTAGATCAAGAATTGTAATTGCATGCCCCTGTTAAACAGGTACAGAAAAATTGGGCCTTAGGCAGTGGTGGTGGTGCCCTAAACCAAAAATATTGTTGAAAGCTAGCATCATCAAGATTGAGGAGGAATAGGATACTCACTCAGCATAGGCAGTCTTCAAGGGATTCCACATCCATAGAAAAATCAATCAGTTACATCAGCATCAGGGGCTTGATAGCTGCTGATCCAAGACTGATTCATTTTTATGAATGTGAGCCTATTAATGGAGTCTGTGGACAGGCGCACTCTATGATCCGTTACAAACCCTCCAGCAGCCCTGAATGTGTGTTCAGAAAGAACGCTGGATGCAGCACAGGCCAGTAGCTCAATTGCATATTGAGCAAGTTCTGGCCAGTGGTCCATCCTTAAGACCCAGTAACCCAGTGGATGGTCTGTTGGAAAGGTCTTCAAGTCTGCTCTTGCCCCTAGATATTCCTGCACCATGTAATGCAGACGCTGGCGATGGTTGCTTGAACCGATCAGACCTTGGCGCTGAGGACTGAAAAATTGTCTAAAGGCACTGGTCAGCCGGCCACCTTCTTCACTGCTCTTCCTCTGACTGAACGAAGACTCAGCAACACGTTGTCCAGCACCAGGAAATTGTAACCTCCCAGGGTCTGGAAATGCATTGCAAAAACCTTTCTTAAAGGCCTCCTGAAGTTGTTTCATCCTCTGCTCCCTCTGCGAAGGCAGGATGAGTTCTGCAACCTTACCCTTGTAAAGTGGATCAAGAAGGGTTGCCAGCCAGTAATGATCCCTCTCCTTGATACCACGAATCCTAGGGTCCTTTAGCAGGCTTTGCAGAATCAGGGAGGCCATGCAGCGTAAGTTTGCAGAGGTATTCCATTCTGAGTCCTCTGGGTCACTAAGGATCACATGATCCATAACAACCTCCTCCCAGCAATGTACAACTCCTTGGGTTTCTGGGGACTGAAAACCACCCCCTGAAGACTGCTGCTGAGTGTTATCCTCCACGTCCATGCTGACAGAACCTCCCCTTCTTCCTGTGTGTTTGGCGGGCCTTCAGGAATACTATCTGGATAAATGGGGCCTTGAGAGGTAAGGAAGTCCTCCTCTTCCTCCCGCTGTTCTGCCTCAAGTGCCCTGTCCATCATTCCACAAAGCGTGTGCTCCAGCAGGAAGACAAGAGGGACAGTATCACTGATGCATGCATTGTCGCTGCTCACCATCCTCGTGGCCTCCTCAAATGGTGACAGGACAGTGCATGCATCCTTGATCAGTAGCCACTGGCCTGGTGAAAAGAAGCCAAGCTCCCCTGACCCTGTCCTGGTGCCATACTTACACAGGTACTCATTGATGGCCCTCTGCTGCGTGTGCAGCTGCTGCAGCATTGCCAACGTTGAGTTCCATCTGGGGGGGGCATGTCCCAAATGAGGCGGATGGTGGGCAGGTTGCATTCCCTTTAAATGTCAGCCAGCCGAGCACTGGCATTGTATGACTGGTGGAAATGACCACAGACTTTTCTGGCCTGCCTCAGAAGATCCTGTAAGCTTGGGCACCTGCAAGAACCACTGCATCACCAAATTCAGGACATGTACAAACATGGAACAAGGGTCAAGTGTCCCTGTTGGAGGGCGGAGAGTAGGTCGGTGCCATTGTTGCATACAGCCATTCCTGGCCAAAGCTGGCATGGCGTCAACCACTTCTGAGCCTGCCCCTGCAGAGCTGACAGAATCTCTGCCCCAATGTGGCTCCTGTCCCCTAAGCAGATCAACTCAAGCACTGCATGGCATCTTTTTGCCTGAGTGCTTGCGTAGCCCCTTGAACGCTTATGGAGCACCGCTGGTTCAGAGGACAAATCTGCAGAAGAAGTCATAGAGGAAGAAAAAGAGGGGGTGGAGGAGAGAGCTATGGTAGAATCACCACTAGCATTTTGGAGGCGTGGTGGCGGAACAAGCTCCAACAATACTGAACCCTGTCCTGCATCCTTCCCCGCTGCCAGCACCCAGTGTGCCCTGAAGGACAGGTAACGTCCCTGCCCATGCCTGCTAGACCATGAGTCAGCGGTAATATGCACCTTACTGTTGACCGCCTGTCCAACGAGGCCAAAAAATTGCCTTCCACATGCCGGTAGAGAGCCGGAATGGCCTTCCATGAAAAGAAATGGTGTTTTGGAACCTGCCACTGAGGTACAGCACATTCCACAAATTCACGAAAGGGGGCAAAGTCTACCAGCTGAAAAGGCAGCAGTTGCAGTGCTAGCAATTAGGCCAAGCTAGTATTCAGACGCTGAGCATGTGGATGGCTGGGACCAAAATTTCTTTTTATGGTTTAGCAACTGGGGTAGGGAAATTTGCCTGCTAAAATCAGATGGTGGTGTACTGATAGCAGATTGGCTGCAAGTACTTGGGGCACCTATTGCTATACCTTCATTCCTCTCAGTGCAGGTTTTTGAGAGGACTGGAGGTATAGTGGGGTTGGAGATCCCAGATGAGGAGGAAGGAGAAGTCCGCCTTTTTCTTTGATGTGGGTCTTTCAAGTGCTGTTGCCAACGGACTGCATGGGAGGTCGTCATATGTCTGGTCAAGCATGTGCTGCCCAAGCAGCTGCTGTTCTGGCCGCTTGATCCACTTCAGACTTGCAAACATCAACGGTGCGATCTGCTGCACACGTGTCAAAAAAGGCCCACACCAAGGAACTTTTCAAAATCAGCGGGGAGTCAGCAGCGCCCTGCACAGCTCTGCGGTGTGATGCAGTAGGGTGGCTGCCCTTAAGCTGCCCCCTAGAGGACATCCTGCCTCATTGGAGTTGTGCCGCCTCCTCCTCCTCCTCCTCTCTTCTATCAGGCACCCAAGTAGAGTCAGTGACCTAATCATCGCCTTCCTCCTTGTCACTGGAGCAAACTTGGCAGTATACTGCAGCTGGGGGAACATCACTGCCAGTTTCTTGTCCTTCTTGGGAACCCCCTCTCTCTAGGCTCATGTTACTCCCTTCCTCAACCTGGGAACCCACAACAGAGCCTTCAAATCGCTGCGCATCCTCCAGCAGCATGTACACGACACTGGTCTTGCAGTTCAGGGGACTCCTCCGTGCATTATGGTGGGGCTATGGAAGAAGTGACTGTGGACAAGGAGCCAGTGGAATAAGCCGCTTTGGCAGCTACATTGGAAGGCAAACTACTCTGAGCCTGGGTGACAGAGGATGAGGACGGTTTTGTTATCCACTCCACAAACTCTTCTGCATGTTCTGGCTCAATAACACGGGGGGAAGTGTGTTAAATTTGGTGATATCGCTCTCACTCTCTCATACTGGTCACTGGAAGTTCAACATGGCACCTTATGGCAAAGAACTCTCTGAGGATCTGAAAAAAAGAAATGTTTCTCTAGATAAAAATGGCCTAGGCTATAAGATTGCTAAGTCCCTGAAACGGAGCGCCAGCAGCAGAAAAAAAGGACAAGCGTGCCCCACGGCCACCTGCAGAGGATGCACCATGTCCACGACCAGCACTGTTGACTGTAGATACAGTGGCTGCTTGCCCTCTTTTAGTGGCCTGTGAGCATCTGCCTCTCCTTGGTGGCCTTCCGGACATGATGTATATTTTGCTTTGCAACACCACACTACACTGTATTGTGTACTGTGTACACCACCAGAAGTGTAGTAGCAACTGCACTAAGGTTGCGCTGTATTGTGTACTGTGTACACCACCAGAAATGTAGTAGTAACTGCACTACGACTGCACTGTATTGTGTGGAAAAGAAGAAAGGTAACAGCGCTCTCTGCAGGGACAACTCAATCCATACACCAGGTCCACTCACAGGTGCCGAGGCTCGATGTGTCCCAACACACTCCAATGCAACAGTAATAAGGAGAGCCAGCAACACTGTTATCCTTGAAGTGTCGTTTATTGGTACAGCAGAGTGACAATAAAACAATAAAGCTGACGCGTTTCGGCAATAGCCTTAGTCGTAGCTACTGTTGCACTGTATTGTGTACTGTGTACACCACCAGAAAAGTAGTAGCAACTGCACTACTGTTGCACTGTATTATGTACACCACCAGAAAAGTAGTAGCAACTGCCCTACGACTGCACTGTATTGTGTGCATCACCAGAAGTGTAGTAGAAACAGTCACCAATATACACTATATATATATATATATTTATCATACATACACACACACACAAGACTCTATTTACCGTATTTATCGGCGTATAACACGCACCCCAATTTAAGAGGGAAGTTTCAGGAAAAACTTTTTTTTTAAATAAACCACCTTGAAGCAAAATAATGGTCAGTGAGCATCAAGGCAGCCTGATCAGTGCCCATCTGCAGCTTCAGTGCAGCCTGATCTGCACCCATCTGCAGCCTGATCTGCGCCCATCTCCCCCATCAATGCTGCTGCCTGATTAAGCATCACCATGTCTCAATGCAGTAAACCTCCTGTTTACTCGGCTCTCAGTCGGCAGCTCCATTGTATTGCTAATTTGGGGACCACTGTACCCCTCTTTATTGTTATTTGAGCGTGTTTTATTATAGGAGTGTTATATATTGTAGTTTAAGATAAGTTCATATATGTTGTGTAGGTGTACCTTATTCTTTGGGTGTGTTTTGGAGTATGTATATATATATATATATATATATATATATATATATATATTGTATAACAGTGTAAATTTGCTGTCCCCTCAAAATAACTCAACACAGCCATTAATGTCTAAACCACTGGCAACAAAAGTGAGTACACCCCTAAGTGAAAATGTCCATTTTGGGCCCAAAGTGTCAATATTTTGTGTGGCCACCATTATTTTCCAGCACTGCCTTAACCCCCTTGGGCATGGAGTTCACCAGATCTTCACAGGTTGCCACTGGAGTCCTCTTCCACTCCTCCATGACAACATCACGGAGCTTGTGGATGTTAGAGACCTTGCGCTCCTCCACCTTCCGTTTGAGGATGCCCCACAGATGCTCAATAGGGTTTAGGTCTGGAGACATGCTTGGCCAGTCCATCACCTTTACCCTCAGCTTCTTTAGCAAGGCAGTGGTCGTCTTAGAGGTGTTTTGGGGTCCTTCTCATGTTGGAATATTGCCCTGCGGTCCAGTCTCTGAAGAGAGGAGATCATGCTCTGCTTCAGTATGTCACAGTACATGTTGGCATTCATGGTTCCCTCAATGAATTGTAGCTCCCCAGTGCCGGCAGCACTCATGCAGCCCCAGACCATGACACTCCCACCACGATGCTTGACTGTAGGCAAGACTCACTTATCTTTGTACTCCTCACCTGGTTGACGCTACACACGCTTGACACCATCTGAACCAAATAAGTTTATCTTGGTCTCATCAGACCACAGGACATGATTCTAGTAATCCATGTCCTTAGTCTGCTTGTCTTCAGCAAACTGTTTGCGGACTTTCTTGTGCATCATTTTTAAAAGATGCTTCCCTCCTAGGGACAATTCCAATCGAGCCATACAATTGATACACTGGGCGAACTTGCGACGGCCCAGTGCACCCTGTCTCCTCTTGTCTACGGACGCTGAGAAGGCCTTCGACAGGGTGGACTGGGCCTATCTGCGGGCGGTGCTCTCTCGATTGGGCCTGGGAAGTAATATGCTCCAATGGATAGGGTCATTATACAGTTCCCCCGAAGCGCGGGTTAAAGTAAACGGGACGCTTTCCAGCCCCTTCCCTATTCGAAACGGTACACGGCAGGGGTGCCCTCTGTCCCCCCTGATTTTTGCCCTCACTCTAGAACCACTACTCAACATAATCAGAGCAAACCCTAATATTAAGGGGCTCACGGTGGGAACGACAGAGCATAAATTATCGGCTTACGCAGACGACGTTCTTTTCTATGTTACAGACCCACTGATCTCCCTACCTAACATCATGTCTGAATTGAAAAGATTCTGTTCTTTATCGAATTTCAAAATTAATTATAGCAAGTCCAAGATTCTCCCCCTCAATGTTCCTCATGCGATGCGCTCCCAACTACAGGCCTCCTTCTCCTTCACGTGGTGTTGCTCTTCCTTAAAATACCTGGGGATTCACCTCCCAGCTGATATATCACAACTTTACTCATGCAATTTTGCACCATTACTCGCAACTATTAAAACTGATTTAACTAGGTGGGATCGCACTTCCTTTTCGTGGATGGGGCGGGTCAGCATACTGAAAATGAACGTACTACCACGAATTCTGTTTTTTCTCCAGATGATACCTATTGCTTTGCCCAGATCTCTTTTCTCGACCTTCAACAGCTTATTTGTTAAATTTATTTGGCAGGGTCATGTACCCCGCTTAGCTCTCCGTACGCTACAACGCCCTAAAAATATGGGTGGATTGGGAGCGCCTTCTGTCCGCAAATATTACGAGGCAGTGGCCCTGCAGAGAGTTCTCGACTGGCACCACCACACCTCTACCAAGGCTTGGGTTCCTCTCGAGAAGTTTCTGGCGGGGCGCAACTTGTCTCATGCCCCTTGGCTCCCGCGGGAGAACAGAGGTCTCTCGAGCTTTGTTTCCCCGATCACTATACATGTGCTGAGATTGTGGGATGCCATCAACTCAAGGGAGCAGCTGTCACAGCCAACATCCCCGCTTGCACCGCTAGGAGGCTTTCCCTGGTTCACTCCAGGGGAACACCTTTCCTACCTCCGCAGTTGGACCAATGATGGGGAGGTTCGCTGTGGACGATTTGTTCACGAACAAGGTTTGGTGTCCTTAGATTGGCTCCGATCCCAGTTTGGTAGCTTTCCTATGGATGGATGGCGATATAGGCAACTACAGCATTTTATTAAGAGTTTACCTCTTCCTGTGCGACCCCCCTCATCACTATCCCCCTTTGAAAAACTATGTAAATCCGAGGGCCCCATTTCTCACTCCATTTCCTTGCTTTATGCGATGCTGCAGTCTGCGGAATCTCAGAACAAACCCACATAAATTAGGGAATGGGAGAGAGACTTGGGACACACATTTACTGAGGTCCAATTGAATAACCTTTATCGGCTCACTCATAAAAGCTCAATAGACACCAAAACGCAGGAAAATTGTTTCAAACTATTAACCCGATGGTATAAGGTACCAACGAAATTGGCGAAAATCTATCCGACATCATCGGAGGCATGTTGGAGGGGCTGCGGGCTTAGGGGCACTTTCCTACATATCTGGTGGGAGTGCCCGAGGCTCCGACCCTTCTGGCTAGATGTTAGAGCCCAGATAAAGATTATCCTAGATGTGGATTTACCGGACTCCCCAATGGAGTTCTTACTGCATGTGCCATCCACCCCACTAAGTCAGTACCAGAAGTCGATACTCCCACACCTCTTAAATGCTGCGCGACGTTTGATCCCTGTCCACTGGAAATCAACCCATATTCCGGGACGAACTGAGTGGATGGGCCTGATTGACTCGGTCATGGCAGCGGAGGAGTGGATGGCAAAATGTAAAGATAAGTTTGACAAATTTTATGCAATCTGGGCGACATGGACACATTATAAGTCTAAGGGCACGGCGTCCCCCCTTCAGGTTCCCCCTGGGGCCACTTCCTGTAGGTCGGATATTGCTGGAGTTGCTTCTTGAACAGCTTCAGAGGATGAGAGCCACGGCGTACTTAATTCACCACCAGGATTCACATAATGATAATGATATTGCACTTTTAATGCACACAGTTGCACTAGCCTCTAGGCAGATGTATCAGTGATTTTTAGACATACCCATCAACCTCCCCCACCAATTTTCCCCCTCTTTTTTACCCCCTTCTCCACCCCCCCTATTTCCGGCTTGGGTCTAATTCTTAGACACTAACAGGATGTTGTTTTCTTAACACGGCTACTGTTGACCTGCTTAGTTATAGTGGTGGTCTCAACCATAGATTCCGCCTCTATTACAAGGGTGGACGCAGGATGAAGAAGTCATAAGTGTCTCATGACACACTTTCGTCGAGGTTTTAGTATAAGTTTGTACCATATGTTTCTATCACTCTTTAAAACACATCCTTTTTATATGTATGGTTTCTGTATACCTTTATGGTACTACACTGTGATTTAATGGATCCCCCCCCCCCCTTTTTTCTTCTCCCTTTTTTTTTTTTTTTTTTTCTGTACCCCCTGTACTATTATTTGTTATATTTGAAAATAATATATATAATAAAGATTATATAAAAAAAAAGATGCTTCCCTCTTGGACGACAGTTATGTAGACCAATTTGATGTAGTGTGCGGCGTATGGTCTGAACATTGACAGGCTAACCCACCACCCCTTCAACCTCTGCAGCAATGCTGGCAGCACTCATATGTCTATTTCCCAAAGACAACCTCTGGATATGACGCTGAGCACGTGCACTCAACTTCTTTGGTCGGCCATGGCAAGGCCTGTTCTTCTGAGTGGAACCTGTCCTGTTAAACCGCTGTATGGTCTTGGCCATTGTGCTGCAGCTCAGTTTCAGGGTCTTGGCAATCTACTTATAGCCTAGGCCATCTTTTATATAGAGCAACAATTCTTTTTTTCAGATCCTCAGACAGTTCTTTGCCATGAGGTGCCATGTTGAACTTCCAGTGACCAGTATGCGAGAGTGAGAGCGATAACACCAAATTTAACACACCTACTCCCCAGTCAAACCTGAGACCTTGTAACACTAACGAGTCACATGACACCGGGGAGGGAAAATGGCTAATTGGGCCCAATTTGGACATTTTCACTTAGAGGTGTACTCACTTTTGTTGCCTGTGGTTTAGACATTAATGGCTGTGTGTTGAGTTATTTTGAGGGGACAGCAAATTTACACTGTTATACAAGCTGTACACTCACTACTTTACATTATAGCAAGTGTAATTTCTTCAGTGTTGTCACATGAAAAGATAGAATAAAATTTTTACAAAAATGTGCGGGGTCTACTCCCTTGTGTGAGATACTGTATATTAGTTTAGGATAAGTTTGGATTTCTTCTGGAGGCGCTTTGAGTGGACATAATTGATGTACCCCGCTCAGCGGGGGCGAGCCTTAGAGAACAGAGGCCATATATGGGCAGCACAGAGGCTTAGGGGTTAGCCTTGCGGCACTGGTGTCCTTGGTTCAAATCCTGACCAGGACACTATCTGCATGGAGATTGCATGTCCTCCTTGTGCTTGCGTGGGTTTCCTCTGGGTACTCTGGTTTCCTCCCACACTACAAAGACATGCTACCTTGCATGGCTGGTGCATTGGTGAGCATAGCTGCCATCCCAGCATCTGACCTGGGTTTGATTCCCAGCCAACGCCAACTCCAAATACTTGGTGCTCAAACAAACTGAAAAATTCAGAAAAATACTGAAAAAAAGCCCATCAATTGCAGCCTTACTGTGCCCATCAGTTGCAGCCACTGAACCCATTAATTGTAGCGCCACTGTGCCCATCAATTGTCGCGCCACTGTGCCCATCAACTGTAGCTCCACTGTGCCTGTAATATGCAGCCTCACAGTGCCCGTAATTTGCAGCCTCACAGTGCCCGTAATATGCAGCCTCACAGTGCACGTAATATGCGGCCTCACTGTGCCAATCATATGCGGCCTCACTGTGCCAATCATATGCAGCCTCACTGTGCACATAATATGCAGCCTCACGTGCAATGCACACAATTGCGAGGTGGTTGCAGTGCAGCCCCATTCACCTGGAGGTATACTTCCAGCCATGTCCGCATCATTTATACACCCCCAGCTGCTGACTTTGCAGCTAAAGGGGGAGTAGTTGGGGGTGGTCAAAACAGCTTAACTGCATGTTTTTACTGCCTCCAACCTCACATGTGAACAAGCCTTTGATTCACATCTGTGTGGCTGCGTGCAGCACGTAGCACGTGTAGGGCAGCCCATGCATTTCAATAGGTTGCCCTATCTGCAGAGATGCAGGGAAAGAAGCTCCTGACCCATTTTTTAAAATTGCGCTGCACCAAGAACACCCCACATTTGCCAATATGTGGGGTATCATTAAGAATTAATGGCAACCTTAACCACTTCAGCCCCAGAAGGTTTCACCCCATTAATGACCAGGCCATTTTTTTGCGATACGGCACTACGCTGCTTTAACTGACAATTGCGCGGTCGTGCAACGCTGTATCCAAATAAAATTAATGTCCCTTTTAACTCACAAATAGAGCTTTCTTTTGGTGGTATTTGATCACCTCTGTGTTTTTTCTTTTTTGCACTATAAACAAAAAAGACGGACAATTTTGAAAAAAAATAAATATTTTTTACTCTTTGCTGTAAAACACATCCAATAAAAAAATGTAAAAAAAATCTAATTTCTTCACCAATTTAGGCCAATATGTATTCGGCTACATATTTTTGGTAAAAAAAATCCCAATAAGTGTATATTGATTGGTTTGCGCAAAAGTTATCGTGTCTACAAACTATGGGATAGATTTATGGCATTTTTATTTTTTACTAGTAATGGCGGCGATCAGCAATTTTTAGCGGGACTGCGACATTGCGGCGGACAAATCTGACACTAAGTGACACTTTTTGGGAACAAGTGACACTAATACAGTGATCACTGCTAAAAAAAATGCACTGTCACTGTATAAATAGGCAGGGAAGGGGTTAACACCAGGGCCGGTAAAAGTGCTCCTAGGGAGTGATTTCTATCTGTGTGGGTCATGGACTGACTGGAGGAAGACACACATCTGTGTTCCTGATTAACAGGAACACAAGATCTCTCTCTTCCTCTCCGACAGAACGACGGTCTGCCTTGTTTACATAGGCAGACCGCCGTTCTGCCTCTCCAGCGAACGATCGGCGGATCTGGGCCGCCATCGTGGCCGCTGGACCCGCTGATTGTGTCCAATCACAGCGGGAGTGGGTCACTGGCGGTGTGCGCGCCCCAGACCCCATGGCGGAAGCAACGTACAGGTACTTTGTTTCGTGCAGCCGGGCTGCCCTGCCGCAGTAAATGTGCGGTGGGGGATCCAGAAGCAGTTAAACAGCAGAGCATTTGTCTGTGTGTCAGGGTGGAGTGCAATTTTGCGTGCGTTCCGCGACATGCAGTAACGTGAACCAAGCATTGGACTGGGGTGCCTCAAGGCTGAAAATACTTTTCAAGGGTGCCTGGCTGCAAAAAGGTTGAAAAACACTGGTCTACAAAACTTCTAAACCCTATTCTCCATTTAATGTTATTGAAAATAACGGTGTCACCTCTCACCTCTTCACACTTGTCCTCAGTCTTCTGGAATCCATCTGGCACCTCCCACTGACTCTCTAGGATACAAAGAAAAAAAAACAGCAGAGTTCTGTGAATGTGAATACTTCGAGTATCAACAGCCTTTGAAGCTGTCAGCTTGTAGTCCTCAATGAACTAACAGGGCGTTGTTGAGTGCTCTGGTAGTCCATTGATTCTTCCTGTCAGTGGGAAACAGCCTGCCTGTACGATGTATAGGGCAGACAGCTTACATTGACAGTCTGTAGGAGTCCTGCATGGTGCAATGCTTTCCAGGCTCCTACAAAAAATAGTTTTTATAAATATTTTTTAGTGAACTTATCCTTTAAATTTCACAATGTTGAATCTATATAGTAAAACATGCAGTACCTCCAGACAATGTATTGTATAGGTAAATAACAAATGTAAAATAGTTACTTAAGCTACACCTGGGTAAATGGTTAATAGGGAGGAAAAGAATTATAGGTAACAATTCCTCAACCAGGCCACCAAAACCGTTACCCCAATAGTAATCAATAAAGTGTGAGGTGTGTTCCTCTGAATCAGTAGACAACATATTAAAAAAAAGACAGTCAACCTCCACACTCATACCATGAACCACTGAATCTGGATGAGCTAACTCAAAGAATGGAGAACTTCACAATACTTTTAGATCTGGCCGCTCAGTAGATACAGTAAGATGTTCCCATGGAAGAGGATAGCAACTCTACAGATATCCGCATAGTATACAGTCCCGGTATGGTGATGAAAGAACACCAATGGATTCCCAATGGGGAGATGGTGGGCGGTTCTGATGATTAATTGGAGCAATGATGACAAGTGTAGCAGTCTTTGCTCGCACGGTTGGAAGTGTCTGCCCTCAATGCAAATACTGCAGGAACAGAAGGAACTGTAATTGGTGTCAATGGGAAAGGTGAGTATGCATATAATCTTTGTCAGTTCCCAGCCGGGTGTAAACAGCATAGATACAGCTCACCACTCTCCCGATACCCGGGCCATCCTAAGCCATCTAGAGCCGATCACCTTGTCCTCACAGGATAGGGGAGAAGGGAGCCTGTTCATTGGCCAGCGTGTGCCGCCGGAATCTCACAGCGCGGCTTCCGCTCACCTCCAGAGATCACTTCCACTCACCGATGTACATCCGAGTGTATATATATATATATATATATATATATATATATATATATATATATCTGCACAGAATCAAGGGATATCATTTACAATTAGTGCTTTTTTTTTAAAGGTATTACCTTTTAAAGGAGCGTTTTGTATTACTTGATTTAGTTCCAAAATATATATTAACATCAACTATGATATTGGCCCACATTGATATTGCCCCATTAATATTTCCCCTTCATATCACCCCCATCAATAATGCCCCATCATATTGCCCCCATCATATTGCCCCCATCAAAATAGCCCCATCATATTGCCATCAAAATTGCCCCCATCATTTTGTCTCCATCATAATTCCCACATCAAAATTGCCTCCATCAATATTGCCCCGTAATATTGCCCCATCAATATTGCCACCATCAAAATTGCCCCAATCAAAATTGCCCCATCAATATTGCCGACATCATATTGCCCCATCAAAATTTCCCCATCAATATTGCATCATCAATATTTCCCCCAACAAAATTGCCTCATCAATATTGTCACCATCAATATTGCCCCATCAATATTGCCACCATCAAAATTGCCACCATCAAAATTGCTCCCATCTAAATTGCCCCCATCAATATTGCCCCCATCATATTGCCCCATCAAAACTGCCCCATCAATATTCCCCCCTCAAAATTGCCCCGTCATATTGCCCCCATCAAAATTGTCCCATCAATATTCCCCCCATCATATTGCCCCTATCAAAATTGCCCCCATCAAATCATCTCTACCACAATTGCCCATCAATATTGCAACCATCAAAATTTCCACCTTCATATTGCCCCATCAATATTTCCCCTATCAAAATTGCCCCAATCAATATTTCCACATCAATATTTACACCATCAAAATTGCCCCATTAAAGTTGCCACCATCAAAATTGCCCCATCAAAATTGGCCCCATCAAAATTGGCCTCATCAAAATTTCCCCCATCAATATTGACACCATCAATATTGCCCCATCAATATTTCCCCATCATATTGCCCCCATCAAAATTGCCCCATCATATTACCCCCCATCAATATTGCCCCACCAATACTGCCCCCATCAATATTGCCCTCATCAAAACTGTCACCATCAATATTGCCACCATCAAAATTGCCCCATAAATATTGCCCTCATATTGCCCAATCAATATTGCCCTCATCAAAATTGTTACCATCAATATTGCCACCATCAATATTGCCCTCATCATATTGCCCCCCTCAAAATTGTCACCATGAATATTGCCCCATCAATATTGCCATCATCAAATTTGCCCCCATCAAAATTGCCCCTATCCATATTGCCCCCATCATATCACCACCATCAATATTACCCCATCAAAATTGCCCCATCACATTCCTCTATTATAAATCATTAGTACATGGTGTGGCTGTGCTGTCCCCCCCGGGTTCTGTAATCAGAGCTGAGATGCTCCAGCTGCCTCCCCCACCCCATCACTGTGTATAAGAAGCTTTAATAACCATGGCAACAAAAGCCTGGCTACCCTTTTTTAAAAATGGCGCTGAGTGCTGCCTTGCAATTTGTTTCTAGTGTACAGTTTAGTGCTGGATGGTCAGGAGTACAAAATGTGGGAGGAGCTCCGCTTTAAGCCATAGGACTGTAATTTTTTTTTAAAAACAGTGTAAAAATAAATAAAATAATGTAAAATAAATAATAAAAATTAAAATTTTTTTTTTAAAAACCCCCCATCCCGACGAGCTCGCGGAGAAGCGAACGCATACGTGAGTAGCGCACGCATATGAAAACGGTGGTCCAACCACACATGTGAGGGATCGCCGCGACTGGTAGAACGAGAGCAATAATTCTAGCTCTAGACCTCCTCTGTAACACAAAACATGCAACCTGTAGAATTTTTTAAACGTCGCCTATGGAGATTTTTGAGGGTAAAAGTATGACGCCATTCCACGAGCGGGCGCAATTTTGAAGCGTGACATATTGGGTATCAATTTACTTGGTGTAACATTATTATATTTCACAATATATTTCACAATATAAAAAAAAAATTGGGCTAACTTTACTGTTGTCTTGTTTTTTTATTCAAAAAAGTGAATTTTTTCCAAAAAAGTGCGCTTATAAGACCGCTGCGCAAATACAGTGCAAAAAAAAGTATTGCAATGAACGCCACTTTATTCTCTAGGGTGTTAGAAAAAAAAACATATATAATGTTTGGGGGGTTCTAAGTAATTTTCTAGCAAAAAAAAATGTTTTAAACATGTAAACACCTAAAATCCAAAACGAGGCTTGTCCTTAAGTGGTTAATGACGGGTCACATTCCCATAGGTACATATGTTTTCTTTTTTTTAATCAAGTATTTTTGTATTACGTTTTTTAGTTACAATCAACACAAGACATACACACAACCCATGTACTTATTGTATAATCATAATAAACACACATTTATAAGCAATATATAAAGTGGTTGTGCATTTTTAAAGTGGTTGTAAACCCACAAAAAAAACAAACGTGCCATTGCTTCAGTGCGCATGTGCTGATGACGTCGGCACATGCTGATACAGGGGATATCTCCTAATCTGTGAAGGGTTTAGGAGATATCCAGGGTAGCTACAGGTAAGCCTTACTATAGGCTTGCTGTAGTAAAAAGTGGTCTGTAAAGGTTTACAATCACTTTAAGAAAAAGAAAAAAAAACAGACCTCATAACATTATAGCCTACTAATATCTTTATCTTTCAACATTCAAGTTTTTACACTGCTATATTTAGAGGCTCATATATATCCGCGTAATAAAAGGTCAATACATCCTCACAACTATATCTGTCCTCAAACCCCTTGTGTCACTACCTAATTGATGGTTGTGAGTGATGAACCCATGGTAGTCAGCCACATCCCCCACACCTTGCCAAATTATTCTGAGCAGTTCCTATGTAGATATATTTATTTTTCTCTAAGTACCGTATCATTTATTTGCATTTTCCATTCGCCTAATGTCAGAGGATGTGGAGACATCCATTTTTGGGGCTATACGTTTACAGGCCTGAAAGAGAGTCTTAACTTGCGGTACATGGGTGTTTTGCGGGGTCCTAGATTCATCTATCATACTTAAAAGGCATACCCCAGGTTTTTCCATCATTTCTGACTTAAAGACAGAGTTAACAGTAGAAATAACCCCTTGCCAATAGTGATGGAGTTTAGGACATCTCCATAACATATGTATTAAATTAGCCATCCCCATATTACATCTAGGACAAAGAAGGGTATCATTAGGGCTGAAACAACTAATCGATTAATCGACAACTAATCGATTATGAAATTAATCAATTACTATTTTTGTAATCGATTAATCAGCCAGTAACATAATGGGGTTAAAAAAACTAAAATGAGCCCTTTATAGCACAAAAAGAGCAAATAATCGTTACTGTAAATATTACTTTCACATTTCTACAATTAAAAAATGAACGCCTTACAGTAGTGATTATCTAAAGGGCTCATTTTATTTTTTTTAACCCCATTATGTTACTAAACGTCTTAGACCTGGTTCACACCTATGTGATTTTGGTGCTTTTTGCAGAAACGCACTACAGTTTATTTACATGGTTTCCTATGGGAAACGTTCACATCTATGCTTTTTTCAGCCGCTGGGTATTTGGAAAGGGTCAGGGACTTTTTTAATGCAAAATAGTGCTTTTTTCCATTTCTTCAATGGAGAAACTGCTAATAAGCATGTAATGCGTTTTTGTAGCAATTCGTGTTTTTGAATCTGCCCAACAACAAATTGTCCAAAAAAATAGCAAAAACGCAAATCGCAGCAAAATCACGTGTGTAAATATCAAAACGCACAGCAAAAAGCACTGCAGAAACGGATCAAAAGCAAACTGCATAGGTGTGTACTGAGCCTTACGCTGGCCACACCGATCAATTTTCAGATGAGAATATTCAGACGAAAAATCTTTGTACTTTCGCTGAATGACAGAATGTTTGAATTTTTAATTTGTTTTTAACATTTTGTTTTTAAAATGAATGTAATTTCTGAACGAAAACCACATACACTGTCTGAAAATTCCTTTCACCAAAAAGTTTTCTATTATTTCTAAATTTTCCCATCACTGTGGTTGAAAATGAACGTCAATTTGACCCCACTAACTATTAGAAAATCGAACAAACGTTCTTAAAACTACTTTTTTGTTTTTGAAGGAAGACATTGTTTGTTTTTTACATAAAAATAATTGATCTCTGACTCTGATGATATTTACCAGATTCACCCTTTAATAGTATATATCCTCTAATAGTGTATACAGTATATCACTTCTAATTGTATATATAGTATATCTCTTCTAATAGTATATCTCCTCTAATAGTATATACAGTATATCTTCTCTAATAGTATGTACTGTATATCTCCTCTAATAGTATATACAGTATATGTCTTCTAATTGTATATACAGTATATCTCCCCAGTCTTATTCTCAGAGTGGATTAGAGCTTTTGCTCCCTAACCATAAAGTTGGTAATTTATATTTACCACTGCATTGATATATTTAAGAATATATTTCCTTTTTTTTAAACTTTACATATTAAACTAAATTATACACCACACTTTTTTTAAGGTTATTAACCGAATAATCGATTAATCAAAACAATAATCGGCCAACTAATCGATTATGAAAATAATCATTAGTTGCAGCCCTAGGTATCTTTACACTGCCATTTAAACAATTTCCCAGGGATATGATAAGTCCTGTGTGAAATGAATAGTTGGGTCAATTTCTGTGTGGAAGATAAAGAGACCATGGGCAGTGCGGACAATGCCGCCTCCCAACGATCATCTGATATGGGACCTAGATCTCTTTCCCACTGTCTCTTTGAAGGTTTAATTTTGATTGCAACTCTGTAGTCATATATGTCAATCTTTTGTTTTCATTTCCAACAATCCACGTGTACACACTACTGGGTGGTCCACACACATGTAGATGGATGGCTATAATTCTCTTATTAGCACCATCTCCCTGTGATTTTGCACTTGCTAAAAAAACAGAAGATTACTTAGCAGTGCCTCAAAGAAAACACGAGATAGTCCCTCCTGTTCCCTGCTGAATTGACAAAAAATAATGGATTGTCTGAACTGCCTTAGGGCTCATTTAAACATGTTGTGCCCTCTGAACAGCAATCCACATTCAGGTCGCTCTTCAGAGGGAATTTGACAGATGGTAAGAAGGTGTTATATTGCCTCCTCACCACCTGTTTAAACATGACAACATTATATACACATATTAGATCCCTGTGTGCTGTACAGGTTTTAAACCCCTTACACTGTTAGGAAAATGTTGTCACACCCTAATTTCTTCACAGAGCACACCACCTCCTTTTCCTCTGCTGGCTGAATGTGAGCTGGGGGGGCAGGCTCAGGCCCTGGCACTTATAGGTGGAGGGGGCCCAGTCATGCAAGCTGAACGAGGCCCCATGATTTCTAACAGTGGCCCTGGGTGTGGACGAATGGCCCTGAATGCAGACAGTGCATGTCATATTAGGAGAAGTGGCTGCCTGTGTGCAGCTGTGCGTTCTACTCATTTTCAATGGACTGCCTGCATGCAGCACCTGAAAGTGTTACAGATGTTGCAAAAATGGCCCATTCATGCTATATGGGCCTCATCACCCTTGTAAACAAGGCCATACAGACAGACAAAACGATTACAAATAAAACCGCAATACTTAATTATCCAAAGGCATTTTAATATGCACTATGCCTTTAACCTAAGTACTGTAATTAAAAGTGTCTGTGCTCCTAAAGCCGGCGATAGACAGTTCGAATCTTGGCCGGTTCAGTGGGTCGGGATGAGTGTCAGGCAACCAGCATTTTTATACAAAGGCCAACATTAGTCATCCTTGTGTCCCTGTCATGTCGAATTTATTCATTGTCTCTGGCACAAGCGTTTTGAACTTCTCTCTGTAATTTGATGTTGTACAAAGAAAAATATATGAAATGTAGGTGAAGGTGCTAAATCTAATTTCTCTTTTTTTTTACTGAAGATGTACGCGGTATTGCCTGCATACAAGGCTCACATGGCAGGCCTGATGACCAACACATTGAAACGCCGCCAAAAAGTGACGTTCAAATTAGGACTCCACCAGAGTGCGACCTAGACATGGCCACTCCACCAGAGTGCGACCTAGACATGGCCACTCCACCAGAGTGCGACCTGGACATGGCCACTCCACCAGAGTGCGACCTAGACATGGCCACTCCACCAGAGTGCGACCTAGACATGGCCACTCCACCAGAGTGGACCTAGACATGGCCACTCCACCAGAGTGCGACCTAGACATGGCCACTCCACTAGAGTGCGACCTAGACATGGCCACTCCACTAGAGTGTGACCTGGACATGGCCACTCCACCAGAGTGCGACCTGGACATGGCCACTCCACCAGAGTGCGACCTAGACATGGCCACTCCACCAGAGTGCGACATTCACATGGAAAATCCACCAGCATGTGACGTTCATGTTGATACTTCACCAAAATGCAAGGGGAATGTCTCCAGTGAAGATGGGGGCAAGGTTACAAGAAAGGATAGGCAGATACTAGTGGTAGGGGATTCAGTTATTGGAAGAATACAGAGGGCAATCTGTCACAAATACCCTTATCGCCGAACAGTATGTTGTTTACCGGGCGCTCGAGTTCGGAACATTGTAGATTGCAAGGATAGATTGTTGGATGGAGGGAGGAGCGGCGTGCTGACGTCACCACCACACCACGCTGATCCCGGAAGACACGGGCAGCAGCTGCGAGCCGGCCGGCTTATATTGTTTTTAGAGGCATCGTTTTTAGAGGCATTTTTTAACCAGATACACCGTAAGTGCATTTCTTATTATCCTTTATTTACAATAAACGTAAACTGTATCACACTATGGAGTATTTCTTTTCATATTTGCTTTTGGGATTTGAGCGTTAATACCCCAATCCAGTGGAACTCCTGAGCGGGGACCTGTGAGACACTTCATAACAGAGACCCAGTGGCTGGGGGACACAGCCACTTGCTCGCACGATCTCTGTGACAGGAGATCTGTCAATCTGGTAAGGGGCGTTTTTGTCTGAGGTGGAGGAACTTCCTTTATCATCACGCTCCCCAGGGAGACAGTTTTGTGCATGCTTCACTCTGTTTGAAGATTGGTGTTTTCTTTCTGTATCAGAAAAGTGGTTTTTCCTTCCAATAAGGACTGTTATCTGACTGTATGGACTTACTAACATCACTTGGTCCTTGATTCCGAGTTTTTATCTATGTTATATCCACTACTGGAATCGTGCAGTTTGTGGACTCAAATTTATACTGTTTACCAGTCATTATTCATTTGCTTTGTTCGCATTTTTATTCAATTTATATTTAATGTTTTTCACCATTAGGATTGTGTTGGTATGGTCATATTAATTCATCACGATCACGTTCACTTATTAGGCAGCCCAGCCTTTTCTATATAGCTAGATTGTTGGATGGGGCTGGAGTGGACCCAGCTGTCATGGTATATATTGGTACCAATGACAAAGTTCGAGAAAGATGGAGCGCCCTACAAAATGATTTCAGGGACTTAGGGGCTATATTGAAGAAAAGGTCCCCCAAGGCAATATTTTCAGAAATACTGCCTGTACCTCGAGCCACACCAGAGAGGCAGCAGGAGCTTATGTTACTTAACAAATGGCTGAGGAACTGGTGCAGGGAGGAGGAGTTTGGGTTCATGGAGAACTGGACTGACTTTTCACTAAATTACCAGCTCTATAGCAGGGACGGACTGCACTTAAATGGGCAGGGTGCCACTCTATTGGAAGAAAAGATGACCAAAAAGCTAGAAGAAATTCAGGTTGACGCTCCACCAGAATGTGAAGTTCACATTGAGAACCCACCAGACTGTGACTCTCACGCTGGGACTCACATAGAATGTGACATTAATGTCGAGACTACACCAGAAAGCGACGTTCACATTGTTACTCCACCAGAATTGTTACTCCACCAGAGTGGCATTCACGCTGTGACTTCACCAGAATGTGACGCTCAAGATGAGACTCCACAAAAATCCCAGAGGAACCTTGGGAACATCTCCTCCAGTGAAGATGGGGGCAAAGTTACAGAAAAAAATAGGAAGATACTGGTGGTAGGGGACTCGATCATTAGAAGGACAGAAAGGGAAATCTGTCACAAAGACTGTTATTACCGAACAGTATATTGTTTACCAGGTGCTCGTGTTCGGGACATTGCACATCAGATGGACAGATTGTTGGATGGGGCTGGGGAGAACCCAGCTGTCATGATACATATTGGTACGAATGACAAAATTAGAGGAAGATGGCGCGCCCTACAAAATGATTTCAGGGACTTGGGGGCTATATTGAAGAAAAGGACCTCCAAGGCAGTATTTTCAGAAATATTGCCTGTACCTCGAGCCACACCAGAGAGGCAGCAGGAGATTAGGGATCTTAACAACTGGCTGAGGAACTATTGCAGGTAGGAGGGGTTTGGCTTCATGGCGAACTGGGCTGACTTTTCAGTCGGTTACCGTCTTTATAGCAGTGATGGATTGCACTTCAATCGAAGGGGTGCAGCTTTTTGGGGAGTGAAGATGGCCAAAACGTTGGAAGAAATTTTAAACTAGGAGATGAAGAGGAGGGATCGGAGGATGATTTGCCATTATCACAGGAGTCCACTACGTCATCACTCTCTGGAAAGATTCTCATCAGCACCTATCTTCAAGAGAGCAATACCTTCAGCTATCTTCACCAAAAAGTCTGAGGAACCCTCCCAGGGACCAGGTATGGCTGTACCAACACAGGTTCCTACACTGGTGGCGGCTGCCACTCCAGTAACTGGAGGCTCCTCCCATCAGGCCTCTATTTTTGTTTTTGGAGCTTCTGAATCACCATCAATGTAGCTGGACAAACAAGACAATTGGTTGTTCCTAGAAGAAGATTCAACAAAAAGTCTGAGAAACCCTACTAGGGACCAGGTACGGCTGTACCAACACAGGTCCCTATACTGGTGGCGGCTGCCACTTCAGTAACCAGAGGGACGTCTCATCAGCTCTATATTTCCCTTTCTGTAGCTTCTGCAGAAGCTTTAAGGTTCGACAATACATCGCCCAAACATAATCACCACCAACATGTCAGACACTTTTTTACAGGTGATTATGTTTGATCGATGTATTGTCGATCGACATTAAGTAATTGATTATGTTGTGAAGTTTGGCGGCTGGTAGGCTTTTGAGGCGTGTGTTGGATCAGCAATGAGGGGAGGTTGGAGGCCGTTATGTTTTTGAGGCGTGTGTTGGACTGGCTATGAGAGAAGGTTGGAGGCCGGTATGTTTTTGAGGCATGTGTTGGACCGGCTATGAGGGGAGGTTGGAGGCCGGTATGTTTTTGAGGCGTGGTGTATACACGGGGTGTATGAATCTGTACCCTGTGTGGGGGCTGTGTTTACCCCAAAAAGGACATCCATGCGGGTGCAGTTGCACGGACACACACTGGGTGCGTTCGGGGCCATGCACCGGCACCCACACAGATGTCACATTGGATACAGCCACTGCACCCCAGTTGACAGCAATGGGACTGCCTACACGGGATGCTGGGAACACCTGTGCATCCCCATTCCAGTAGCAACGAGGCAAGGTTGGAGGCCAGTATTTTTTGAGGCGTGTGTTGGACCGGCTATGAGGGGAGGTTGGAGGCTGGTATGTTTTTGAGGTGTGTGTTGGACTGGCTATGAGGGGAGGTTGGAGGCCGGTATGTTTTTGAGGCATGTGTTGGACCGGATATGAGGGGAGGTTGAAGGCTGGTATGTTTTTGAGGCGTGTGTTGGACCGGCTATGAGGGGAGGTTGGAACTATTTTTGTCTTCAGAGGTGAGAGGAGTCTTTCCAGCTTTTTTAGGCTTTCTCTGCTGGAGAAATGAGAACTCTTTTGTACCCTGTGTGGGGGCTGTTTACCCCAAAAAGGACATCCATTCTTGGTGCAGTTGCACGGACGCACCCTGGGTGCGTTCGGGG
Organism: Aquarana catesbeiana; assembly: GCF_042186555.1. Classification (NCBI taxonomy): domain Eukaryota; kingdom Metazoa; phylum Chordata; class Amphibia; order Anura; family Ranidae; genus Aquarana; species Aquarana catesbeiana. Next base: position 315,036,898 of record NC_133325.1, read on the forward strand.
CCGTGCACCGGCACCCACACAGATGTCACATTGGGTACAGCCGAAGCACCCCAGTTGAAAGCAATGGGACTGCCTACACAGGATGCACGGAACACCTGTGCATCTGCATTCCAGTAGCAATGAGGGGAGGTTGGAGGCCGGAATGTTTTTGAGGCATGTGTTGGACCGGCTATGAGAGAAGGTTGGAGGCCGGTATGTTTTTGAGGCGTGTGTTGGACTGGCTATGAGGGGAGGTTGGAGGCCGGTATGTTTTTGAGGCGTGTGTTGGACTGGCTATGAGAGAAGGTTGGAGGCCAGTATGTTTTTGAGGCATGTGTTGGACCAGCTATGAGGGGAGGTTGAAGGCCGGTATGTTTTTGAGGAGTGTGTTGGACCGGCTATGAGGGAAGGTATAAGGCTGGTATGTTTTTGAGGCGTGTGTTGGACTGGCTATGATGGAAGGTTGGAACTTTATGGAGAAGTCTGAGGCCTCACTCACACGGGGTGTATGAATCTGTACCCTGTGTGGGGGCTGTGTTTACCCCAAAAAGGACATCCATGTGGGTGCAGTTGCGCGGACCCACCCTGGGTGCGTTTAGGGCCGTGCACTGGGACCCACACAGATGTCACATTGGGTACAGTTGCTGCACCCCAGTTGACAGCAATGGGACTGCCTACATGGAATGCTGGGAACACCTGTGCATCCCCATTCCGGTAAACACGGCCCTCCCATGAGGTACGGATTCATACCCTCCATGTGAATGGAATAATTAGCTCCATTGTGTTGCTAATTTGGGGACCACTGTACCCCTCTTTATTGTTATTTGGGTGCGTTTTATTATAGGAGTGTTATATATTGTAGATTAGGATAAGTTTGTATAGGTTGTGGAGGTGTGTGTTATTCTTTGGGTGTGTTTTGGAGTATATATATATATATATATATATATATATATATATATATAAAACCTCTGATATATATATAGATTGTAGTTTAGGTTAAGTTTGGATTTCTTCTGGAAGCGTTTTGAGTGGACATAGCTGAGCAGGGGCGGGCCTTAGAGAACAGAGACCGCATATGGGCAGCACAGAGGCTTAGGGGTTAGCCTTGCAGCACTGGGGTCCATGGTTCAAATCCTGACCAGAACCATATCTGCATAGAGTTTGCATGTTCTCCCTGTGCTTGCGTGGGTTTCCTCCGTGTACTCTGGTTTCCTCCCACACTACAAAGACATGCTACCTTGCGTTGGTGGTGCAGTGGTGAGCATAGCTGCCTTTCAAGCAGCTGACCCGGGTTCGATTTCCGGCCAACGCCATCTCCAATGCTTGGAGTCCTCAGAGAGAAAAGTGCTATAGAGGTATATAGGAGAATGCAGAGTATATATTAGCGGTGGAATAAAGAATGAAGTGAATGTGTGGAATATTTGAGAAAGAAAATATTCCCCCAGACTCTATAGAAGGTGAACCCAGCAACAGATAGAAGACGCTTAGGCTGCGATCACACCTAGGCGTTCTGGATCGTGGGCAGAATTACTGCGATTCCCAAATTGCCATAAAACGCGTGACATGTTTGTGATCCCATTACTATCAATGGCACCCTAATCACAAGACAATATTGTCACTGGACAAATCGCGCAAACAAAATCGCGGGATGCCTGTTTCACAAAAGCAGTCCTGCAATTTGCAAAAAACACGCCTCGATTGGGGTGATATTGAAAGTAAAGGGATCGCAAACGTGTGATTCGGGAATCCGGAACACCTAGGTGTGAACAGAGCCTCGCCGTGTCCATCATACGACAAGAACTTCCTGCATAGACATCCCCCCAGCAGGAATATTACACCCAAACTCCCCCCAGCAGGAATATTACATCCGATACTCCCACCCAGGGCCGTCTTTACCACAGGGCAAACGGGGCAGCTGCCCAGGGCCCAGGGCCCTTTCACTATTTGGGGCCCAAAGCAGAGCTGCCCCTTAAGCCCATGCCGTGAAAATCCCCACTGTCTGCAATAAAGACGGCCCTGTGTCTGTCTGTCACAGACAGTCATCAGCCGGCATCAGCAGGCACGCACTCAGTACTGTGCTGCATTTGTTTTGATGAAGGAGCGGGCCGCGGGTGGGCGGGACCTTGAGCTCCCCTGACTCTCTGGCCCCGCCCCTTGCTATGCTGCCTGCAAGCGTGTATGTGATCGGACTCAGAGGAGCGGCTGCGGAGGCCTCGGTAGGAGGAGTCAGACGGCGGCGCAGAGTGGAGACTGTGGAGTGCTGTCAGAGAGAGTGCTGGTGCCTGGAGTGAAACTAGCAATAGCAGCAGACCAGCAGTGTGGAGGAATTGATTGGGTTTGAAGCTGAGCTGGCCAGAAGGACAAGGTAGGTCTTCTTTCTCCTCCTGCACCCCATGTGTAGAACAGTAGAAATTTTAAAAACCTGCCACCCCCTCTATCACCAATAGATAGATTCATGCATTGCATGAATCTATCTATGGCTGCCACTGCCACCCCCTATTCAGGCACCCGGCCCCTTTTTGGGCGCCGGGCGCCTGAATTACAGCTGCGGGGGGTGTTCTGAAACACCTGATTAGAGCCATAGGCTCTAATAGGCGTCAAAAAAGTGACATGCGATCGCCATGCTGGGCGCTCACAGGTCACTCAGCTGTGTTAGAAAAGCGAATGAATATTCGCATTCCTAACACTAAACCGCCTCTCTGCCAATCAGGTGCTCGGGTCTGTTACCTGTCACTTGATTGGCTGAAACGACAGGCGCCGCTATTGGATGTCTATCAGGAGGAGAGGACGGGAGATGAGGATGGCAGGAGATGCACAAAGGACCCCGCTTATTGCTGTCACCCGCTGCCCCACCAAGACAGGGTAAGTGCTGGGCAGACGGCGAGCGGGAGGAGAGGACCTCTATATTTGGGTATTTATACGGGGGATATTGTATATAGAGGTATATAGGACAGTGGATATATATAATATATACGGAGGAGTACACATGTCACACCTCTATATCTGGGTATATACTGGGGATATAGTATATAGATATATACAGAGAGTACACACGTCACACCTCTATAGCTGGGTATTTACGGGGGATATAGTATATAGAGATATATAGGACAGTGGATATATAGTATTTACAGAGAGTACACATGTCACACCAATATAACTGGGGATATAGTATATAGGACAGTGGATATATATAGTATATACAGAGAGTACACACGTCACTCCTCTATATCTGGGTATGTATATGTACAGGGGTGATATAGTATATAGAGATATATGACAGTGGATATATAATATATACAGAGAGTACACATGTCACACCTCTATATCTGGGTATATACGGAGGCGATATAGTATATAGAGATATATAGGACAGTTGATATATAGTATATACAGATAGTACACACTTCACACCTCTATATCTGGGTATATACGGGGCATATAGTATATATATATATATATATATATATATATATATATATATAGAATAGTGGATATATAGTATATACAGAGAGTACACTTGTCACACCTCTATATATGGGTATATACGGGGGATATAGTATATAGGACAGTGGATATATAGTATATACAGAGAGTACACACGTCACACCTCTATATCTGAGTACACAAGTCACACCTCTATATCTGGGTATATGTATGGGGGATATAGTATATAGAGATATATAGGACAGTGGATATAAAGTATATACAGAGAGTACACACGTCACACCTCTATATCTGGGTATATACGGGGGATATAGTATATAGAGATATATATAGGATATATAGTATATACAGAGAGTATACACACGTCACACCTCTATATCTGGGTATATACAGTGGATATAGTATATAGAAATATATAGGACAGTGGATATATAATATATATATGAGTACACATGTCACACCTCTATATCTGGGTATATACGCGGGATATAGTATATAGCGATATATATAGGATAGTGGATATATAGTATATACAGAGAGTACACTTGTCACACCTCTATATCTGGGTATATACGGGGGATAAAGTATATAGGACAGTGGATATATAGTATATACTGAGAGTACACATGTCACACCTCTATATATGGGTATATACGGGGGATATAGTATATAGCGATATATAGGACAGTGGATATATAATATATACAGAGAGTACACACGTCACACCTCTAGATCTGGGTATATACAGTGGATACAGTATAAATATCGGACAGTGGATATATAATATATACAGAGAGTAATGTGTAATGTACAATATAGTGTATATGTAGTGTGTAATGTTTGGTGGGGAGCCTCCCAGTGTAATTTTGGGGGGTGGGGGGAGGTCTCCTGGTGTAGTATGGGGGGGACAAGGGAGAGGAGGGGGACTGACAGAGAGGAAGGGGGGCTGACAGAGAGGAAGGGGGGCTGACAGAGAGGAGGGGGGGCTGACAGAGAGGAGGGGGGGGCCTGACAGAGAGGAGGGGGGCTGACAGAGAGGAGGGGGGCTGACAGAGAGGAAGGGGGGGTGACAGAGAGGAAGGGGAGGCTGACAGATCATACCTCGCTGTGATTATACCTTTTGGTTCCCACTGTGCGGAGGAGGTCTCGGGCTCCAAGGGTCACCTCAATATGTTGCCTCCCCAGCTGTGGTGGAGCAGGAAGAGGCAAGGCTCCATGAGGTGAGGAGGCACACATACACAGACAAGTGTAGGAGAGGAGCAGATAGGCGCAAAGCCGCCGGCACCACCTGCCGCATAGTAAAACACAGAGCTACGGGGCGGAGGATGGGACAAACCGGGACACAGAGGCGCTGGATATATGTTGTGCGTGCCGGGTTTCCAGGGGACAGACCCTTAGGGCAACCCTAAGTATACACATACATAAACACACAGTACACACGCACAGTATACACACATACAGACACACGCACAGTATACACGGACATGCGCACAGTATATATACACACACACACAGTATACATATACATATACACACACACCAGCTTTTTCCATCTAGAAATCATTCTGATGGAACACACTGCTGCTGCCCCCATCTCCTGGCATGCTGGTACTTGTAGTGCCCCAGCAGCTCACAGACACATTAGGTGGTAATACAGGAGAGGAGGAGACTGTGCCTGTGTACTGGTGGGCAGGTAATCAGTAGAGAGATGTAGCAGAGATTGGGGGAGATATTCAGAAAGTCCTTCCTCCAGAAGCAGTGCACTTATTACACAGAAAAATGATCTAATAGCCTCAGAGACAGGAGAAGCAATGGTAGGGGAAACACATCCTCCCCCTGCTCACCAGGGTAAGCCACTGACAAGAATGCATTTAGCTGGGGCCAGTTAGCTTACCTTCTATCAGGCAGCAGTATCCCCTCCTCCCCTCCAGCAGTTGGCATCTCCTCTGCTACAGACAAATAAGCCGCGCTGGAGAAGGGGGAGTGTACAGCGTATCTTTATTGGCTGATGAGGTACTGGAGAGGTGGGGCAGCTATAATCTCTGAATTTTTAGACCAAAATGATGTTGGTAATGGACATTTCAGGGGCAGATGTAAAAAAACACTGATTTTTACATACTGTCCCTGGTTTTACTGAGACTGGCAACCCTGATGGGGCCCCCTAGTGGCCTGGGGGCCCTCGGGCAGTGCCCAAGAGCCCGAATGGTCAGTCCGCCCCTAGGTACTGTAAATATCTCCTAAATGTGTACCGTTTAAGAAATATTTACTTTAGATACAGCCGATGATGTCACCAGCGCCTGCACTCTGCAGGAATGGCATACCTGTGCCGTTCCTTCAAAACCGTGCAGTAAACAGCATGCACGTGGGAGTGACGCCATCACCAGCTCGGCCAATCAGATAGCCGAAGCCTGCGAACCTGGAAAGAAGACCGGGTGAAGATGTATGCCGTTGGAGGGCTTTGTTTTCAGGTAAGTATGTCATAGTATGCTAGTATGTAATGCATACTAGCACATTATGACTTAAACTGCCCCGGGTCCAATTTTTTTTTTTTTGGATGCAGTTTACTAGCGCTTTAAGTAAGACATGGCAAGCACAGCAATGAATATATATTATGTATAATATTTTCTGATTGTGTGTCTTACCATGCCATTTACTGTATGTGCACTATATTTAAATTATCAAATAGGATCTAGTGTAGAATGGCCACATAATTCCAACCATATTATCTCATTATAACATGTATTTTGATAATCTTTACATTTTGATTTGTCAGAATTGACTGTCACCAATGATATTGCTGAATTCAGCTACAATATATTAAGCAATTTCAACGATTGAGTGACAAAGAAGTGGATGGCACACTGTTAAAATTCAACGTAAATGTTGATCTAGGGAAGTCAGGTTTTCAACAGAATGGAAGGTCCATGAAAGTAATCCCTAAAATCACATGGACAATTTTAATCTTTTGCTACTGAGAGATTTAACCACTTGTTTGCACACTGGACTCCTTGTTCTGCTAATGACAAGATTGTCAACAAGTAATTAAATCCTTCAGCAGCATGGAATTGCAACCCCCCATGTAAGCTCAACTCTGTAATTATGGCCTTGTAGACATAGAAACCAATGGACATTAGATGCTTGTGTAAAAACAAATGCATGTGCATTTATTCATCTCTAAGCCATTGTACTCAAGTAAGTATAGCAAGAAAATCAACAAAACTATGTAAAGAAAAACATAACAAAAAAAAAATCTGCAGTACACCTCTGAAATAAATACATGTACATTTCCCCATGTTTAGACCCTGCAAGCAGGGGCGTTGCTAGATCTACAAAAGATCTGGGGCTAGAGCCCATAGCAGCGAACTAAAAATGTCATATGCTTGGGCGGGCATACACATGTATATGTATGTATGTGTATTATATATATTATACAGTATCTCACAAAAGTGAGTACACCCCTCACGTTTTTGTAAATATTTTAGTATATCTTTTCATGTGACAACACTGAAGAATTGAAACTTTGCTACAATGTAAAGTAGTGAGTGTACAGCTTGTATAACAGTGTAAATTTGCTGCCCCCTCCAAAATAACTCAACACACAGTCATTTATGTCTAAACAGCTGGAAACATGAGCACATCCCTAAGACCCCTTTCACACTGGAGCGTTTTGCAGGCGCTATAGCGTTAAAAATAGCACCTGGAAACCGCCCTAAAACAGCTGCTCCATTCACTCCAGCGTGAAAGCCCGAGGGTGTCGGTGGCGGAACAGTGTGAAAGGGGTCTAAGTGAAAATGTCCACATCCATAAACCCTATTTAGCTTCACTTTGTTTTGGAGGTATTGCAGGTATTAGATATCCCAGGAGGCACTGGGAAACCAACAAGCAAACCAGAAAGACGTTATCAGAAGTCATCTCCAGTTCATGTGTATTTATTCTTGAAAATGTCTGGTGCAGGCATCACATCTGGTGTGCAGTGTGGAGCTGCAATTAGGTGGGCGAGGTTTGGACTGGAGTGGAGCAACTAGCAGGTGGAACATGTGGTGTGCAACATGGGAATGCTATAGTAGAAGGTGAGCAGCGATCAAAGAGAGAGGACTGACCATCAGAGGATCAGCAGAACTGAGGGACCGTAGCAGGAGAAACTAGCAGATGTCACACGTGGTGAGCAGTGTGGGAGCAATATAGTGGGAGTTGAGCGTTGACCAGAGAAAGGAGGATCAGCAAAGCTGGGGGTCATTACTAAGTGGGGGATCAACAGAGCTGGGGGTTACTACTGATCAGGGGATCAGCAATGCTGAGGGTACTACTGAGTAGGGCATCAGCAGAGCTGGGGTACTACTGAGCAGGGGATCTGCTGAAAGAAGGCACTAATAAGGTGGGGATCTGCTGAACGGGGATACTAATGAGCTGGGATCTCTGAGTGGGGGTACTACTGAGCAGAGGTTCTACTGGGCCCCTTTAAAACAAATAGAAAATCAACACACACAGGACATTTTCCAAGCTTCATTAAGGCCTGGTTTAGATGGACTTCAGCTTGTATAACAGCAGTGAGAATGATTAGGTTTTGTCATAAAGCTGGCCATACACAGTTTGAATCTCAGCTGATTCCTTCTGAATTGGCCAAAATATGTTCCATGGGATGCCCCGTTGACACCACTTGGCCACTTAGTTTTTCAGTTGACATTGTTGGCCGAACAGCATCTACTGTCAAAATACAGTAGATGGCACTGTAGATTCGTCCTTAAGAAAAAGCAACCTGGGGAACAGCGCTCAATGGATTAGATAATGAAGTGAACCACAATAGTTACAATAGTCAAGTGTGCCATTGATTTGAAGACGTGTCGTTTATTATTAATAAAATACCAGTTGGTTAGTATTAAAAGATTCAAAACTGATGGTAAACAGGTAACCCGCCCGCACCTATAGTACCAACACTGCGCTCATGGAAAGACAAGATCTAAATACCTAAAGAAGCTACTTGGCATGAACAAATGTGTGAACAGTATTTGATTTTCTGTTGTATCGACAACCCCAAAACAGTGAAACAAATAGTGGCGCTGAAACTAATACTTACAAACATTATAATTCAGTGGATCTCAAGTAAAAAACCAAGTGTATGTAATTTTAAACAATGTGATAATATCAAGGTTATTGACACCTAATATTGAGTGAACCACTAATAGTGAAAAACCTAATGAGTATATATACAATAATAAGTGCTCTGGTAGACTCTTTAACACCTTGTGACAAGTGAACCAAAAGAAATAATGAAAAATTCCTTTAGAGTAAACAACCAAAATATATAAATATAAAAAAATATAAAGAAATATAAAAAAAATATAAATAAAGTCCATAAAAAAAATCACAAAAAAGTGTGTAGAATAGTACGTGACGTGATATAATTCAAAAAAAGTCCTGCTTTATTAATCTTCCACCACACCTCCATGTCAGTGACTCCACTCCCCTTAAGAAATGCACTCACCAGCTCTCTTTGCCTCACACTCTCATGTTCGGCTAAAATCGCCTTGACCCACACAAAGGGGGTGAATAATAACCTCTAAACTCCAACCGTTTGCATCCAGGGTCACTCCACATGTAAATAATAAAAGGTGCTCCAATAGTGTGATATCGTACTTACAATTTAATAAACTGTAAAAACTCTTCCACCATTACACTCACATTATTCAAATTCACATCAAGCAGAAAAAACTGTCACAGCAAGAACAATCCATGCAGCGTATAAACGATGTGTTGTGGTCGCGGCGGTCCCAAGGTGTGCGGTAGTTTGTAACAGCCTCACCCACTCCTCAGAACCGAGCCCCCACTTCCTGGTGCAGCGTGTGACGACACAGCGTATCGCGTCACACGTAGATGATTGTCGTACAGCCACGCCCCAACATGTTTCATCACACAGACTTAATCATGGGATTGGCTGTATGGCTAGGCAATCCATCCCTTTATTCACTCCACTCTCATTATGGGCGGAAGTGACTCCCTTGTGCGTGCGCACTCCTTGTGTCCCCACTCGCGCAATACATACACATTACATTTTAATGCGGCGTACATGTGGACACAAATAATTATAATGTAAAAACAGATCTAATTAAAAACCATACGTCAGCATAAAACTGAATGTTTGTCATCTGCTAAATAACATGACCGCTAGTCTACAATCAGGCCATCAGTGTCGACCTGCATTTATTAATGCTAAGTAAGGCAGACTCTATTTAAACTTAATGCTCATGACTACCTAAACGAATGGTTGGAACTCTAGATAAAACGTACGCTTCCACTAAGCGCTATGCATATACGTAAAAATGCATTAATGTAGTAAAAAATGGGTGCATTGATAAAAATGCATACCTAAAATAAAATAAAATAAATGAAAAGGGGTGCAAGGGGCATCAATGAGTGACCAGAAATCGATACCCCATATGACACATCTCACCACATCCCTCATCCTCTCAATATCCCTACATCCATATGAGATTACTAAGCGTAGTGTGCATGCATGCACCACTGTCACCAGCAAGCGCTTCCGGCGCTTCCGTTGCAGTGTATTAAAATCCTGCTTGCTGCATTTTTCAAGCATGTTTGGCGAGTTAAAAAAAACACATAAAAAACGCTCCTCCCCATTGAAATGAATGGGAACCGCCTCAAAAACGCACCCGCTAAGTGTTGTTGGTTCAGTTTTTGAGTTGCATGTCCTTTAAAAAATGTACCGTAAACACTGCAAAAGTGCAGCAAAAACGCTCCATTAACACATTTTACATTTTACCGGCAGTTTTGGTGCAAACCAGTGTGAAAAGTAGACGTAGTCTAGGGCTCATAATACAGCATGTCTGCAGCCCTGACCATTTAACACACCTTTCTGTGGGTAAGCGCAGTGTATTCCACAGGTTTTCCCAGTGGCTCTTTTTGTATTGATTTCTGTCTCCTCTCTCATTCCTCTGCTATCTGCATGAGTCACTTCTGACGGGCTATGCTGACACCAGGAGATGGCCTGCCCCCCCCCCCCCCAGCACGCAGAAGGTGATTGACAGCCTCAGCTGTGCATGTTTGAGACTGTGTAGCATAGGGTATTTCCTTTCCCTCCACTCAGGTCTCCGATTACACTCAGCTCTATGCTGTGTGGTGTATGACATCAGATCCCCTGTCCCCTGCCTTCTGAAGATCAGAAATGCTGTGTAAATTCTGGACTTTGAACTTATCACTTGAAAACAGTCACTTCACTGGGTATAAGTTTACAACCACTGTCGCTGAGAGATAGCAAAATCACAAAAGCTTGGGCTCAAAACACCATACAACAGACATCAATTCATAATTAAATGACAAATCTACTACAAAAGGTAAACTAAGCCCTTTGAGTTTATTGATTTGGTGGTGAAAAACAAAATTGAAGACATTCAGAATTACTTTTCTTGATCATTGTTTAGCATTGCAAGGCTGAGATTGAATTGAAATACAACCAACTGCTGGATGAATACAGCAGGAACTGGCCGAAACTTGAACCGTTAATGGGCAGGCTGAATATACTAAGTCGATCAATCAACTTGGGTACAAGCAGCCTGCCGGATTCGTTTGCGATTATCCCAAACGGCTGCTATAGCCACTAGCGATAATCACTGTCTTCTCCTGGTGGGGGTTTTGGAAGCAGATGATGGCCTGGCAGGAGGGATTCCCCTGTCAGCACTGTGTGTTGATCGGGGAATCAAATTTCTTTCCTGCAACCCGTGTATGTATGACCTGCACCAATATGCACCATGTATGGCCTGCCTAAATTACAGATGCGAGCTGGTGCTGGATGCGGGATGGTCTCTATTGTGTTGTTTATGAACATGGAGAAGATCACCTTGAGGCATTTAGTGTCACCCATAGGTCCTTACCACATTTACACTTTTTATTGGTGAACAGGCACCATAGAATACATAAGGAATCTACAGGTGTGAAATGAGCTTTAAACAGTACACTATCTGGAGCATTTTGTTTTTATTGCATTGCGGGAAAAATTATGTTTTCTTAGAAGGTGGGTCCCAGGAATATATAATAAACGGCTTTTAGACCTTAAAGTTTGGTGAGTGACCCAGAAGAGCACTGGTGTGGGGAACACAGTTTGAGTGTGTTCATGAAGTAATGGCTTTGGAAAAAAAAGGAGTACTTAGAGACTGTTTGTTCAGAGATTTTATTTTTAAATACTTTTTCACATATTTTGTATCAATACACAGCAACAATGTATGTTCTGGCTGGTTCCTAAGGCTAGGTTCACATTTGTGCGGTTCTGTTTGCCACGGTTACACGGGCACAGCAGCCCATTAAAATGAATAGGCTGCTGTGCCTGCATCTTACTGCAGGAAAAAAAGGTCACTGCATATTTTTTTTAAATTACATCCACACAAAAACCGCATGGTGCTTGGTTTTAAGCAATGATTATTTTATAATAGCAAGGCCCTGTTTACACCATTACAATTTCTCCTGCACCCGCTGTTGCACTGCATTCCATGTCTTTGGAAATCACATAATTTGAAAAGTATGCTAAACCTTGGCATTTTACACCTTTAAAACTTTCAGACTGGCTGCAAAATAATTGAAGGCTAAGTTCACCTTTTGGAGCATGTTACACCCATATTGAGGTGTAACATGTAATATGCTCCGCCTCCTACCCCCGTGTCCCCCCCCCCACACCTGCTGTTACGTTTCAAAATTGGCACAGCTGTTCAGGGCTCTGTCCGCACAGCAACATCATTCATTCACAAGAAGCTGTGAATTAAGAAACTACAAGTCCCATCTTCCACTGCAGCAGATGGCTTATAGCTCTCAATTAACTGCAAGGACACGGGTGAGTGCCCTCGTAGTTCATTGACACTTTTTCCAGATTTCAGCCTGTACAGGGCTATAGGCAGGAAAGCTGGAGGCAGTGTCTGCAGGAGCCTGACATTGCACCCGCAATCTACCGATGACAAGTGCAATGCTCTGCAGACTACAATGAAAAAAATATTAAGACCCCTTTCACACTGGAGGCATTTTTCAGGCATTTTAGCGCTAAATAGCGCCTGTAAAGCACCTGAAAAACGTCTCCCATGCCTCCCCAGTGTGAAAGCCCAAGTGCTTTCACACTGGGGTGCTGCACTGGCAGGACGTTAAAAAAAGTCCTGCAAGCAGCGTCTTTGGGGTGGTGGAGGAGTGGTGTATACACCGTTCCTAAACTTCCCCTGCCCATTGAAATGAATGGGCAGCGCTGCTGAAGAGCCTGCAAAGTGCTTCAGCAGCGGCGCTTTTCGAGCGCATTTAACCCTTTCTTTGGTCGCTAGCAGGGGTTAAAAGCGCCCCGCTAATGGCCGAATAGCGCCGCTAAAACGACGATAAAGCGTTGCTAAAATTAGCGGCGCTTTACCGCTAACGCAGCCCATGGCTCAATATAAAGGGCTCTAAATGTACTTTTTTTCTCTGCAAAAATATGTGCATTTATTATCTTTTCAAAACGGGGAACTTGGCCTTTAAGCTGTTCACTGTTGATTGAGGGAGCCTTTTCCTCTAGCCACTGCTTTTTCAAGTAGTTGCATTTACTAGGGAGATGACGCAGATTTAGTGGCTAAGTACTGTCCAGTTCCAAGACAGAGGTGGCACTGAGCAATTCTGCATAGTCTGGCCATGTATGGCCAGCTTTATGCATCACATCTATCTTGCAACTCTTATGCCGCGTACACACGGTCGGACTTTTCGTCTACAAAAGTCCGACAGCCTGTCCGACAGACTTCCGACGTACCTTCGGCGGACTTGCGGCAGACTTTCTTACGAACGGACTTGCACACACACGACCACACAAAAGTACGACAGCCTAGTACGCGGTGACGTACACCAAGTCCGACGAGACTATAAAACGGAAGTTCAATAGCCCGTACGACACCCTTTGGGCTCCTTCTGCTAATCTCGTGTTTATCTCGTGTTAGTAGAAGTTTGGTGAGAGACGATTCGCGCTTGTGAGACTCGTATTTTTCAGTTCGTTTTAACTGTTGTTCAGTCTGTGCTTGTGAGGTTTGTATCTGCTTTTCAGTGCGTTTGGTCAGTTGGCATTGAGAAATCTTTGTTTTATTGGCCGCTCGTTCCTGATTTTCAGGTCGTTCTTCACAGGCCTTGCTGTTCTTCAGTGCGTTCTGTTTAGTGCGTTCTGACCAGCCGACCGTTTTGAAGCCATGTTACCTGTACGTACTCGTCGTAGAGCTCGTGCATTGTATGTGCTTGGTGCTGTAGTTTATTCTTCAGCCCAAGACCAGTCCATGAACAGGGCGAGGAGGAGTTCATGGACCAAGAATTGGTTGCTTCAGCGTGACCAGTTCTGTCACATGCCTTTGCTCCGTGAGATCCGTGAGAATAATCCTGAGGATTTCAGGAACTTTCTCCGGATGACGGACCCCGTTTTTGACCGTTTGTTGGCTTTGCTGACCCCCTATATCAGCAGGCAGGATACCTGCATGAGGCAAGCCATCACTCCGGAGCAGAGGCTGGTCGCTACCTTGCGGTATTTGGCCACAGGGAGAAGCCTGCAGGACCTTAAGTTCTCGACAGGCATCTCCCCCCAGGCTCTGGGGATCATTATCCCAGAGACCTGTTCTGCCATCATACAGGTCCTGCAGAAGGACTATATTAAGGTAAGATATTTTTCTTTTATTAGTATCACATGTTCTTTTATGTAATCTTTGATAATGTGATGTATTTCTTGCTTCAAACACTACTTACCATCATTGCAATATAGTGTGAATGTCCCCTTTTTATCCTCACACATGCTGGAATTTTTTACTGTTATTTTTTGTCATGCATGTATATTTTCCTTCAATAACCTTCCCAGCATGAAGTGATGGGAACATATCCACCTAGTCTACTCATTTGGAATGTATTTTGTTTGAGTGTATTTAGTGTGCTGCTAATGAGCAATTATCTAGATTTCACAACCCCCCCACCCCCCCCCCCCCCCCCCACCACCTAAACTCACTCCAAATAGTGTGCTGCTAATGAGCAATTATCTAGATTTCACAACCCCCCCCCCCACCTAAACTCACTCCAAATAGTGTGCTGCTAATGAGCAATTATCTAGATTTCACAACCCCCCCCACCTAAACTCACTCCAAATAGTGTGCTGCTAATGAGCAATTATCTAGATTTCACAACCCCCCACCCCCCCCCCACCTAAACTCACTCCAAATAGTGTGCTGCTAATGAGCAATTATCTAGATTTCACAACCCCCCACCCCCCCCCCCCCCCACCTAAACTCACTCCAAATAGTGTGCTGCTAATGAGCAATTATCTAGATTTCACAACCCCCCACCCCCCCCCCACCTAAACTCACTCCAAATAGTGTGCTGCTAATGAGCAATTATCTAGATTTCACAACCCCCCCCCCCCCCCCACCTAAACTCACTCCAAATAGTGTGCTGCTAATGAGCAATTATCTAGATTTCACAACCCCCCCCCCCCACCTAAACTCACTCCAAATAGTGTGCTGCTAATGAGCAATTATCTAGATTTCACAACCCCCCCCACCCCCACCCTCGTTAAAATTTGCTGGAATGTTCTGTGGTGTTGATTTGTCTAAAGCAAATATATGTTGCACTTTGCAAAATGCATGTGCACTCTACAAGTGCATTTGTTCCAGTGCTTTAGTAAATGAGCAGAAGCTCTGCTGATTTCCATCATCAAATCATATGCAAGCCTCAAAGTGTTTTCATTAATTGCCCTTGCATGTGATTGTGTACTCCTTGCAACATGAATGCCTTTTTACATTACCTCATTTACTGTAAGCTGGTTAGCAACTGCACCTGCAGAGTGCGACAACTGCAGTCTTGTAGCCTTTTTAGTCCCTAAATTCCTGCGTGTCCTAAAAGTAATTTTTTTTAGGGATTTCACAACCCCCTAAAATGTAATCAATGTTCCATCAGAGGGGGTGACCAATCTGATAAGTGTGCCTTTCCATATTAGTTATTCCAGAACAATTAAATTATTGAATGTTATACTGATGCTGGGGAATAATGTTTTTAATTGTCTAATTTTCTTGCAATGTTAGCTTCCAAATTAATTGATTTTGGTTTTCTTGTTTGATTTCCCAGTTTCCTTCAACGCCACAGGAATGGCAGACTGTGGCATCCCATTTTGCCAGCCGTTGGGACTTTCCCAATTGTGGAGGGGCTATAGATGGGAAACATGTCCACATTGTGCCACCACCCCATTCGGGGTCATATTATTTTAATTATAAGGGGTTCCACAGTATTGTTTTAATGGCGGTGGTGTCGGCACACTATGATTTTTTATATGTGGACGTGGGGAAGAATGGCCGGATGTCGGATGGAGGAGTATTTGCCCAGACGGAGTTCTGCCAGCGTCTCCAGAGTGGTGGCCTGGGATTGCCACCTGATGAGGATAACGTGGAAGGACTCCCCTTTGTCTTCATTGCCGATGAAGCCTTCGCTCTCAGCAAGCACCTCATGAGGCCATTCCCCCAAAGAACCCTCACCCCGGAGAGGAGGGTTTTTAATTACCGGCTGTCCAGAGCTAGAAGAGTGGTTGAGAATGCGTTTGGAATTCTGGCCAGCCGGTTCCGCCTGTTTCAAACAGCCATTAATTTGGCGGAATACAAACTTAATTTTATCGTTTTATCGTGCTGCATTCTGCACAACTTTTTAAATAAGCATTCGCCAAATTATATAGGCACAGTTGGGCCTGAGGCCGGACAAATAGAAGCCAACCTTACAGGCCTGGATACTGTCCGTACTGGCTTGGCCCCCCAAAGTGCCCGTCAAGTTAGACAGCAATATGTTAATTATTTTATGGGTAGGGGGGCCATTGCAATGGGCCAGGATATATAATTTTTGACAATAAAAAAATTATTGATGAAATCTTGCATTATATTTATTGCTTGCCTTTCTTTTGGGCTGTCTCCTAGGTTATGGTCGAGCAGTTGTAGTGCCAACTGTATTGTAATTTTAAATGTCTAAATAAGCTCCATTGCCACTGTAAACAACTTTTTTACAATTATAACTAAAATGATACTGAGCCTTGAAATAACAAACCACACATTTATTTAATTCCTATAAGGAGATGTTTTTATTAATGGTTGTTATGCATTCCGTTCTGCATTTAGTATAAAATGTTCATAGACAAAAATAGAATGATATCTTAATAATGTAGCAAAATATAATTATATCTAAATATTTATACCTAATCCACAAAAAAATATTTTTGGCTTTTTGATTTTCACAAACAGGCTTTTTTTTTTGTTTTGGGAAAATCAAGTTTTGTTTTTTTTTTTTTTTTTTTTTAAAGCAATTTTTTGGTTTATGTTTTTTTTTTTTTATCAAGTTATTTTTGTTTTTATTATTTTTTTTTAATAAAGTTTGTATATTAATTTTTTTTGTTTTTTTAAAATCAAGTTTTTTATTTTTTTTGTTTTTTTAAAATCAAGTTTTTTATTTTTTTTGTTTTTTTAAAATCAAGTTTTTTATTTTTTTTGGTTTTTTAAAATCAAGTTTTTTATTTTTTTTGTTTTTTTAAAATCAAGTTTTTTATTTTTTTTGGTTTTTTAAAATCAAGTTTTTTATTTTTTTTGGTTTTTTAAAATCAAGTTTTTTATTTTTTTTGGTTTTTTTTTAAAATCAAGTTTTTTTTTTTTTTTTTTTGTGTTTTTTTGAAAATCAATTATTATTTTTTTGTGGATTTTTGAGGTATTTACGAGAAACAGCCCTCCTTTTTTACATTAGGTTAAACAGCCATTTATGTTCTGCCAAAAAAAAAAAAGAGAAGGCCCAGAATGGGGTCAGCAAAACAGGAAATGAAGGACATGATTGATGTTTTGGGGTTTAAAAAAGGGCATTTAGATTCGACCCAAAACATCAATCATGTCCTTCATTTCCTGCTGCATACGATCCAGCCGATTCCGCATTTGATCGATCTCCCCATTCCAGGCCATGATTTGAGCAATTAGCCGTTGGGCACTGTCTGTGGTGAAATAGTCACTTGGACCTAAAGTGGAATGAAAAAAAAAATATGTTTAGAAATATGCACACATAAGTTTACCTTACCATAAAGCTGGTGTCTCAAACACTGACCTGGTGGGGTGCCCATGTCGCATACTTCATGAACATCCTCGGGGGTGGCGCTGTTGCTTGACTCAAGCACAACCAGATCACCTAAAATAGAGTAGAAAAATTACATAAAATAAAAGGCAGCCATGCATAGATTACCGTAAGCTGGTGTGTCAGACACTCACCTGGTGGGGTGCCCATGTCGCCCACCTCTCCTTCCTCCACATCCTCAATGGGACTTGGGCTTATTTCCCAATCATGTTTTGCTTGGGGTGGACTGTCTTCTGGTTGTTGGCTGAGTGATTTTTCCCCTATGTGAAACAAAAAATTAATAATCTAATTAGCACACAGATATTTTAGTACATAGTAATTTTCCAACATTTGTAATGAAGTGGTTTGTGTAGAGTTCCTATTTTACCTCAATATTTAAAATTAGAAAGACATATCGGATAGATAGATATCAATATCTCAAAATATAGTTAATAATCTTTTGATCTCTCTCTATATCTGGAACAAAATCTCTAAATATCTAACTAAATGTAAAGCCAAAAAATTAAGATAACTTCAAATCTTCAAAAAGAATGTTTTACATTTCTATATCTATCTATCTACCTATCTCTATATTTCTCTCTCTCTCTATATATTTCTCTCTCTCTCTCTCTCTCTCTCTATATCTCTATATCTATATCTATATCTATCTCTCAATATATATATATATATATATATATATATATATATATATATATATATATCTCTCTCTCTCTATAGTTATATATATATATATATATAGTTATATATATATATAGTGTTATATATATATATATAGTTATATATATAGTTATATATATATATATAGTTATATATATATATCTAGTTATATATATATATATATACATATATATATAACTATATATATATATAACTATATATATAACTATATATATATATAACTAGATATATATATATATGTGTATATATATGTATATATGTGTATATATATATATGTGTATATATGTGTATATATATATATGTATATATATATATATGTATATATATATGTATATATATATATGTATATGTATATATATATGTATATATGTATATATAGATATATATCTATAGATATGTAACGAGGTTTCTTAAAAGATCGTTTAAAACGATGAACAAAAAATCGGATAGGAAGGAAAAGCACATGGAGCAGTATACAAGGTAATAAACACAAGAGAAAAACACGACAAGTACTTACTTTTTTTAAGAACTTTCCGGATACGTCGGTATTGATCCGGCTCCCTGAGTTTCAGGTCAGACCATCTTTTTCGCAGTTGATCTTTGGAGCGCTGGACCCCAAAAGATGCCTGCAAAGTCTCCACGACCTTCGCCATTATTTTGGCCTTGCGCAAATTTGGCCGTGCGTACGACCCATATTTGCCATCATAGTCGTCTTTGTGAAGAATGGCCACCATCTCCACCATCTCTTTAAAACTCATATTAGAGGCCTTAAATCTAGGCCTCATAGATTTCGCTGACGTTCCAGCCTCCGGGCTGTCTCCACTACCTGAGGTCGTCAACATTTCAGGTGTCTCCGCCATTCTTTAACTCCACTACGCGCCGTAACAAAAAATGGGCGGAGAACATGAGTTAAAATCGAACGTCAGGGGCGGACGACGCAGGCGGAGTTTCACACATGAGTAGTGTATAAAGAGGGGCCTTGCGCACGTGTCGTACGTACGTTCTGTGCGTCGAATTAGGGGGCGGAGAGCATGAGTTAATTTCGAACGTCAGGGGCGGGCGACGCAGGCGGAGTTTCACACATGCGTAGTGTATAAAGAGGGGCCTTGCGCACGTGTCGTACGTACGTTCTGTGCGTCGAATTAGGGGGCGGAGAACATGAGTTAATTTCGAACGTCAGGGGCGGGCGACGCAGGCGGAGTTTCACACATGCGTAGTGTATAAAGAGGGGCCTTGCGCACGTGTCGTACGTACGTTCTGTGCGTAGGTGATAGTGGACCAGGACGTTACAAAACGAAGGTAATTTTAAATATATTTTTTATGGGTTTTATGGTCATGACTTTGTAGCAAGCGGCCTATATGGCTTGATAGATTGATGAGGCCTACATAGGGAGAAGATGATGAGGGGTTAGCCGAAACCTATAATAAAAGTGTTTTTTGTCTTGTGACTTCATCTTTTCCAGATATAATGAATCCCCTATTTAAGGATCCAGAGTTCCTTACATCTTTTATTTCCAAATATCGAGAGATGAGGAATTTGTGGGAGGTGAAACACCCTCAGTATTATGCTAAGCATGTGAGGAAGTCAACGCTGGAGAGACTTCTGGCCTTTGTCCAGGCGACCATCCCGGAAGCAACAATGGAGACATTGCTCAAGAAAATTGGGGTCTTGAGGAACATGTATAAGAGGGAGCATAAGAAGATCCAGGAATCAAGGAGATCAGGAGCATCAGCAGATGATGTTTATGTACCCAGGCTGTGGTACTATAATCAACTCCGTTTTCTGGATGACCAGAATGAAGCCAGGCCATCACTTTCAACCCTTCCCTCCACCCTTCCCTCCACCCCAGCAGAGGCTGATGAGGAGCAAGCTGGGTCTTCCATCCTGGATGAACCAGATATGACCATCTGGAGTCAGGTAAATTATTTGAACAAATATTTACTGTACTAATATTAATGATGTTAACTGGATGTTATAATTGTCTAAAATAATTTGGCACTCAAAATTGTGTATACATATCAATTGACAGTAGTGGCTAAATATGTTTGGCACCTGCTTGAAATAATTAGGGTGTCTGATTAGACTCTTTTATTAAAGAGAAGTATTCACATTGAATTTGCTATTCATGAGAAGCAAACTGTGTGTCATTGATGAACCCAAAAAAATATACTCAAACTATTGTCCTTTTTTTATACACAGGATGAGTCCATCCAGGAGGAATGTGGGGAAAGTGGCAGGCAGGAGGAGACCAGGCCCATGGACAGCCTGGAGGAGGCCAGATTCACCATCATCCTGGAGGAGGCTGGGCCCAGTGTCAGGCAGGAGGTGGCTGCTCCCAGTGAGGTGGCTGCTCCCAGTGAGGTGGCTGGGCCAAGTGAGGTGGCTGGGCCAAGTGAGGTGGCTGGGCCAAGTGAGGTGGCTGGGCCCAGTAGGAGCCTGACCGAATCCCAAGTGCCTCCCCTCCACCTTCCCAAAAAAAGGGCCAGGAAGGGGATGGTCACACAGGACGCATCCCTGCGCCTCATGCAAGAGGCCACCCGTTTTTTAAGGAGCCCCCCCGAAGCGGAAGAATCCTATGGCTGCTACTTAGCCAGCAGGCTTCTTCAGATGAATAGGGAGCAGCGCCTCATTTGTGAGCGCCTATTTGGGGAAACAATCCATAAGGGGCTGCAGGGCACGCTAACACAAAACACCCAATACATGAGGCAGCCCCCCCTCCTCCTCCTCCTCCTCCTCCTCCTCCTCCTCCTCCTCCTGCCACAACTGAAACACCAGAGCCACAGCCTCAAAAGAAGGCTACAGGGAAGGCTGCAGGGCAGCGTGGAGGAAAGGCTGCAGGGAAGAGAAGAAAGTGATGACTTGGGTTCAGTCTGGTCTGACAGAAGACGCAGGCTGTTGTAGGACCACAGTCTGGGGACATCTAGATCATCTGCTGGTGCTGTTGATCTCTGGGATTCTTGGACCAGATTGTGCTCCCTCTTATATGGACTCCGCAAGATCCCAATTTTCTGGTACACCGACTTTTTCCAGCGTTGACTTCCTCTTTATTTTATTTTGACCATGAATAAATGGATCATTTTTTGAGTTTAGCAAAAGACTTTTTATGTTTTTTCTTTGAAATCATTGATTTTTACACACAATGTTAAATTAACAAGGGACAACAATCTCATTGAGTTAGAAAAAAAACACACCAAAAATACATTACTAATGTTAATAATGTTCAAGTGGTAAGTCTTGAAAATCCAAAAATTTACGTAACCAAAAACGGTGCTTTGGGTTAACTTTATCTAAAAACTAAAAAATAATCACTATAAAAAAAAAAAAACAGAATAATGGGTTCTTTGTGGTAACTTTACAAACCTAAAAAAAAAAAAGGGGAAAAAGTATTATTAGTATGGAAACATTGTTTTTAAAATGCATACTATATCATTCATGAG
Organism: Aquarana catesbeiana; assembly: GCF_042186555.1. Classification (NCBI taxonomy): domain Eukaryota; kingdom Metazoa; phylum Chordata; class Amphibia; order Anura; family Ranidae; genus Aquarana; species Aquarana catesbeiana. The sequence goes on from NC_133325.1 coordinate 315,058,561, forward strand.
ATCAAAGAGAAAAAGAATCCAGAAATCAGTTTGGGAGAACTCTGATTATGAACAGCAAAACACCTTCGTTCTTTATAGAGCCTTCGTAAAGAAGAAATAAAATGCGCTGCATTCAACGATCACAGATTTTGCAGCGTGATGAATGTGCTACCTACAATACGAACACTAGTTTTACTAGACCGAGTGCTTCCGTTTAGTTTTTGCTTATGAGCATGCGTCGTTTTTTTGTCCGTCGGACTAGCATACAGACGAGCGGACTTCGGGGTCCGTCGTACTTACGACGTAAAGATTTGAAGCATGCTTCAAATCTAAAGTCCGTCGGATTTGAGGCTAAAAAAGTCCGTTGAAAGTCCGGAGAAGCCCACACACGATCGGATTACCGGCCAGCTTTAGTCTGTCAGCGTCCGTTGGACTTTTGTAGACGAAAAGTCCGACCGTGTGTACGCGGCATTAGTGCTGGTACACATAGTGAACTCTCTGCCCAGATGTGGACCAAGGGGCACACCAGGAGACTACACAAGCTTATGCAAACACCTCTCCCCTCTCTTTCTGAGGGCATTCCACCAATGAGGTTGGACCTGCTGCGTAACCTAAGAGGAAACGCCAAGTAGCACAACATGCAGTTCCTTGACCAGGTACTGTATTTATTAAATGGCAACACATCCAGGGGCATATTTTATTAGGGGACAACCTCCCAAAAGCAGGAGGCACGAGACAATATAACCATACAGGTTCTGGTGAAAATAGAAGGAATGAATCAAAAGGCCCTACACCTGAATTATTGCACAGAACAGTAAAGTTTTCTTTAAGAGAGAAGGTATAGACACAAAACATTTCAACAAGTCTCTTTGGGCAATCTAGCCTTCCATGGATAGATCTTTAGGGGGTTTCCTCAAATGTAGGTGTCCCTGTCAGCCCGACTCCAACTCCTTAACCCAATCCCCATCCCAATTTCCCTTCCCCACCTACTCTTCGAAATTCAGCTTTCTTAGCTTTACTCTTCCCTTTGTGTCTATTACTTTCGTAGTACAAAATAAAAAGAAGAGAAGGTATACATGTGTCTCATTCCATATCCCAAATTTAATTTAAGAGCATTAGTCCTCATTTTAGGACAGTAGGGTTATTTTCTTTCTTTACAATCTTATTTTAAATAATCTTATTTAATGACACAACAAAGCTCTTAATTCACTCCCTGGTCATCTCTCGCCTCGACTATTGCAACTCCCTCCTCATTGGTTTACCTCTACATAGTCTATCCTCCCTCCAATCTATCATGAATGCTGCTGCCAGACTCATCCACCTTACCAACTGCTCTGTGTCTGCTACTCCTCTTTGCCAATCCCTCCACTGGCTTCCGCTCACCCAACAAATTATATTCAAAATACTAACTACTTATAAAGCCATCCACAACTCTGCCCCCAGCTACATCACTGACCTATGCTGCGTACACACGATCGGATTTTCCGATGGGAAATGTGTGATGACAGGCTGTTGGTGTAAAATCCGACCGTTTGTACGCCCCATTGGATAATTGTTGTTGGATTTTCCGTGGACAAATGTTGGATGGCAGGTTTTAAAATTTTCCGTGGACAAATGTCTGTTGTCGGACTTTCCGAGCGTGTGTACACAAGTCCGTTGGACAAAAGTCCAAAGTACAAACACGCATGATCGGAAGCAAGGACGAGCCAGACGCGGTTGATCTTGTAAACTAGCGTTCGTAATGGAGATTTAACATTCGTGATGTGGCAAATTATGAAATCTCGAAATGCAGCGCACATTCTCTTCTTCTTTAATGGGATAATAATGAAGCTGCTTTGCTGGTGATACTGATGGAGTTATTGCAAACAAATTTTCAAAGGCTTTTTTTTTCTAGTGATAGCAAGAATAATTTTATTATGCTTTTTTTTTTTTTGGGGCAAGTTACCACAACACCATTATCCCGTAGTTTTTAAGATCAAAGATACAACTATGTTGGTGTCCCTTGTCAATTTTACCTTGTATTTTTTTTAAGACTCCTTTCACACTGAGCCGCCCCAGGCATCAGCGGTAAAGCGGCAATATTTTTAGCGCCGCTTTACTGTCGTTTTAGCGGTGCTATTCGCCCACTAGCGCGGTGGTTTTAACTCCCCACTAGCAGCCAAAAAGGGGTTAAATCCGCCCGTAAAACACCGCTGCAGCGGCGCTTTGCCGGCAGTATGCTGCCGCTGCAAAGAAGCTGCTGGCAGGACTTTTTGTGACACCCTGCCAGCGCAGCGCCCCAGTGTGAAAGCATTCGAGCTTTCACACTGGGTTTGCAGCTGAGGCTTTTTTCAGGTGCTATGCAGGTGCTATTTTTAGCTCTGTAGCGCCTGAAAAACACCTCCAGTGTGAAAGGGGTCTAAATGTAACTTGTCATTTGAAGTAAAACACATAGCCCAGTATTATTCTCCATATTTTTTTTATTGTGCATAAAAAAAAGAAAACAAATAAAATTAGACATGCTATCTGCCAATAGAACTTAACCAAAAAGTGCATTCTATGCATCCAAAAATATAGAAAATATAACAAATCAAATCATTATTATTCAACCAAAAAAATAAAATAAAAGCCTCATGCATGTGTCCTGCTTCTTAATATAGGAGGTCAACAATGCCAAGAGTTGGTGAAAGCAGGGGTCCATCATCTGGAGATAATTCCGAAAATCATTTGGAGTATTCTTCTGGAGCTCCCGCAGCAAAGGCATATGACATAATTGGTCGCGATTAATAAAGCAACCAATTTTTGGTCCAAGAAATCCTCCTCCTCCTGTTCCTGGACTGGACTTGGATCAAAGCAATAACTCCAAGGCCAATAATAAATAACATGTTATCTCCTCCGATTCCGCAACATAGCTGGTTGACAAACAACCGTTCAGAAATGAACTGAAAAGCGCAAAATGAAAAGCACGAATCAACACTCACCAAACTTCTACTAACACGAAATTAGCATCCAAAGGGTGACACTAAAGAGCTGAAAAACCATGTAGTACGTCCATGTGCCCCTCCCTTCTAGATTGTAAGCTCCAACGGGCAGGGCCCTCTGATTACTCCTGTATTGAATTATATTGTAACTGTACTGTCTGCCCCCATGTTGTAAAATGCTGCACAAACTGTTGGCACTATATAAATCCTGAATAATAATAATAATAATATTTACAAGTTAATTAAGGTATTTTACCAGCAATCCTCTGTTATTGTCCAGATCTTGTTTTGTCAGTTAGTTTAACTGATAGAGCAAATCCCATTTTCACCCTCCCCCTCTCCGTAAACATGTGGCTGTGAAGGTTTTACGAATGTTTCTTGGCAAAGCATTACTGAGAACAGCTGCCAATGACTCCAGCTAACTACTTTTATCTGCTGCAAGGACAACAAGCTGGGTGATATCCCAAAGGACATCTGAATACTCCAGAGTCTGATTCAGCACATTCCACCGGAAAAACCATGTCATTGAAAAATAGTCGGTTATCTAATACGGGATCTCAATTTTACATCCAATCCTGTCAGTACTGAAATTTTGAGTTTTTATTTTTTCTTATTATTTGATCAAATTAAAATCGTATAATGTTCAGTGAGATTTGGTTAGAAATGTATATATGAAGATTTATCATTAAAAGAAGGAGGGGTTGATACTGTATGTCTTGCTGTCTGTGCCCTCATTTGGGAGATGTTTACTAACCCTTTGTCCATGGAAACCTAGAAGAGTGATGGTAGATAAAGACATAGTGGCTCATTCATTGTGTCCTTTTTTTAATTTTTTTGTTTGTTGTCTTTTGTTTTTTTTAAAAAATTCAGATTGAGAGCTGATATTTGATGGATGTCATTCTGAACAGGATGTGTGGGGAAATCCACCCATCTCCAATAGCACAGACAGGAAGTAACACACAGGTAAATATATAGAGATTTCTGCCGTCCCACTGGGGAAAATTAAAAAAAAAGCAGAGGCTGACAGGCATCAGTCCAGGCACCTGGCGGATCCAGACTTTATTGTTGTGATGACGCAGTGCCTGGACTGATTTCTGTTATGTTAGCAGAGAGCGGACTTCAGACCGCTCTTTGCTGAAAACTGGTTACAGGAGTGCAAAACAAATTGCACTGCCGTGACCCATAGGAGAATCCCAGCCAAACGAGCTCAGGCTGGACTTCTCCTTTAATGCAGAGAATGCATTAAGGTAAAAATAAACCTCCTGCCTTTCCAACCACTTTTATGCCCCGTACACACGGTCGGACATTGATCGGACATTCCGACAACAAAATCCTAGGATTTTTTCCGACGGATGTTGGCTCAAACTTGTTTTGCGTACACACGGTCGCACAAAGTTGTCGGAATTTCCGATCGCCAAGAACGCGGTGACGTCAACCGCGTACGACGAGACTAGAAAAGGCCAGTTCAGAACCAAGCGCGGCATCCTTTGGGCTCCTTTTGCTAATCTTGTGTTAGTAAAAGTTTGGTGAGAGACGATTCGCGCTTTTAGACTCGTGGCTTTCAGATCGTTTTCTGTGGTTCAGTTTGTGCTTGTGGGTTTGTATCTGCTCTTCAGTGCGTGCAAGCAAGCTTGCGTGACTCAGTCATTGTGTTCTTGTTCGTTCGTTACTGTTTTTTCAGGTCGCTTTTCACAGGCCTTGCTGTTCTTCAGTGCGTACTGTTACTTCGTTTTGAGCAGCCGACCGTTTTCTAGCCATGTTGCGTATACGTACTCCTCGTAGAGTTCGTGCTGTGTGGGGGCTTGGTGTTGGGGTCCTGGCCTTGACACAAGTCCAGTCCATGAACAGGGTGGGGAGGAGTTCATGGACCAAGAATTGGTTGCTTCAGCGTGACCAGTCCTGTCATATGCCTTTGCTCCGTGAGATCCTTGAGAATAATCCTGATGATTTCAGGAACTTTCTCCGGACGACGGACCCCGTTTTTCACCATTTGTTGGCTTTGCTGACCCCCTATATCAGCAGGCAGGATACCTGCATGAGGCAAGCCATCACTCCGGAGCAGAGGCTCGTCGCTACCCTGCGGTACTTGGCGACAGGGAGAAGCCTGCAGGACCTCAAGTTCTCGACAGGCATCTCCCCCCAGGCTCTGGGGATCATTATCCCAGAGACCTGTTCTGCCATCATCCAGGTCCTGCAGAAGGAGTATATTAAGGTAAGATTTTTATCCTTTAATATCACATTTTATTGTATATAATGTTTGCTAATGTATTGTATTTCTTTCCTCATTCCCTAATTACCATGATTGGAATATGCTGTGAATGTCCCCTTTGTCCTCATGCATGCTGGTATTTTTTTTTTTTTGTCCTTCATACATATTTGCCTTCACTTACCTCCCCAGCATGGTCTCCTGCCCTATATTCACCTCATGTAGTCACTTAACAATGTATTTTATCAGCTCCATAGTAGTGCTTTACCCCAAACACCCCCTAAAATGTTTTTAAATGTGATTTGTGCTTTAAATTCAGGCAGAGTGCCAGAGGCTTTTTTTTGTGGTGTCCCCAAATCATTTTTAACCCTCCCTCCCCCCAACTGCTAAGTCAGCTGATACCAATTCTCTATCTATCCTCAATCATCTATCTGCTGACTTTGCCAAATCCATACACACTATACCCATCTCTTTTGTGGTCAGATTTATTGATGAATTCCCCAAAGCATGTAGTGCAAGGGCCTGCCGGTATACTTTCAAATGGTACTGTTTAAAGTTTTTGTATCCTATTATTATCTTGATAGGTAATAGCAGAATGTCCAAATGTGCTCAAATGTGTACAGTGTGTATTTATATCTTTGTATTATGACACTTCTTACCTGTCCAGTGGGCTGCCAATAGTGTAACTAAGTAGGGGCTGGCCAAAGTAATACCCATTATTTAGGCATTCATCTATCAATGAAGTAGAGAGGGTTACCTGTCCAAGATCCCCCCCCCTATAATGTTAGAAATGGCCCATGAGAGGGGGGGATATGATAGGTGTACCTTATACTTTGGTGTTGTAAAATTCCCCTTAATAAATGTTATCTGGATGTTGGCCAAGAATGTTTGTGTCTAATCTGCTTTCCATGTTTATGTGCAAAAATACTAATTTATTTTTGTTTTCCTCAACAGTTTCCTTCCACGCCACAGGAATGGCAGACTGTGGCCTCCCACTTTGCCCAGCGGTGGGACTTTCCTAACTGCGGAGGGGCAATTGATGGGAAACACGTCCACATCGTCCCACTACCCAACTCGGGGTCGTACTATTATAATTACAAGGGGTTCAATAGTATTGTGATGTTGGCAGTGGTGTCGGCTAATTACGAGTTCCTGTATGTGGACGTGGGGAAGAATGGTGGGATGTCCGATGCCCAGACGGAGTTTTACAGGCGTCTCCAGAATGGCAGCTTGGACTTGCCACCTCCAGAAGAGAATGTGGAAGGACTCACATTCTTCTTCGTTGCGGATGAAGCATTTGCGCTGGGGGACCATCTTATGTGGCCATTCCCGATGAGGACCCTCACCCCGGACCAGAGGGTTTTTAATTACCGGCTGGCCAGAGCCAGAAGAGTGGTGGAGAACACATTTGGAATCATGGCCAGCCGGTTCCGCCTATTTCTTACACCCATCCATATGGCGGAGTATAAACTGAATCATATAATCCTGGCGTGCTGTGTTCTACATAACTTTTTACGGCAACATTCTGCCAACTATGCTGGCTCAGTTGGGCCTGAGGCCGGAATTATAAATGAAACAACCCTGACGGCGCTTGAAAGTGGCCGTCCTGGCTTGCCCTCCCTGAGTGCCCGTGATGTCCGGCTAAGATACCTTGAGTTCTTTGCGGGTAGGGGGGCCATCAATATGCCAGACAATTTGTGAAACCTTGATCAAATAAAAAAAAAATTAAGCAAATCTTTGGTGACATTTACTGCTTGTGTTTGTTTTAGCTGACCCTGACCGAAATGTGGTGAGTCCTGAAAATGGCGTGATTGTGTAACCTTATACAAAGCACTGTTGGGTGTTATTTACTAAAGGCAAATACACTTTGCACTACAAGTGCGCTTGAAAATGCACTGAAACTGCACTTGTAGTGCAAAGTGGATTTGCCCTTAGGAAATAACACCCATTGTCACAGAAAGCAGCAATTACATCACCACAAAAGTGTTGTAGTGTTGAGACAATAATCCACAAATTCTTGATTAACAATCGTTTTAATACCTGCACAATCACATATGCATTTAGAAAAGGTTTTTAAAACAAACCAACATGTTTGTTGTATAACAATTTTTGGGGTGGCATTATCAAAAATAGAAATGCCCATTTTAGATAAAACAGGCATGTTTCAAAACAACAAGAAAGACACAAATCTTGAACTTACAAAGTTCACGTATGGTAAAACTTGAAGGCAATATCAGACATGAGTATTTAGGAACTGTGTTTGATATTGCGTTCAGATGGGGTGAAGTCACCAAAGGAAAAGCCAAATTTTGAAGATGCACACCAATTTACGAATGTCAACATGTGCTAGCTGTCATCACGGGGGATCAAGGGACGTGTTTTGGGGGAGCAACCCCTTCCTCTCAGCTACTTTATTATTGAGGAAGGGGTTGCACCCCCAAAACGCGTCCATTGATCTCCCGTGATGGCAGATAGCACATGTTGACACACTGTGTGCATCCTCAAAATTTGGCTTTTCTAAAAATCGCTTAAACATTTTTAACTTTGTAGCACACAAAAAAACAAAGGGATTTGGAGGGGTTTTACACTCTCCCCAAAACATCAATAATGTTATTATTTTTTGAATAACATCATTGATGTTTTTCTTGATGTTTTCCAAAGCTAAATTACACCCCATGATCTCCCCAATCAGGATCTGTGCACTTTCCGAGGTGAAATGCCCTGGATCCACAACATCACGATCACCTAAAAAGAGAGAAACCCAAAAAAAACAGGTATTATAAATATGCCGGCATCCATCTCTTACGTGAGCCTGTGGTCGCAGACACTCACCTGTTGTGGTGACAATTTCCACCACGTCTTCTTCCTCCTCCTGCTCTTCTTGGGTTGGGGGTATTTCCCCTTCTTCCCGAGGTGGGGGGTCTGTGGTCTCCTCGGATGAGGATAATTATCACACAGATATTTGATGGCCGAAATATAAAGATGAAACATTGCTTGGAAGTGGTGTACAATTGTCTATTTTGGCAGAGTTCCAAGATGTAGAATTTTTATTGTCCGTTGCCAAGCTTCAAGACTTTACCTGTTTTGTACAAGCTTCAGAGATGGAGACCCCCCTATAGTATACACAGGAGCACCTGTGTGGGCCCCCTAATAAAAAGGGTGTTCTGGTGTCCCACACTAGTGCTCCAGCGTCCAGATGTGAAAACAGCTGCTGAGTGTCCTCTCCTTACACAGAATCTAGTTTGCATTTCATTCTAGTAACAAACCCATCTACACAACCAAATATTTTTCATACAAGTAGGCCCTAAAAAATGTGGGCAAATGCATATGGCCTAAACATTGGTGTTTTATAGGCCGAAAGAAAAATGTTTGATACGAACGAATAATGTGCCCATGAACATGAAAGTTGCCATTTTAAACTGTACAACACTTAAGAAAAGCACATGGAGCAGCACGAACATAATAAAGACAAAAAGAATAGGAACACAGCACAACTACTTACTTTTTTGCAGCAATCTCCGGATCTTTCTGTACTGCTCGGGCTCTCTTAATTTCAGGTCTGACCACCGCTTCCTGAGCTGATCTTTCGATCGTCGTACCCCGAAATTCCAGTGCGCACTTTCGCCATGATCTTGGCCTTTCTGATATTGGGGTTGGGGTAAGGTCCATAATTCCCATCAGGATGTCGACCATCTCCAACATCTCACCAAAGGACATATTTGAGGCCTTAAATCGTCTCCTTCTGGATCGGGACGTTTCCGGATCCGGGCTTTCCTCCTCCTCCTCGTTGCTATAATTAGCACGCACCTGCTCTGACTCCGCTATGTGCTCTTCACCCACTGCACCGAACGAAAAGGGGCGGGGAATAGACTAGAAAGAATGTCAGGGGCAGGCGGAGTTACTCGCATGCGCAGTGTGTATAAAGCGTAACACGCGTGCGTAGTATGTACGATCTGTGAGCGGAGGAAGGAGTATCGGAGGCGCCGATTGTGATAACGAAGGTAAGAGCCAAACTTGGGCCTATATTGCTTCTAGATTGAGGCCTATATTGTAACTAGATTAGGAGAGTTTTGCCTGACATTAGGGTTTGTCTTGTGTTGTGTCTTGCAGTGAAAATGGATATCTTGAAAGATACCGACTTTATGGCAATCTTCATAGATATGTTTAGGGAGCTGCCTTGTCTTTGGGAGATAAACCACCCACATTATAAGAACCAAACAAAGAGGAAGGCAGCACTGGATCAATTGCTGGAATTTGTGAAGACGGTGATCCCCACGGCAGACATGACCTATTTGAAGATCCTAATTGGTGGCCTGAGGAGCACTTATCTAAGGGAGCACAAGAAGGTCCAGGATTCCCAGAGATCCGGAGCAGCAGATGACATCTATGTCCCCAGGATGTGGTACTATGACAGGCTGCATTTTCTGGCAGGCCAGACTGAACCCAGGTCATCACTTTCCAGTCTTCCTTCCACGCTTCCTTCCCCCCCAGCTGAGGTTTCTGATGCCCAACCTGGGCCTTCCAGGCAGCAACATGTGGAGGAGCCCAGCTTGAGCCAGGTATAGCATTCCTCTAAATATTTCTGCTTGTCCAATCAATGATGTTAACTAGATGTTAGTTTGGAGTACTAATTTATGATTGTGATTGATGATGCAGAAACTAAAACCATGTCCCTTTTTCATACACAGGGAAGTCTCAGCCAGGAGGGGGCCGGCCCCAGCTTGCTGCCTGATATCCAGGTCCCTCCCAGCCACCTGCAAAGAGAAAGTGGCAGGAAGAGGAGTACCCTGGAGGAGGCTACCATAGGCCTCTTTTGGAAGGCTACAGAGGCCCTGGAAGCCCCCCACACTGTGGAGGAGGACTTTGCTGGTATAATTGCCTGCAAAATGCAGCGGATGGAGGAGTGCCAACAACTCATGTGTGAGTCCTTAATGTTGGAAGCTCTCAATAAGGGGTTGAGGGGCCAAATAACATCTGCTACCCACATTTGTGACCTCACACATGGTCCTCCTCCTCTTCCAGGTCCTACTACTCCTCCTCCTCCTCTTCCAGGTCCTACTACTCCTCCTCCTCCTCCTCCAGGTCCTACTCCTCCTCCTGCCACATCTCCAACACCAGAGCCACAGCCAGGAAGGAAGCGTGGAAAGAAGACCAGAAAGTGATGACCCTGGGTCCAGTCTGGTCTGGCAAAAGATGCAGGCTCTTGTAGTACCACAGCCTGGGGACACAGATGTCATCTGCTGCTTTCCGCATCTCGGGGACTTCTGGACCAGACTGCACTCCCTTACATATGGACTCCTCAGGCCACCAATTTTGATGTTAAATAATTGATTACTGCCCTGGGGGTCCCAGGCTTCGCCAATTTCTGCTGTTTATCCAGCGTTGCCTCCCTCTTTGTTTGGTTCTGAGCCCTTAATAAAGGATTTTTTGTTTCAATTATACTTGCCTATGTGTGTTTTCATTCAAAAAGGACAGTTTGTTTGTGAGGATTCAGGTACATTTCTAAAGTACAATGTGAAATTAACAAGAGACACCAACACCAAGCAATCTCCTTGAGATTAAATAATATAAGATATCAATGGTGTCGTGGTAACTTGACACACAAAACACACACAAAAATATTCTGGAGTAAAACTAAAAGTAACATAAAACAAAGATCAGCCTTAAAAAAAAATACAAACCTAAAAAAAATTTGAAACAATTATGCGTTAAAAGAAAAAAAAAAATAAAACAACCCAAAAATAATTTTGTCAGATGTGACAAATCAAAATATATTGAGGAAATCCCGATAAATAATAAAGAAAGAAGTTTGTGAGAAGTCTGTGTGAATCTGAGCAGCAAAACTACTTCATTCTTCTCACATTATAAAGAAGAAGAGAGTGCACTGTATAAACCATTTTTAACATTGCACCGTGACGAAAGTGTTGTATCCATTGCGATCGCTAATTTTACCAGACCGAGCGGTTCCGTCTCGGAAGTTCCTCTGAGCACGCGTGTGCGTCGGAACAGGTCACACACGGTCGGAATTGACGCGATCGGATTTTGTTGTTGGAAAATTTTATAGCCTGCTCTCAAACTTTGTGTGTTGGAAAATCCAATGGAAAATGTCAGATGGAGCCCACACACGGTCGGAATTTCCGACAACACGCTCCGATCTGACATTTTCCATCGGAAAGTCCGACCGTGTGTACAGGGCATTAGGCTACAACAAGAGCAAGAGAGTAATTGGTATCCACTAACATTTTAATAAAGCATCCCCAGCTGCTGCAAACTTTGACTTAGTTTGCTTATTCCTAGTGACATATACATTTTTAAATGAATTAGTTGTAAATCCCTTGATCTTATTATAAACACTTATGCCGCGTACACACGACCGGTTTTTCCGTCGGAGTTCCGCTGAAACGGACTTGCCTACACACAATCATACCAAAGTCCGATCGTTTAGAACGCGATGACGTACGATGGGACTAGTAAAAGGAAGTTCAATAGCCAGTAGCCAATAGCTGCCCTTGCATCGTTTTTGGTCCGTCAGAATAGCATACAGACGAACGTTTTTCCCGATAGAGATTGATTCCGTCGGAAAGATTTAAAACATGTTCTATTTCTAGGTCCGTCAGAATTTTCGAAAGAAAAAGTCCGATGAAGCATACACACGATCAGAATGTCCGATGGAATGATTCCGTCGGACCTTTTCTGCCGGAAAGTCCGGTCGTGTGTACGCGGCATTAGGAGTACCAGGCATGCTAGTATCTGGAGCTTGTTAGATAAGCTTTTGTATCATAGAAGGTTTGAAAAAGGAATTCCTGAGGGCTCCTAAGCCTTCGATAGATATTTTCATAAAACAGCAACATTCCCTGTAGCCTTTTCAGATGAAGTCATTTACTCTTGTTGCCTTTGATGCCATTTATCACCTGGACTTATAAACAAATGGCTTAATATGCCTAGTACCAGCCAATCAACACCATTTTGGCAGAGGATTCCTTAGTTAACCTGGGTTATTGACCCAAGTCAGATCTAGCTGTCCCGGATCCTGTGGGACTGTCAAGGGATTTGACTGTGTTCCAGGGCTCCAGGATAAGTCCTGCTTACAGGTGATGGAACCCTCATTCCAGCACCAGACTGCAACTGAACGCAAGCTTTGTCAGGCAGAGTATTCTGCAGCCCAAAAGTACCTAGTTCCAGCACGGATATGACTTGTTACAGCTGGCGGTGCAGGACACAGAAGTATCAAACTTTCAGGTAAGTAAATGCACTGGAAAAATGTGGCAAAACACTAATCTTTGAAAGGGATGGTGGGGAAAGAGTGCCTTAAATCAGACCCTGGCCATTCCCTGCTAACCATTTGGACACTGGCAGCCAGGGGTGACCCTGAACATAGCATGCACACAAGAAGATTTTTTTTTTTTTTTTAGAAAAAAGAAGTGGGTTGGAAGTGGATGACTGTGGGTAAGAGGGGACAAGTAGTCTGTGCTCTTATCCCCCCCCACCCCAGCAGTACTCCAATAGTCTGCACCACAAAGATGATGTAAAATCTATATTTATCCATTTAAAAGCATTTTTACAACCAGTAAACATTCCAAACGTTAAACCACCTATACATGTGCTATGCATGGTTGTTTACTCATTTTACTGCATATATAAAAGGATGGATTTTACTACAGCTTGGAAATGCAGACAAACTTGCAGAGTCATTTGAGCAAGCTAAATATTGGCGAGCTGGCTTAGTATTCCAGGGCGTCCTTCCTGATCAAAGGGTTCGAGGAATCCTTACATTTTATTAATGAGAGGAAGCTGGCAGGAAAAGAGTATATGGGAGAGAAGGAGATGGGAATTATCTACTGAGCACTAATGTTTGTGACTGAGCTCCCATGGACACGAATAAAAGGGACCGCTAACATCATGGTTGGGGCGTTCTTTATCGCTTCACATCCATGTTGGGGGGATTTTTTTTTACCCACTGACACCTATGCATTGAAGAACAGTAAAGATTAGGCATTTTTTTTCTTCCCCTGCCCAAGAGCATCAAGGCATTGTACCTCCCACGGGCTAACCATTTAAAATATACTATGCTATATTCTTCTGACCACTGCACTATGTAAGCTTTGATGTGTTTTACATATTTCACACCCCTTGCACTTTCTACACTCTGTTGTATGTTACATGCCCCTGACCATTGTACTCTGTAATGTGTGTTATACATTACGTACTCCTGGCCAAGGTGTTTATTACCTCAACAGCTGCTAGTTGCTAAATAGTCCCAAAATGTTTAAAGTGGTTGTAACCCTCAGACTTGAACGTACAAATCACATCTTTCTATATGGTGTACTTGCCTCTATCCTCTATCCAAAGCACTTAGTGATTTCCCTTTCTTGTCTCCTTCCACTGCTATCTGCATGAGTCACTGATGACAGGTTTTGCTGACTCCAAGAAATAGAGGGGGAGAAGGGAGGGAGCTCCGGCACACAGCCTGTTATTGACATCCTCATCTGTGCATTGTTACCTGTGTGTTGTTTTATAGAGGGAGGTGTGTCTCTTTCCTCCAATCAGGGCTCTGTGTGCTCTAGCTCTGCAGTGTGTGCCATGTCAGATCCCTGCTCCCTGTTTTCTGATGCTGAGAAAAAATCATTTAAGATGCGTGTGTTACAAGACAGTAGAGAATAGAGGGCTGCAGATAGACAGGTACAACTTATGGAGGAGGATTTGTTTCATCTCTGTGTATCACCTGAGGCTAGTTACTTCATTGAGTACATGTTATGCCTTGTACACACGACCGGACTTTCCGGCAGAAAAGGTCAGACGGAATCATTCCATCGGACATTCCGATCGTGTGTCGGCTTCATCTGACTTTTTCTTTCGAAAATTCTGACAGACCTAGAAATAGAACATGTTTTAAATCTTTCCGATGGAATCAATTCCTATCGGGAAAACCGTTAGTCTGTATGCTATTCAGACGGACCAAAAACGACGCAAGGGCAGCTATTGGCTACTGGCTATTGAACATCCTTTTTCTAGTCCCGTCATACGTCATCACGTTCTAAGCGATCGGACTTTGGTGTGATCGTGTGTAGGCAAGTCTGTTTCAGCGGAACTCCGTTGGAACTCTGTCGAAAAAAAACACCAGAGTTCATTCCGACGGAAAAAACGGTCATGTGTACGCGGCATTAGGGTTTACGACCACTTTAAATTACCCTCATGATTAAAGCCTGAGTCCACCTTGCACCCATATTTGCAGGAAAATAAATGTGTGTTTATTATTTTTTGCATAGGAGCCTAAAAAGCAATGCAGTCAAGATCATGGACCCCTGCAGACTCTTTCAGCAGTCGCTGGTCCATTCTTGAGCATATGTCCTTACAGGGCTGCATGGAGTAAGAATGAGGTACAAGTGTGGTCATCTATTGTGCTCCACTAATGTTAGAGCCCCCCCCCCGTACATCAGGGTCCCCAGAGAGCCCCCCCCCTTACATCAGGGTCTCCAGAGAGCCCCCCTTACATAAGGGTCCCCAGAGAGCCCCTTCCTTACATCAGGGTCCCCAGAGAGCCCCCCCCTTACTTAAGGGTCCCCAGAGAGCCTCCCCTTACATCAGGGCCCCCAGAGAGTCCCTCCTTACATCAGGGTCCCCAGAGGGCCCCCCTTACTTCAGGGTCCCCAAAGGGCCCCTCCTTGCATCAGGGTCCCCAGAGAGCCCCCCCTTACATCAGGGTCCCCAGAGAGCCCCCCTTACTTCAGGGTCCCCAGAGGCCCCCCATTACATCAGGGTCTCCAGACAGTCACCCCCCCCTTCCAGAGGTTCCCCTGTACCTGGCTGGTCTCCGCTGTTCACCTTGGACCCCCAGCACATCTCTGTACCCCCCCCCCCACATGGGGGGAGGTGGGATGCAGCGATCGGCAGCTCTATGGTGTCCACGGGCGGCGGGATCTCCCTGGGGCTTGTAGTTCTCTCTCCGACTGTATCCACTGGAGAGGGGAGGGGCCTCTGACCCGGGCATGTATCATCAAGAGTGTAGAAGCAGAGCGACTCACTGAAGAGTGAAGCCGATACATGCCCGGGTCAGAGACCCACCCCCCTCTCCGCTGTATACATTCGGAGAGAGAACTACAAGCCCCAGGGAGATCCTGCGGCTCGCGGGCACCATAGAGCTGCCAATCGCCGCCTCCCCACCTGCATGTTAAATGGACAGCCAGGGGTGCAGGGGGAGATGCCGGGTCTTGGGGCTCCCCACAGTGACAGAACAGGGCCCAGTCGCAAGTGCGACTGTAGGGACCCCTATAGTTCCGCCACTGACAGGGACTAAAACCTTGCCATCCTGACAGAGGGGGAGGTGGCTTGGCACCATGTTACTCCCTAAACATGGTAAGAAATGGTGGGCTCAAAGTGTTTGCTGTTAATATTCAGTGTGCATAAATGCATATGTAATGTTATACCCCGTCAGACTTTCCGATGGGAAATGTTGGATGTGAGCTTGTTGGCGGAAAGTCTGACCGTGTGTATGCTCCATCAGACAAATGTTGTCGGACTTTCCGCCAACAAATGTTGGCTAGCATGTTCTCAAATGTTTGTTGTCGGATTGTCCGATCGTGTGTACACAAGTCTGTTGGACAAAAGTCCAAAGTACAAACATGCATGCTCAGAAGCAGAAGCGGTCGGTCTCGTAAACTAGCGTTCGTAATGGAGAATTAACATTCGTGACGTGGCAAATTATGAAATCTTGAAATGCAGCGCACAATTCTCTTCTTCTTTAATGGGATAATAATGAAGCTGCTTTGCTGGTGATACTGATGGAGTTATTACAAACGAAGTTTCAAGGGCTTTTTTTTTCTAGTGATATCAAGAATAATATTATTATGCTTTATTTTATTTTTTTGGGGCAAGTTACCACAACACCATTATCCCGTAGTTTATAAGATCAAAGATACAACTATTTTGGTGTCCCTTGTTAATTTTACATTGTATTTTATAAAATGTAACTGCCTACTCCCAAACTGTCATTTGAAGTAAAACACATAGCCAAGTATTATTCTTCACAATTTTTTTATTGTGCATTAAAAAAAAAATTAGACATGCTATCTGTCAATAGAACTTAACCAAAAAGTGCATTCTATGCATCCAAAAATAGAGAAAATATACCAAATCAAATCATTATTCAACCCAAAAAATAATGTCAAAGCAATAACTCCAAGGCCAATAATAACACGTTATCTCCTCCGATTCCACAACATGTGTGGTTGACGAACGTCTGTTCAGAAACAAACTGAAAAGCGCTAAATGAAAAACGCAAAAAGAAAAGCGCGAATCAACACTCACCAAACTTCTACTAATACGAAATTAGCAGAAGGAGCACAAAGGGTGGCGCTAAAGAGCTGAAAAACAACGTAGTACATCTAGTACGTCACTACGTTCATAATTGTTGGCCAACATTTGTGTGACCGTGTGTATGCAAGACAAGTTTGAGCCAACACCCTTCAGAAAAGGTCCACAGTTTTGTTTTGAAAGTCCGATTGTGTGTACGAGGCTTAAGAGTTTAATTTAAAAAAAATCATTTGTGCTTAGCTTTACGTGTGTCATTGGGACTGTCACTTATAGCACAATGATTAAAGTGGTTCTAAAGTCTCAAGGTTTTTTTACCTTCATGCTTTCTATGCATGAAGGTAAAAAACCTTCTCTATGCAGCAGGCCCCCCCCCCCATATACTTACCTGAGCCCCATCGGGATTCAGCGATGTGTATGAGAGCCCAGGGACAGCCATTGGCTCCCGTTGCTGTCAACCACAGCCAGTGAGCCAATGAGGGGGCGGGGCCAAGCCACAGTTCTGTGTGTACAACTGTGGCATTTATGTGCAAGCCTCTTTAAACAAAAGGCCAGTATATAATGCAATGTAGCCACTTCCACTTTTTACCACTTTTTTGTGGGTGCAAATAGGACTTCAACATGGTGACAATATCACAAACTGTTTAGACATTCCATCGTTTCATATCTTCATATGTACAATTTTAGTGACTATGTTTAACCATTAATAAATAATTGTTTGCATTATAAATACTTTGTATATTCTTTCAACTATACTCTTATGTGCCTTTAAAGTCCGCCATAGGGGATATTTTCTTCTTTGCTTTCAATACTGGATGTGGCACTATACTGGCATAAGATTACCGTTCAATCCTTTTTGTCCACTTTTTACCATGGCGTGTGCATTATGTGACAGTTCGAATAATTTTACCGACATATGCAACAATTTCAGGTAGTTCCTAATAGCAACACTTTTACATTATGTTGCAACGGCTGCAAAACACTCATAAACTTTGATACGGTTGACCACCCCCTCCTCCTCAAAAAACTACACGCCTTTGGTCTCCGTGACTGTACACTTCGCTGGTTCTCTTCCTACTTATCCAACCGCACCTTTAGCGTTTCTTACAACTCTACTTCCTCCTCTCCTCTTCCTTTCTCTGTTGGGGTCCCTCAGGGTTCTGTTCTTGGACCTCTACTATTTTCAATCTACACTGCCTCCCTGGGTCAACTGATAGCCTCCCATGGCTTCCAATACCACCTCTATGCTGATGACACCCAAATCTATTTCTCTACCCCTCAGCTCACTCCCTCTGTCTCCTCACGTATCAGTAATTTACTCTCAGATATATCAGTCTGGATGTCTCACCACTTCCTTAAACTCAATCTAGCCAAAACCGAACTTATAATTTTTCCTCCCCCATATGCCTCTTCCCCTGATCTCTCTGTCAAAATCGATGGCACAACTATAAGCCAATCCCCACATGCCAAGGTTCTAGGTGTAGTCCTAGACTCTGAACTCTCCTTCAAGCAACACATCCAATCACTGTCCAAATCCTGCCGCCTCAACCTCCGCAACATCTCCAAAATACACCCCTTTCTAACCAATGACACAACAAAGCTCTTAATTCACTCGCTGGTCATCTCTCGCCTCGACTACTGCAACTCCCTTCTCATTGGCTTACCTCTACATAGTCTATCACCTCTTCAATCCATTATGAATGCCGCTGCCAGACTCATCCACCTTACCAATCGCTCTGTGTCTGCCACTCCTCTCTGTCAATCCCTCCACTGGCTTCCGCTCGGCCAAAGAATTAAATTCAAAATTCTAACAACTACGTACAAAGCCATCCACAATTTCGCTCCCAGCTACATCACTAGCTTAGTCTCTAAATACCAACCTACTCGCTCTCTTCGTTCCTCTCAAGACCTCCTGCTCTCTAGCTCCCTTGTCACCTCCTCCCATGCTCGCCTCCAGGCCTTTTCCAAAGCCTCTCCAATCCTATGGAACTCCTTACCCCAATCTGTCTGCTTATCTCCTACTTTATTAGCTTTCAGAAGATCCCTGAAAACCCTTCTCTTCAGAGAAGCCTATCCTACCCACACCTAACAACTGTATTTTCATTTTTTCCATCAGCTCATCCCCCACAGTTATTACCTTTTGTTTCCACTTGACCCTCCCTTCTAGATTGTAAGCTCTAACGAGCAGGGCCCTCTGATCCCTCCTGTATTGATTTGTATTGTAAGTGTACAGTCTGCCCCATGTTGTAAAGCGCTGCGCAAACTGTTGGTGCTATATAAATCCTGTATAATAATAATAAAGAAATATCACCATTTTGGAGATAAGGAAACTGTAATAGGATGTATATTTTAGCATAATTTGTGGCAGAAGTAAGGAGATTGCCCCATTGCTGTTTCTTAAAGTGGGAATACACTTCTTCTAAGCACAACAAATCAAAAATACTATTTGACTGATTTTTAAAGCTAAAAGCAAACTCACCCATCCATTCAGGACTCCATGCTTTATTTTGTTGAGAAATCACTTTAAAAAACACCCCCTAGCATTTCTGGCTGTGGCCATCTTGAGTAAGAGCAGATGATTCAGTAGCATTTACTTCCTGGAATCCATTTGCCCTTAGCTCAGACTTGCAAGCAGAAGAGGGTGCGCTTAACTGACAAAGCCCCTCCTCCCTTACTGAAGATACATCCTGGGATGTATGACATCAATTGCCTAGGCATAGAAACCAGGAACTAAAGAGATGTAAAAAGAAAATGTTTAAAACAAGCAAATATGATATACTTTCCTATTCATTTATTAATGCTAGCGGCATAAGGATTAAAAATAGTCAATGTTGATTGAGAGAGTGATGTTCCGCTTTAAGATGCCAAGGATTCTTACCTGCTCAAAGTCATTGGTTGCTAGGACATTGGCAGATCCAAGGGCACCAATGCCTTAGCAACCAATGAAGCTCGGCCACGCAGTGCCCTTGAGACCTGTGCACAATGCAGGCTTTGAGACAAATTCATGTACATGTTTCTGGCATGAGTTTGTGCCACTCTTTATGTATTCCAGGGCATGTGTCTAAGTTAGTTATGCATCTGAGAAAAGTTATAAAGTTATCATACATACAGAAGACGGTATAGAAAGCATCAGTTGTTACACATGCATAGCTAGCTGTCAGCGTAGAACTGCCAGTCAGCTTAGTACTACCAGTAACTACTGCCATCTAGTGATAAAAAAACAGAATTCCTAGTTTTCTGACCTTGTGTTTATCCCAGTGCTTACAAAAGTAAAATAACACACCATTAGACTAAATAATAATACATATAAGATTTGGGAAACCACCCAGAGAGTTTAATGAGGTTGGTTGTATATTTTACCAAACACAAAGAAGGAACAAACAAACATACAACCTAACCTGATACAAAGAATCACTGTATATACAGTGTGTCAATAATATAAAACAAAACCTTTATGACTGATAATGATATAAGTAGTTGTAATGGTGGGTGCCTGATTATATATTGTGATATGACAGATTATATTTAGTGAGGTTAGTTGGGGGTACATTGCATACAGTGTCATTAGTCAGTGACAGCTTGTCATCCCGTTGTTCTTGTCCTTTCAAAATGATATTTCTGTATATAATCTGTTAGCAACGAATAAAATAAACGTTATAGTGTTTAGTGTATACCCTCTCCACCGGCACATAATAATATTTCCCATCTTGTATAATATTAATAATAATAATTCCCATCACACTTATAATATCCTTCACCACCAGCAATATAATAAAGCCCCCACCATTGACGCTGTAATAATATTCCGACCAATACCAACACCGTTACAATTTCCCCACGGCTAGAAATATGTTATTACTAATATTTCCAAATCTGTCCATTAGTGTCACTTGGTCCCTCAGTGCCATACTATGAGGATTTTTTTGTTTACTAAAGACTAACAGGCTGTTCGCTTTGGGGACTGTTTATGGACCTTGCTTTGTGCACTGGTCCAAATCATTTGGTGGAGGGGGGATTATAGTGTGGGGTTGTTTTTCAGGGGTTTAGCTTGGCCCCTTAGTCCAGTGAAGGGAACTCTTAAGGCATCAGCATACCAAGTCATTTTGGACAATTTCATGCTCCCAACTTTGTGGGAACAGTTTGGGGATGGCCCCTTCCTGTTCCAACATGACTGCACACCAGTGCACAAAGCAAGGTCCATAAAGACATGGATGAGCAAGTTTGGGGTGGAGGAACTTGACTGGCCAGCACAGAGTACTGACCTCAACCCGACAGAACACCTTTGGGATGAATTAGAGCGGAGACTGGGAGCCAGGCCTTCTCATCCACATCAGTGCCTGACCTCACAAATGCACTTCTGGAAGAATGGTCAAACTTTCTCATAGACACACTCCTAAACCTTGTGGACAGCCTTCCCAGAAGAGTTAAAGCTGTTATAGCTGCAAAGGGTGGGCCAACATAATATTGAACCCTACGGACTAAGACTGGGATGCCATTAAAGTTTATGTGCGTGTAAAGGCAGGTGTACCAATACTTTTGATAATATAGTGTATATCATTGTTAAAAGCTGACAATCAACAGCTAATAAAAGAACATGATACCCTAAATGAACATAATTTCTTGTCGTTCTCTTTTTATAAAAGAGTACCTAAAGTAATATTATACATTTACCATCCCCCGTCATCCTTCTTGTTGCCAACAATTTAAAAACAGCAATTAAATATTTATTTATTCATGGCAATGACATTCTCCAGCTGCCAAATTCTTTTCAACCCTTTACAGCCATGGTTAGGAACCATATTTGTGCAAGGCAAAGGCACTCGTGGCTGGGGGATATTATGGCAATGGGGAAATTGTTTTATATTGATGTAGGAGATAGATGAAAGGAGATTTTTTATTTTATAGTGCTGGTGGTTGGGTAAGTAATAATGGTTAAGGCTGGATTTTCTACTAGGCCATGGCCTCCAGGAATGTTATCTAGCCTACTTGACAATTTTGGTGCCCACCACTATTTTAGGCTCACAAACACTACCACACTCCACTGACTCTGAACTCACTGCCTTCCCAGGAGTGTCTTGCTCCTGAAACCCCTTCCTCTGCATGTAATGTTATCACTTACTACACGCTGTGCTGTTAGGGTGTTGAGCAGTCATCTTGTGGGTTCCCCACCACTGGTGAAGAGAATCAAAGATGTGACTGATGCACTGCTTATGGGGCTATGCCTGCAAAATGTCTTCTCTTCTGCCTACTTTCACTTTTGGAGAGATGTCTGTCATCACTGTGGACAAAGGTACATATTATTCTTAATGGCACCTAAACACATATATAGTAATTACAAACAAAGATGCCTGCATTATAGCATAAAAAAGCACAGATATGAATACTTTTGGTTCATTGCACTGACACAAATAGTGCAGCTGAGTTTTTTACGCACATTGAGGCAGGGCCAGATCTAGCCTGTCTGATGTGGGGTAGAGTAAACAATGTCAGGGGGGCAGAGGATGCAAGGTCAGCAGGGCAGTGTATAGAAGTCAGTAGTGTAGTTTGCAGGGAAGTGTACAGAGACAATTAGTTTGTAGGGCAGTGTACAGTGGGTTATCATGGCAGTGTACTGGGGTTAGCAGAGCGGATCAAAGGGAGTCACAGGGCAGAGGATATGAGGTTAGCAGGGGAGTGTACAAGAGTCAGCAGGACAGTGTACAGGGGGTTCTTCAGGAAAGAGAATGAGAGGGCAGCAGAGGAGTGTACAAGTGTTAGTAGGGCAGTGTACAGGGGGTCTGCAGGAAGGAGAATGAGAAGTCAGCAGAGGAATGTACAAGAGTTAGTAGGGCAGTGTACAGGGGTCCAGCAGGGCAGAGGATGAGAAATCAGCAGGGGAGTGTACAAGAGTTAATAGGGCAGTGTACAGGGGGGTCAGCAGGGCAGAGGATGAGAGATCAGCAGGGGAGTGTTCAAGGGTTAGTAGGGCAGTGTACAAGGGGTCAGCAGGGCAGAGGATGAGAGATCAGCAGGGGAGTGTACAAGAGTTAGTAGGGCAGTGTACAGGGGGTCAGCAGGGCAGAGGATGAGAGATCAGCAGGGGAGTGTACAAGAGTTAGTAGGGCAGTGTACAGGGGGTCATCAGGGCAGAGGATGAGAGATCAGCAGGGGAGTGTACAAGAGTTTGTAGGGCAGTGTGCAGGGGGGTCAGCAGGGCAGAGGATGAGAGATCAGCAGGGGAGTGTACAAGAGTTAGTAGAGCACTGTACAGGGGGTCAGCAGGGCAGAGGATGAGAGATCGGCAGGGGAGTGTACAAAAGTTAGTAGGGCAGTGTACCAGGGGTCAGCAGGGCAGAGGACAGGGGTCAGCTGGGTGGAGAGCGGGGGCTGTCAGGGCAGAGGACAAGGGTCAGCCGGGCAGTGTACAGGGGGAAGGAGTTCAGCTTCCAGGCAGAATGTCCATGGGGTGGCTGACCTGGGGGGGGGGGCACTAATGAAATCTGAGGGGGCGAAGCTTACCCCAGCACCCCCCTGGATCCAGCCATGCTAAACATGCTATTCAATGCAGAAAAACATGCATTAACACATCACCATTAGCAAACTACAAGAATGAAAGTGAGCTCCTAGTGGGACATATTGCCTATCCTAGAATCCCTGACGAGCCATGCACTTATTCGTCCTCACTGCATCAAGCTGTTCATTGCTAACTTGTTCAGTGCCACACAGCCTCTTCTTCTGTGCACAGAAACTGCAGTTAGTATGGTAATGATTTGGTCTCTGCCAACATGGTTGTGATAGTGTCATCGCAGTATTTCATCTATCACTCCAGGTACATTTGCAGTTGTAAAAGTCCACATGCGGATAAAGCCGTCACCAGCTTCATTGTATATGAGAAAGCACACCGCACCATGTGGAAATCCAATCTGCTTATTAGACAGCTGTAAAAAGCAGGCATGTAATAGACAGACCAAGAACACAGCTCCGTTCTCCAGCTTTAAGTAGTGGGTAGGTAGAATCCAGGCCAGGATTACGGCTAATCATCAGACAATCTCATACAGCCAAACTTCTTTGAACTCTCATATGGGATATAAAAACACCCAACCAGACAGCCAGGGGTAACCAATAAAAAGATAATGCAGCCAATAGTGAAGCCCGTAAAGTAGTATAAAAATTTTATTCGTAGTAACTTACAGATTAATACAGGAAAAAGTACATCATGATGTCCAAATGGCCGCGACTCTCAGCG
Organism: Aquarana catesbeiana; assembly: GCF_042186555.1. Classification (NCBI taxonomy): domain Eukaryota; kingdom Metazoa; phylum Chordata; class Amphibia; order Anura; family Ranidae; genus Aquarana; species Aquarana catesbeiana. Next base: position 315,082,238 of record NC_133325.1, read on the forward strand.
TGCTAGTGTCAGTCCGCCTGACATGTTTCATCCAACAGGATTTCATCAGAGGCGTGGATATGTGACACTAGCACGCCCTTTTAACTAGATCAAAGATGACACTCATCCCGGGGTGACGCGCCAGCCGGAAATGAGGTCAGTGGAGCGCAACACATGCTGCGCTTGAGCTCCACCGCTGGGCAGTCTCATATTGATGATGCCACTCCAGAAAAACACATGACCGGTGTAGTTCAGATCTACCCAACTTGCCTCTTACTGCTATACCACTTGTACTCCAACATCCCCATTTCTTACCCTTCTAAAATGATGAGACCACACCTTAATTTTGGAGTATAAATGGCCATAGCAGCCTATTTATTATTCACACCATATAAATAACTCCAATATCAAATATATACCAAAATATCACATCCGTAACAACTTGTTTAACTCCAGTCTGTTGGTCTTTGACGGCACCCCCGAACTCCAACACATTTTCCACCAATACACCGCGGGACCTTTTTCCACACGATAGGCCTCCAGCGGATAATCAGCTCGGAGACAACCCCCTTCCCGCAGTGCAACCATTACAGTATTCCAGCTAAACTTTCGCTGGAATACACCGGAGGGGCACATACTACCGATGAGCCCCCCACCCCTTTCCATCACATATGTTTACTGCCACCGTCAAAGACCAACAAAACACTGCCACAGCCCGCAAGGATGACACCTTACCCTTAAGGGCTCCCCCACACTTCCAGGGCCTGCTGGATCCCATCATGCAGCCCCAGCACCCAGACAACAATCACCACTACCGAGAGGTGTATTCCAACGCCCTCAATTACAGGCCCACTTTAGTTTCCACCTCTACTTGTCTGATCACCATGCCCCCATTCTTAGCCACAAACCTCCCCACCACCTGATAAACACCGATGCAGCCTTGTTACTTTTCGCCACGAACTGTGCCTTGCGCTTTGTCGTCCGCTCACCCATGTTGGACCACAGCCGCATAGTGTTAGGAAAAACGTCCGAAGTTGTAAAATATCTGACATGAAGTCCGAGATCAGCTCCCTGATCGTCCAGACCCTAAAGCATTGCCACCTGCATGCATACCCAACCGCGCCTAACGTTCCACTTCCGATACCACCTTGTTCCACCTCAACTCGTATACCCAGTGAACATATGCCTCCCTCCACTCGATACCCAACTGTCTGCCAACCAGTCTCACATCTGTTCTCCTGGCCCCCCAACACATACAAATTACCAAGAAATCCAGACAAGGCGTATAAGACCTCCATCTGGATGAAAAAAACTGCCAAACAAAGGCAGCACCCATTTTATTGTAAACCAACTTAACCCCACTCCTCAAACAACACGGCTGGTATGTACAGCCAACCCCCTCACCTCCTCTTTCTTGTTTTTTTTTTTTATATATATATATATTTATTCCACCACCAAGTGAAGATCTGTAAGTGCAGAATCTCCTCGCTTCCCACCTACCAGGCCTCCTTACCGCCTCATCCAACCCACATCTGGCAGCTTCCACAGCCGCCCCGATGCAGAAGGAGTGTGAAGCATATTCTGCACCATCCAAACCTTGCGTCCCTGTGGCATTTTCCGAACACCCACACGAACTGGAACCTCAACCAATGCTTCCCAGCCTAATGCCGCATGAACCGCCCCCCCATTCCATCTGTTCTAAAACCTAGAAACTTCCGTACCATTTTCCCAGAGCATACCCTGCAACCTGGTACCACAAACTGCAGCACCTCCACCCCTCTAACCCTTTGATCCTCATTCATTTTTTTAAAACTATCCAACCCAAAACCCAAACTCCTTTTGTCCAATCCGCCCTGCCCAGCAGCTTAAACAAAAGCCACAGACCCACCAGTTTCCGCTCACTGGCAGACACAGATCCCCCCATTTACCATGTTCCTGGAACCAAAGTACCAAACCAACAACCTTACCTCCCACATGGCCATGTTTGCCCTCAGACTCCTGCACCGAAAACCACCCTTCCTTTCATACCTTCAAGTAAGCCGCCCATGTGGACTCACTGACCGACTGCCCGGGTACCTCCAGTGCTGACTACAATGCCATATCCCCTATTCAGCCTGAATAGGGAACTCCTCCCCCCTCTGTGGCCGGCTATCTCTCTGAACCTGTCCCACTGAAAATAGAGGCAAGGAGTAAGCCCTTCAATGTCCGTAATAAAATAGCATAGAGAAAATGTTCAACTGCTCTTAGCGCAACCCCAACGGCATAGCCGCTGTATGACCTGTTGTGACATGCGGTTGCCCACGTGAACCACACCCACGTAATAACAATTCAGCTCCGTGTCAGGTTCCTGCATAACCCTTACCCCAGCTCCATAGCCAGAACCACTGGAAAATTCCAATAGCATCAGTTAACGAATGAATACCCCACTTTCACCCAACAAAATTGGGGCCAAGGTTCCGCACCCATTGCCCCCAAAAGAAAACCCCCCCAAACCCATTGACCCTGCCGTGTTCGTGACCCCTTCCCTATCGAACTTATTCACCGGGCCAGCATCCGCACCAATCATCCGTTATATGCGGCTACAACTCGTATCAAACATTCTAACCCCTCCATGCTCCCCATTCAACCGTTTAAATGGGTAAGGGCCAGAAACCCCCACTGCAGAAGACGGCAGCCACCGGCCAAAAACCCCACTCATTGAATAAAAACCAGCAGGCGAAATTGAACTTACCCAGCAACGAATGCACCGCCCCCAACTGTACCTAGCACCGTCCCTGGGTCTCCCGAATCCTCTTCTATAGTACCTCCAACCTGGTCGCCAGCAGACGATGCTCCATATCCCCTGGAACACTCACAATGCCCAAAAACCAAATAATATAATATCCCTCGTCGGGCCCCCTCTTTTTTGTCTGCCAATGGCACTACGAACCTACCTGCAATGTGCTGCAATGTAACAAGTATAATCGCACACACACCGGAGGAAGGCGCCCTACACACAAAACGTCCCATTCCTGTATGATTGAATCAGTGACCAACACGTCTCTAACCCCCCATTCCAGTAAAGAACTAAACTTCTAAACCATGGCCCACGAAATTGAGCAACCCATGGGCCGACACCGATCCAAATAAAAAACTCCTCTTGCCAGCCTCTATACAGCAGCCAAAGCTCTCTGAATGACTGTAAGCAAGCGGAACACGGATTCTATGTCCAATTACGCCATAGGCGCCCCCTTATCCGTCACGCCTAACCCCCCATAAAGCTGTGTACCTGAAGTATGGCACACAGTACACCGCATCAGGGTTATGACAGAACCCCCTTTTTGGAAAGATAAGTGGTGAATGAGGTGAAACTTGTCCGGTTCCTTCTCAGACATCACCCCCACTGGATACACCATTAACAAACCCAGAGGCAAGCAGCCCCGCGGCTTTCCTATCCTAGTATCTCAATAGGAAAAAAGGCTGAAACCTCTTCCCACCCCCTTTTCCAAAGTGATCCCTTTTTTGACTAGGATCGCCCGTTCATTGTCCTTCCTGGAAGCCACGAGACAATGGATGGGGTCCCCCCATCCCCTATATACTCGTACTTAAAAAACATCAAGACCCCCCGAACTTACAGGAGCTCTCGTATTGCCAACACACACCCTTTTCTTTCCGGCCATCAATCCTGAGGAGCAAGCACCCCCTCCCCCTCCTGAAGAAACTGAATCGGGGGCCCTCCTACTATATAACCACATCCATAGGCCGATATCTTTTCGATCCCAGTGAAGAGACGGTCGTACCGCCCTGTGCTGTACAAACTGCTCGTCATACCGTAGCCAAGCAGATCCCCTTTATATAACCTGTGCGCCTCACCCATGGCCTCCATATAACCGAACAACGCCACACAATGTTCGGGGTTCTTCATGCCAATGACACTCGCTGTAATGGCGAACGCTTGCAGCCCACTTAACACATTCCCGCAAAATCAATCTGTACCTCCTCTTCTAATTCCTTTTGTGGAACCTTCCTGCTTGACCCTAATCACTTTAAATTTAAAATCCTTTTTTTTTTTTTGAAGGGCCATACCAGAAGATCTCCACCTACTCACCCCTGCCACTCATATCCCGGATCCCCTGTGCCAAATGTGCTCCCCAGCGGACCCTCAAAGCACCCATACATCTCACATTTTCTTTTGCGTCCTTACCACATCCGTCTAGTACTTCTTCTCCCACCTTATCGCTGCTTAACCACCCCACCACTGCGCCCATGACCCTGAACTGGCGGGCGCACTGCCCGCCACTTGTGGGCCAGCATCCCCCACCGCTGTTCCCAGCGGAGCAACTGCTACCGTCATTGCACCCCCTTTTCAACCCCCAATAAATCCCACCATAAGGCTTACAATAAAACATTACAAACATTGGTGGACTTACCGGGCTGACAGGGAGCATCCTCCACAGCCGACGCGCATGCTTCTCTCGCTGGCTCGCGTCCCCGCGGCTCCTTTTCTTCCGACACCGACCCTTTCTTTTTTTTGAGTCCCGTATCGCAGGTGTCGCTGCTGTAGAGCCCGGTTCACCTCTAAAGCTCTGCCCACTGCTGTTTTTTTTTTTTTGCTTGTTCCCTGCTGCCTGGATAGGCCCCGCCCACTCGGGGAACTGATGGCTTTGTCCATTACCGGCCCGACAGCAGTGCCTGCGGTGGCTTCTTTGTCCCCACCGCACCCCCTCCTAGTAGCAATTAAGACAGAGGAAGGGGGTTGGCCAAGTGTCCCTCAGTCCCGCAGGGAAGCGGCACCATGACGGCCTGTGGCCCCGCCCACCGAGCTTGGGCGGCGGCGGTGTGTCCGCCCGGACCCCCGCTGCGGCGGTCTGAAGAATCTGCTTTTTCTGGGGGAGCGGATTGTTCTCCCAGAGGGCTCCTAGGATGGGACAATCCCGGGGGGGAAGGCCCCAGCAAATACGCGCCGGCGGCATAGGCTGCCGCGTGCGTGTGGGTACCTCACCCCAATTCCACAGTCCGCTTGCTTAATCCTCCATCCCTGCTGCCACCCAGCTGTGCTGTCCTCTGGTCCCCTGCTCGCCGCCGCCGTTCCAACAGTGTAAAATAAGCTGAGACATCCATAATGGAGGAGCAGTGAGGGAAAAAAACTGCCTCCTCCTTTCTTTCTCCACAACTTTCTGTTCCTCAGCCCAGTCCCGCCTCCTCCTTATATAGTACCACTCCCCCCTGGACTTTACACACTGTCCCCTCCCCTCTTAGCTCTTCATATTAACCCATGCATTGTCTCCCCTAAACACACTGTCATGCCCGGCCCTACACTACTTTTTCTTTCTGTCTTTTCCGTTCTGGGCCTCACTGACTGGATGTTGCAAATGACTGGACAGTATCGATTGAGCGTCATACATATCGACAAATGCTCTAAAACCCTAAGTGCAATAAAAGTATTGGCTAGACATTAAACGAACATCATTGCATCCTTAAAGGTAGATAATATAACATTATAGGAGGCTACCTAGAGAACAATCTATAAATCAAATATAAATAATTAAAATTATATTTAAACAAATAATGGTTAAAGAACCATCTAGTGGTAGACAAGAGAAACTGCTAATGCAGATAAACCTAAATGAATATGGTAAAAGGAGGGAAATATTAATATTGACTGGATCAACAATTATTAATGAAACTGTTCACATCCCAGACAACGTTTAGCCCAAAGAGAGTATAACATTTAAGGTAATAGATCCAACGAGTTTCTAACCGCGAGATCTCTCTCTTTTTCATACTCCCTCGCCAATGAGGTGTAAATCGATCTATGGCTATGAAAGTTGTTCCCGCTGGATTTTTATTATGACATTCCAGGTAATGGCGGGAAACAGTGTGTTTGGGGAACCCTTTCTTACTATTTGCCAGATGTTCCTTAATCCTAACGTTCATAGCTCGCATAGTGCGGCCTACGTATTGTAGACTGCATGGACAAATCAATAAATAAACCACGTTTTTAGATGTGCAGGTTATAAAAGTATTGATATCGTACACCTTGGCAGCGGTGTGGGACTTAACAAAAATAAAGATAGAAAAATCTGTCAGTTTAACATAACAAATGGCACATTTTCGGCAAGCAAAAAAGCCTTTAGAGTTTAAAAAAAAATATTAGTTATTAGTTATGAGGAAAGGTTGCGAGCACTGAACTTATTCTCTCTGGAGAAGTGATGCTTGAGAGGGGATATGATTTCAATATACAAATAACATACTGGTGACCTCACAATAGTGATAAAACTTTTTCGCAGAAGGGAGTTTAACAAGACTCATGGCCACTCATTAAAATTAGAAGAAAAGAGGTTTAACCTTAAACCACGTAGAGGGTTCTTTACTGTAAGAGCGGCAAGGATGTTGAATTCCCTTCCACAGGAGGTGGTCTTAACGGGGAGCATTGATAGTTTCAAGAAACTATTAGATAAGCACCTGAACGACCGCAACATACAGGGATATACAATGTAATACTGACATATAATCACACACATGGGTTGGACTTGATGGACTTGTGACTTTTTTTCAACCTCACCTACTATGTAACTATGAAAGTCTATTGGGGGCGTCCAAAACATTAGGAGCAACTTGGAGCTTTAAAGGTGGTACTCCCCTAAAAATAACTTGTGGACGTTCAGGTAAGACAGGGCCCAAAACGTTATCATTCTTGAGCACTGCCCAGTGTTTGATCATAATTTTTCTAATGTCATAATGTTCTTGCAAATATGTAGTAACCATAGAATAATTATGAACATTCTCAACAACTTGAGATTTGTCTTTGCCCTTTAGCATAGTGGCCCTATCCATAATAGCCACTTCATTTATCACTTTGTCAAGATCGATAGTCACATACCCCTTCTCAATAAATTTGTTTTTAAGGATTGAGGCTTGCTCCAAATAGTCTTTCTTCATGGTACAGTTTCGCCTTAAGAAAACAAACTGGCTTTTGGGCACCAATTTCAGCCATGTGGGGTGATGGCAACTTCCCCGTCCAATATAACCGTTTCTGTCTGTACTTTTGAAGAAAGTGGAGATGTTGAAACTACCATCCTAAATTTCTATATTAAGGTCAAGGAAATTAATCTTTTCTTTACTGGTCTCAAATTGTAAAGCAATACCCAAAGAATTCTCATTATTATATACCTGCTGCTGCATAAAGGTATATAGCAATGTCTTATCACCACCCGATAGGAGGAGGATGTCGTCTATGTACCTCCCCCAGAACACCAATTCGGGCCTCCTGTTGGAGTAGACGACATCCAACATTTGCAGTTGTACAGTACTGATTTTATTTTTGCAGACATGTTTGTGGTTGTGTCAGTTTGGTACTGATTCCATGTTCAGGGACACATTCATGTTTGTGTAGGTATCTAAATATATGCTGGGGATGATTTACCAAAGCAGCAATTTTTAAATTTTCCATAATTTTTTACAAGATTATATCTGAGAACAGACTAGAATGTGCTCAATGAGGCGGTTTTAAAGAGAAAAAAAATGGTTGCCTTGGCAAGACCCTACTTGCTCATAAACCACCTGTCCATGTCTCCTATGCTCAGCTCTGTCCCTTAAACACGTTACTTTTTTTTCCTTTTGAACCCCCTACCTCCTCGCCCCTTCATTTCTGCAATATTCATTTAGTCAGGTAGTCAAAGTATTTAGTCAGGTCAAACTGTACTGTTTTTACTAAATAGGATATCATGATGAAATCACAATGTAGCTTATTTAGATATCTGAAGGTCAAATATTCAGCTATGCTCTAGATCTCTAGAACTGGCTGTGATAAGATTGGCACAACTGCAGAAGATAACATACTTTAAAAAATAAAGTGCTGGATTATGTAAAATGCTTTGTCAACAAGAACACGGCATGTTCATACAAATAAAACCGCAAGTACTGATTTCACTAATAAAGGTACGTAACAAGCAATTGTTTTAAAAAAAAAAGTGAGTGGTGCTATCATGACAATCTAACAATTGGTGGTTTTCAAAACCTTGGAGCACTGTTTGTAAAAAAAATGCTATTTGGATAGACATTTTTATCTAATTATTCAGCATTCTCTACTGAAAGGGCAGCAATAAAGATAGTGACAGGATTGGTGGACAAGCTATAGTACTAAAGTACAGCACTAAAGTACACACTATTTGTTTTTGTTTTTTTGTTCAACCGAGCAGGGCTGAACAAAAATAAAAACTGGAGAGCCGCTGTACTAATTATGCAATGTTAGTACAGCAATCTCCCCCGCTGGGCTATTGTGTTCTGACAGGGAGGTGGCTCCGCCGCCAGAACACAGTGATCAGCGCTACATCCATTGGCACTAATGGGAATGCCGATCAGCAGATCTTTTTTGGTCATGCCCCTTCAACGGAAGCCGGCTGAACGTCTGGCTTCTGTTGGACGGGCTGCCGTACACACGGGCCAAATGTCGGCCGGTTCGATATTCGGCCTGTGTGTACGGCCCTTAACCACTTAAGCCCGGACCATTTGGCTGCCCAAACACCAGAGCACTTTTTGCGATTCGGCACTGCGTCGCTTTAACTGACAATTGCACGGTCGTGCGACGTGGCTCCCAAACAAAACTGACAATTTATTTTTTGCGCTATAAACAAAAAAATAGCGACAATTTTGAAAAAAAATTATTTTTACTATTTTTATTTTTTACTTTTTGCTATAATAAATCTCCCCAAAAAATATATAAAAACCATTTTTTTCCTCAATTTAGGCCGATACGTATTCGTCTACATATTTCTGGTAAAAAAAAAAATCGCAATAAGCATGTATTGTTTGGTTTGCGCAAAAGTTATAGTGTCTACAAAATAGGGGATAGTTTTATGGCATTTTTATTAATAATTTTTTTTTTTTTTACTAGTAATGTTGGAGATCAGTGATTTTTATCCTGACTGCGACACTATGGCAGACAGATCGGACACTTTTGGCGTGATTTTGGGACCATCCACATTTGTACAGCGATCAGTGCAATTAAAAATTAATTGATTACTGTGTAAATGTGACTGGCAGTGAAGGGGTTAACCACTAAGGGGCAGTGAAGGGGTTAAGTGTGTCCTAGGGAGTGATTCTAATTGTGGGGGGCGTGGCTATGTGTGACACGACACTGATTACCGCTCCCGATTACAGGGAGAGGTGATCAGTGTCCTTTCACTAGGCAGAACAGGGCAATGCTTGTTTACATTAACATTTCCCCGTTCTTCCTCATCGTGAGACGATCGCGGTTATCCCCGCGGACACCGGGTCCGCGGGACCCGCGATCACACTCACGGAGGTTACAGCGGGCGAGTGTGCGCCCGCAAACTGCTTCTTGCAGGGCAACATACAGGTACGTTAATCTGCCTGTACATGCCCTTCTGCCGACGTATATTGGCGTGAGCTGGTCGGCAAGCGGTTAAAAGGGATGCTTGAGCATTTCAAACCATGTAATTTAAAGTTGTAAGCACCCCTGCGAGTATTATAATTTGTCCCAGGCCCAGCGAGTATCCCTTTTGCTGGACAGTTTCTTTGAAGTCTGAATGCAAGTGTGGAGGAAAATATAACATACTGTATAAGTAGCGCTACCCCTGCAGGACATGCTTGGTAGATTAGGTTCTCTGTTCTTCAGCCTCGATTCTGAAAACAACCTCAGCCCCAATGACTCACCAGGTTAAGTACATGGATTCTGCACTACAACCAGGAGCACAAGTATAGATGTCCTGTACACGACTAAAGCAAAACTCAGACTGGTTAGTTGTAAATGAATCAGATATATTATCACAAGTTGCAGTAAATAGCAGTATGCACATAAATGAGTGAGTAAAGGATTAGGTTATGAGGCTGCTAGTCTCTATATTCACTGCTCAACTATTTAGAGAGACAGATTCCACCCTTTTGGGACCCCCCAGGGATTCTCATCTCTTGGAATGACAAAAACTCTGTTTAAGAGCACCCCAATGCAGTTTTGGGCCTCAGCAGTTATACTACTGGCTAGTAAGAGGGGATAAAGAGGGACTGTAAAAGTTAGCCCCCCTGAGTCTATATAATCTATATTTAGGGCTTTCCCATAAGTCAGGGCCTAGGAGGTGCAGACTTTGCTCCTTGAGCCAGATTTCAGGTACCCTGAGAAACTGTGTTTAATATTTCATATGTACCGTATTTATCGGCGTATAACACGCACTTTTTTCACCCTGAAAATCGTGTGTGCGTATTATATGCCGATCGTTCAGTTCTGGCTGCCTCAGAAGGGACAGAGAGGGGGGCGGGATGAGTGCCGATAGATTACATACAGTGAGAATCTTCTGTTTACTCAGCGGCCTCTTTAATAGGAAGTCCCGTCTCCTGGGTTGGCATTGGACAACTGTTCTGTCTTATCATAGGAGGCGGGACTTTGTATTAAAGAGGCTGCCATGTAAACAGGAGATTCTCCTCTATGTAATCTGTCGGTGCTCGTCCCGCCCCCCTCCCTGTCTCCTCGGAGGCTGCAGATGGGCATAGATCAGGCTGCACTGAAGGCAATGGCGAGGCTGCATTCATGGCAATGGTGAGGCGGCAGATGGGCAATGTTGAGGCTGCATTGATGGGCACTGACCCTTATATTGCTTCACAGTTCTTTATTTAAATTTTTTTTTTTCCTGAAACTTCCCTCTTAAAGTGAAGATGTGTGTTATACGCCTGTGCATGTTATACGTCGGTAACTGTTATTAACACAATTGCATTTGTTTGTCTTTGTGGGTCGTGGTCATTGTCACTGTTATTTGCTCTGCTGGGCGCATTACCCAAATAAATCTTCTTTGCTTCAATCTTGGTGTGTCAGAGGGTGTGGTACTGCCTGAAGGGGCATTATCACTGGCAACCAGGGAATGCAATTATCCAGCGTCTCCTTCAGAGTTAGCACTACACATTAGGAGAGGATCACAGGCAGCAACAGGCATTCATGCTATTCATTTGAGTGTTGGGTAATTTTTTATTTAATACAAATACATTTTATTAATATTAAAATGGGCATAAAGTAACAACATCCATGCTGGTTAAGACATGCACCTATGTTGTGTATACTAGTCAAAGGAAGAGCTAAGACAAGGCCTTTGCAATATAACATATGCTGTACAATATGTAATACATAGAAAATTGGCAAGACAAATTAAATGAAAGACCTAATCACAAACTGTTCACAGGAATAAGTTCAAAGTAATATAGCAACGCCCATATAATTAGAGTATAATCGGTTGAGAAACTCTGAAAATCTAAACCAAAAGCATTGTGTTCCATCTCATATATGGTGATATTTTGTACTTACCTCATATTATTTAGAACAACCTTATTATGTTTGTTTTTTGAGTTGGGTCCCCCTTAAGATTCATACCAGACCTTAAGGTCCTAGTATGAATTTGGGGGGAACCCTATGCATTTTTTTTGAGGGGGTCCACCATTAACAGCTAAAGCAGACCCTCATCTAGATAAGGCTCTGGTAAAAAAAAATGAAGGGAATCCCTAACAGCTTGTTTTATAAACAGATTGAAACATCATCTGGGAGCTGTCATTTTGCTGGCAATTTAAACACACTTTTTTCTTTTCCAAATGTCAGTGTTGCATTAGTAGGTTGTAGACGTTGCACAGATTGCCACTTCAAAGACAGGGTCAGGGCATTCCCCCTGGCAGGTTATTTAAAGTGGTTCTAAAGGCATAAGTTATTTTTTTATCTGAAGGCATTCTATGCCTTAATATAAAATACCTTCTGTGAGCAGCAGCCCCCCTCATACTTACCTGAGCTCCCTCTCTATACAGCGATGTTGCACGAGAGCCACGAAGTCCGGGGACTCTCCCTCCTGATTGGCTGAGACATAGCAGCGGGTGCTATTGGCTCTATAGTCAAAGTCATAAAAAAGGCGGCAGACATAATGACTTGTTTTGATTATAGTTTTTGCAGAGTTTCAACACATATATTTAGTGCATTTTTTAAGCTCTAGCAAGGTATAAATAAAGTTTGAAATAATTTTTGCCATGGTGCCTGGACGAAAAGGTAATGACTTAGAGACTGTCAAAGTCAGTGAGCCAATGAGGAGAGAGAGGGGGCGGGCCAAGACACGGCTCATTGTCTGAATGGACACACAGAGCAGCAGCTCGGCTCGGGTGCCCCCATAGCAAGAAGCGTGCTGTGGGGGCCCTCGGCAGGAGGGGGGGGAGTATCTGGGCTGCTCTGTGCAAAACCACTGCACAGAGCAGGTAAGTATGACATATTTACTATTTTTAACCAAAATAATAAGACTTTAATATCACTTTAATGGAATGTTAGCATTTTGATGTTTCACTTTGGTACATGTTCCCCCGGGCAGTGCCCAGCCCCATGCCATTTGTTTGACAGTCCAAAGCATATTAGCCTAGAAAATGACCATTACTTTTTCTAAACATTCAGCTCCCATTAACCTTAATAGGGTTTGGATTTGGCACCTGAACTTTGGTCATGTTCTATCAAAGCCACAAAATCTCTGTGCTTAGGACAGAGGACAAAGAAGAGGGAAAGAAGAAGGAAGAAGAGGGGGATGTAAGATGCAGGGGGGTGTGTACCCCAATAAAGAGAGAGGAAGGATGAGGGAAAAGGGATCAGTGAGGGGAGATAGCCAGAAAAGAGAGAAGCTAAGGTGTGCTGCCTCCCCTAGTTAAGCCCTCAAAGGGAGCTAACGTGTATGAAAGAATGTAAATGGGGGTATGGCGCTCCCTAGTGGGGGGTATATAAGTGATACAGTATATTGTGATGCGGTAAATGCTTATTATGTACCATACACAAAGGGTGAAGAGTGCAATAACTCATACATGAATTAAAACCCTAAAACATTGTTTAAATTGGTGAGACCAAAAAATAATAATAAATAATAAAATGTGGTGAGAACACCCCTATATTACATTCACATGTATTAATAAGTGTATGATAGTGGCAAATAGTGACCACTAGGTGCTACTACTATATAAACTGTGCAGCTTATGTGATGAGTTCAACGTGTTTCAAAGGTAAGTGACAAATGCAATCCAATCGAAAAAATTATAAACAACAAAATTAATGTAAATGATATAAAATAATAACGAAAAATACAAAATGCAAAAAGTCTGTTCAAAGGTGGTGCGTTTCCAAAATGTAAATATCAGGACAAAAGTTCCAAGAGCTTTAGTGACTGTAGTGCTCACAGAGGAGAGTATCCGTGACTTCTGTGCTCCCCCTTTTGGCTCCCCACTCACCAGCTCCCAATACCCCTGCAGGGGTGACAGACACTTTAAGATCCCAATGCCGTCCTCTTGGTAGGTATCCCGTGGTTGCTGAGATATGGTATCCTCTCTCCCAGGAATTCCAAGTCACTTTTCCATACCAGGTCCAAGAAGGGGATAGCCAGAGAACTCCTCATAAGAAAAGATGCCACCTCATAGTGTAGTATGATTAAAAACTTTATTAAAATAATACTCCCCAAACGGGAGAAGAAAAAATCCACAAAACACTACACTATGGGTGAAGCCGAAAACCAGGAAGTGCTTTCCCGCAGCGTGCGGTCCAGCTGCGTTCCAAGCTCTCTCGCTCCGTACCCGGAAATGACGTAAGTGCGTAGCTCCGCCTTACGCGTTTCGTCATTGACGTTGTCAAAGGCGGCGCCATCTTACTACACCTCACAGGTTATATGGTGAGCGGACATGCTGGGTCCTCCCTTCTCCCATCGCTATAGGAACTGTGATTGGATGTTCAATCATAAGCCCTCCCTCCAGGTGCAACCCCATTGGAAGAAACCCAGCCCAGATCCTTATGCAATTATCACGGACCCGTGCATCTCCGCTGACCCTTACATAGATTAGCAGACATATTTCACGCAGAGTAATATTAACATCATACATCTATTAATATGTAATACACGTTAAATTCGATTAAAATATCCAGGTAAGTGTATCACATAGGCAAAATCCTCAGTGGTGAATTACGGTACTGCATGTTCACCATCTTGCAAACCCAGTACCTATCTTGTAAAGGTGAAATAGAATAGAGCGTAAAACTGAGTCCCATTAAAGGTCTATTTACATATAGTTGTAAAAGAGAAAGTTTTGAGTGTTCATTACTGTCCTTTATGGATACCAGCCTCAGATCTCCAAGCATCAAAAGAGAAAAAAAGAAATTTTTTTACATCTGAGACATAAAATCTAATACAGGCCGGTGTTTCCAAAACCATCCAGGCCACCCAAATGTAAGTACAAAGGATATAAATAAAAAGATGGTTTGCAAGCATCCCTATGTTAGGCCGATGTATTCCTAGGTACAAATATTACATAGGCATTTATAACTGCAGGGCACTAATTCACATGGGTAATATACCACATACAGAAGCCTCCCAGTGGCATATTCCGGTAGTGCACTCTCCCCCCCCAAACCCAGATACTACTTAGTAAACCTTCTCCAATATAGTACCAGCAACCCCGAGGGGGGCTCTTCATTCCGTTCTGGGGTGCTAGAAAATACTGGGATTTAAAATACATAATATCATCCCAGGGATATAGGTTGCATTCAGGACATGAAGATTATAAAAGGAAGCAAAATGAAGGACATTATTAAAAAAGTATATACATATATGGAAGCAATATCTATATGCCTAAGAATTGCACATAGTCCCGCATAACTGGGTATAGGTACCACCACCTACCCCCACATATGCACATTTTGCCTAATTATTTTTGTAAGTTAATGGTGCTGAGTGTATTACTGTATTCAAACCCATACAACAGCCCCATTTAGGTCATGTCTATGGTTTTCCCGTTGCTGTCCCCTATTTCACCATTTATCCTCCAGGTCATGTATTACAAGGGCAGTCGATTAGTTAACTAATAACATGGTGTATTATTACACTCTACCCCCTTTTTTGAACAAATAAAAGAACAAATAAAAAAACAAAAAACAAAGAACATACACCAGAGAGAACATGGGGGAGTTTAATTTAGATATTGCTACCATAAATTAATTTAAGGGTTAGCTATAAAACAGTTGAGGTCTAAATCCAAATTCAAGCCTCTAGGGGCAATAGACCCCAACCGATATATCCACCCTGTCTCGTTCCTAGAGACCAGTGTTTCTTTATTACCCCCTCTCCAGTGGTTTTTCACCTGGTCGATGCCATAAAAAATAAGGCCACTTGGATCTTTTTGATGGAATTCAGCAAAATGCCGTGATAGATGATGTTTCGGGAACCCTTTTTTGATATTTTTAATATGTTCCCGTATTCTGACATAAAGGGGGCGGGTGGTTCTTCCCACGTACTGTAAATGGCAGGGGCATTCAATGATATAGGTAACATGGGTGCTATGACAGGTTATCAGCTCCTTAATCTGATATTCTTTATGGTCCACAGTTGACCTAAACTTTTCCTTTTTTCTCGGTTGGGGTTTACTAACTCTACAAGGTAGACATCTGCGGCATCTGTAAAACCCTTTCATATTAGGTATGATATGGGTTTGCTTAGGGGGATCAATGACATTATGTACAAGATGGTTATGAAGAGTAGGTGCTTTCCTATATACAAACTTCGGTTTAGTGGGAAGGACTTTAGCTAGTACACGGTCCTCTTTTAAAATGAGCCAATATTTCTTAATGATCTGTTCCACATCCTTATATTGGTTATTGAACCTTGTAATGAAGGTTATCTCCGTCTGATCATTTCTGGCCCTACTTTTCTTCTTAATTAGTTGGTTTCTGTCCATGTTCTTGATCTCCTGTTTCAGCTTATCCAGGTTTTCCTGTGGGTATCCTTTCTCTTGGAACCGCTGGATAAGGACATCTGCCTGGACATCAAAGTCTTCAAGTGTGTTACAATTTCTCCGTATCCTTAGTAGTTGGCCTTTCGGAATGTTGGATTTCCACTTCGGATGGTGGCAGCTTGAAGTAGGTATGTATCCGTTCCGATCTGTACTTTAAAAAAAAGTGCGGGTATAAAGGGAATCCCCTGCTTTGAAGATTTCCAGGTCCAGATAGTCAATTGCCTGCAGGTTCCACTTGCCCGTGAACGTGATCCCATACCTATTCATATTCAGCTCTTCAAGAAATTGCTCAAAACTATCCGTTGTGCCATCCCATAAGATGATTAAATCATCAATATATCTACGGTACATTTTAATTTGGGGGATATTTCTGTTATAGATGTATTCCTCCTCCCACATGTTCATGAACAGGTTTGCAACACTTGGTGCATATCGTGCCCCCATTGCAACCCCTTTAGTTTGTACAAAATATTCCTTGTTGTACCAGAAGTAATTGCATTCCATTGCCATTTTAAGGCCTTCCCCAATGTAATTGATCTGCCCCTGTCTCATTGCTGTGTTCTCATATAGAGCCTTTTCTACTGCAAGCAATCCATCTTTTTGTTCAATGCTTGTGTACAATGAGTTGACGTCTATTGTTGCCAGTACCCAGTTTTCTGTACCTTTTATACTTTGGAGTTCTTCGATGAGCTGTAAACTATCACGCAGGTATGATTTCCCTTGCTGTACCAAAGGTTTCAGGTATTTATCTAGGTATTCCCCTAATCTTGAAAAGATCGAGTTTATGCCACTGATAATGGGCCTTCCAGGTGGTTTATGCAATCTTTTGTGGATCTTCGGTGTGTAATATATCACGGGGGTCTTTGTAGAGTTAGAGAATAAGTATTCAGCTTCTTTAGCATTCAATATCCCCATAGCCCTTCCTTTAGTGATGTACTTCTTTAGTTTTTCCTCATATTTTTTCTTTGGGTTCGTTTTAAGTTTCTTATACGTGTTTTCCACATTTAATAGGTTGCCCATCTCTTCTTGATAGTCTTTTTTGTCCAAGATAACCAGTCCTCCTCCTTTATCGGCCGGCCGTATAACTACCTCATGTCGTTTCTCTAAATCTTTGATGGTCCTCCAGATATTTTTTCTCTTTCTTTCCTTACTTTTCAAATTTCTTAAATCTTCCTCTACCATTTTCTTAAAGGCAGTCAGGCACTGACTGTCTGGCGTCTTAGGGTTAAAGGTAGAGTTGTTCCTGAGATTGGTTTGGATATATTCTGGGTTATCCTTAATACTAATATCTGTATTCATAACAAAGTGTTTTTTCAAATTGAGTTTCCTCATAAACTTTTGAAGATCAATATAGGCCTCAAACTTATCCAAGGCTTTATCTGGTGCAAATTTTAGGCCCAAATCAAGCACCTGGAGTTCCTCAGCTGTAAATGTTGCATTGCTTAAGTTATAAATGCCTTTTCCTAGTACACTCTTCTTCTTTTTCTTCCTGCCTCCTCTGCATCCTCTTGTCTGCCTCTTCTTACCGGGTTTCTTCGCCTCTCCTCTGTGTTCCTTCTCTGGCCATATTCCTGCCCATAATTGGAGTTCTTCCTCTCTCCGTATCCTCGATTTATGGTTGGGGTTCGTTCTTCTCCAGTTCCCCATTGGTCTTCTCTCTGCATATTGCCTCTGTTCACATTCATTCCTCTCCATCCATAGACCCTGTAAGGAGGCGGGTCTTCCATCTTCCCGGGGGTCTGTTTCTCTGTCCTCCATGAAAATCCCTCTCCTCCCTCGAGTCTCTTCTATAAGACGGATGAGAGTCATAATGGTTTCTCAAAGGTGAGAATCTGTTATGTGTAGGTACATTATACCTCACATTGCTAGGTGTCCTATACTCATGGGGTCTTTGATGACTTGCCCTTCTGTGATTAGATCTATCCAGAGCCCTATTGAGAGGTCTTGATCTCCCACGATTCCTACCATTGGAGTACTCTGGGGATAGGAATTGGGAATTATCAGCCATCAATTCCGTCATCCGGCCTCCCATAGTTTCATCTGGGCTCTCATCCATGCTGATGTCATCCATATCATCATACTGATCTCTCATCATTGATTGCCACTTGTATATTTTCTCATTCCTATAGTCAAGGACATCCCTCTTAAATTTCTTTAGTTTTTTTGCCTGGATCTCCCCATCATATTTTTTAATGATTTCCTGGAGTTCCTTCTCTTTATCCTTATATTCCCTTTGAGTAGAAAAGGGTGCTAACATATTTTTAATCTCTATAATATTTGCTTCTATGCCCCTTAGTTTAAATTGTCTTCTCTTGACAATATTTCGAAGCAGCTCTCCCTCACACTTGTTGAAGAAAGAGTACCAGTCGCCCATAAGATCTCCATCATCAATATTGTCATTCGGGTGTAAGTCCCACCTCAGTCTTCTAGGGGTCATTTTTTCAGTAATGTACATATCTAAGGTGGCAATATCCCACCACATTCTCAACTGCTTTTCCATAGCATGTCTGAGCTGCCTCATGAGGCTGTGCATATCCTGCGTGTTGGTGACTAGGGATGAGCCGAACACCCCCCGGTTCGGTTCGCACCAGAACCCGCGAACGGACCGAAAGTTCGCACGAACGTTAGAACCCCATTGACGTCTATGGGACTCGAACGTTCGAAATCAAAAGTGCTCATTTTAAAGGCTAATTTGCATGGTATTGTCCTAAAAAGGGTTTGGGGACCCGGGTCCTACCCCAGGGGACATGTATCAATGCAAAAAAAACTTTTAAAAACGGCCGTTTTTTCGGGAGCAGTGATTTTAATGATGCTTAAAGTAAAAAAAAAAAAAAGTGAAATATTCCTTTAAATATCGTACCTGGGGGGTGTCTATAGTATGCCTGTAAAGTGACGCGTGTTTCCCATGTTTAGAACAGTCCCTGCACCAAATGTCATTTTTAAAGGAAAAAATCTCATTTAAAACTGCTTGCGGGTTTAATGTCATGTCGGGTCATGGCAATATGGATGAAAATCAGTGAGACAAACGGCATGGGTACCCCCCAGTCCATTACCAGGCCCTTTGGGTCTTGTATGGATATTAAGGGGAACCCCGCACCCAAATTAAAATAAGGAAAGGTGTGGGGCCACCAGGCCCTATATACTCTGAACAGCAGTATACAGGCGGTGCAAACAAGACAGGGACTGTAGGTTTGTTGTTAAGTAGAATCTCTTTGTAATTTTGAACATTTTTAACGTGTTTAGCTCCAGCCAAAAAATCTTTTCTAAGCTTTTTGGAAAACATAGGGAAGGGTTATCACCCCTGTGACATTTGTTTTGCTGTCTTTCCTCCTCTTCAGAAGATTTCACCTCACTTTTTTGTCCCAATGAAAAATGTTTTTTGAAAATTTGGGTTTTTTTGTGGAACAAGGATTGGAAAGCATCAGTGGAAAGGAGAAATTGTTTTCCCATATTAACTCTTACAGGAGAGAATTTCCCTTCCTAGGGGTAGATTTCATCTCACTTCCTGTTGTCTCCTTCCGTTTGCAAGTAGGAGTCGTTTGTAAGTTAGATGTTTGAAAGTAGGGTCCTGCCCTATATACTCAGCAGAAATTTGGGCCTTAGGTGTTGCTGTGGCCACAACACTGTAAGCCCTCACAGGGCTCTGCTGTGAAATATTAGATCAAGAATTGTAATTACATGCCCCTGTTGAACAGGAGCTGAAAAATTAGGCCTTAGGCACTGGTGCTGGTGCCACAACACTGCAACCCCTCACAGACACTCTAGTTGGAACGCAGGAACGAGCCCTGCTGCAAAGTATTGCTTCAAAAATTGTAATTACACGCCCCTGTTAGACAGGGGCAGAAAAATTGGGCCTTAGGCACTGGTGCTGGTGCCACAACACTGCAACCCCTCACAGACACTCTAGTTGGAACGCAGGAACGAGCCCTGCTGCAAAGTATTGCATCAAAAATTGTAATTACACGCCCCTGTTAGACAGGGGCAGAAAAATTGGGCCTTAGGCACTGGTGCTGGTGCCACAACACTGCAACCCCTCACAGACACTAGTTGGAATGCAGGAACGAGCCCTGCTGCAAAGTATTACATCAAAAATTGTAATTACACGCCCCTGTTAAACAGGGGCTGAAAAATTGTGCCTTAGGCACTGGTGGTGGCGCCCAGAACCAAAAATGTTCTTACAAGCTATCAGCGTGATGATTGAGGAGGAAGAGGATAATTACTCAGGGATAGTCACTCAGCATCAGCATAGGCAGTCTTTGAAGGGATCTGAGATTTCAAAAAAAATTATTCGGTTACATCAGCATCAGGTGCTTGGTAGCTGGTGGTGATCCAAGACTCATTCATTTTTATGAAGGTCAGCCGATCGACCGAGTCGGTGGACAGACGCACCCTGTGATCGGTTACCACGCCTCCAGCAGCACTGAATGTGCGTTCCGAAAGAACGCTGGATGCAGGACAGGCCAGTAGCTCAATTGCATACTGTGCAAGCTCTGGCCAGTGATCCATCCTCAAGACCCAGTAACCCAGAGGATTTTCGGTGGGAAAGGTGTCCAAGTCTGATCATGCCCCTAGGTATTCCTGCACCATGTAAAACAGACGCTGGCGATGGTTGCTGGAACCGATCATACCTTGGGGCTGCGGACCAAAAAATTGTCTGAACGCATCGGTCAGACGGCCACCTTCTCCACCGCTCCTTCTTTGACTGACCGAAGCCTCAGCAACACGTTGTCCAGAAACAGGAGTTTGTAACCTCCCAGTCTCTGGGAACGCGTTGCACAGACCTTTCTGCAAGGCCTCCCGAAGATGTTTCATCCTCTGCTCCCTCTGCGATGGCAAGATAAGGTCCGCAACCTTACCCTTGTAACGTGGATCAAGGAGGGTTGCCAGCCAGTATTGGTCCTTCTCCTTGATACCACGAATACGAGGATCCTTACGCAGGCTTTGCAGGATCAGGGAGGCCATGCAGCGTAGGTTTGCTGAGGCATTCGGTCCGGAGTCCTCTGGGTCACTAAGAACGACATGGTCCGCAGCCACCTCCTCCCAGCCACGTACAAGTCCATGTGTTTCTTGGGACTGATCCCTTAAAGACTGCTGCTGATGCTGAGTGCCAGGCTCCACCTCCATACTGACACAATCTTCCTCCTCCTCCTCTTCCTCCTCGTCCTCTTCCTGTGTGATCGGCGGGCACGCAGGAACACTGTCTGGATAAAGGGGGCCTTGAGAGCTAAGGAAGTCCTCCTCTTCCTGCCTCTGTTCTGCCTCAAGTGCCCTGTCCATTATTCCACGCAGCGTGTGCTCCAACAGGTGGACAAGGGGGACAGTGTCACTGATGCATGCACTGTCACTGCTCACCATCCTCGTGGCCTCCTCGAATGGTGACAGGACAGTGCATGCATCCCTGATCATGGCCCACTGGCGTGGGGAAAAAAAACCAAGCTCCCCTGACCCTGTCCTGGTGCCATAGTCGCACAGGTACTCATTGATGGCCCTCTGCTGCGTGTGCAGCCGCTGCAGCATGGCCAACGTTGAGTTCCACCTGGTGGGCATGTCACAGATTAGGCGGTTCTTGGGCAGGTTAAACTCCTTTTGGAGGTCCGTCAGCCGAGCACTGGCATTATATGACCGGCGGAAATGCACACAGACTTTCCTGGCCTGCCTCAGGACATCCTGTAAGCCCGGGTACCTGCCCAAGAACCGCTGCACCACCAAATTAAGGACGTGAGCCAAACAGGGCACATGGGTCATTTGTCCCTGTCGGAGGGCAGAGAGGAGGTTGGTGCCATTGTCGCAAACCACCATTCCTGCCTTAAGTTGGCGTGGCGTCAACCACCTCTGAACCTGCCCCTGCAGAGCTGACAGAACCTCTGCCCCAGTGTGGCTCCTGTCCCCCAAGCACACCAGCTCAAGCACCGCATGGCATCTTTTGGCCTGCGTACTTGCGTAGCCCCTTGAACGCCTACGGAGCACCGCTGGTTTCGAGGAAGAGGCCATGGAGGAAGAAGAAGAGGAGGGGGTGGAGGAGAGAGGTGTGTCACAATCAGCATTTTGGAGGCGTGGTGGCGGAACAACCTCCAACACTACTGCACCTTGTCCTGCATCCTTCCCAGCTGCCAGCAGAGTCACCCAATGCACCGTGAAACTTAGGTAACGTCCCTGTCCATGCCTGCTGGACCATGAGTCAGCGGTAATATGCACCTTACCGCTGACCGCCCTGTCCAGCGAGGCATGGACATTGCCTTCCACATGCCGGTAGAGAGCCGGAATCGCCTTCCGTGAGAAAAAGTGGCATTTGGGTACCTGCCACTGAGGAACCGCACATTCCACAAACTCACGGAAGGGGGCAGAGTCTACCAACTGAAAAGGCAGCAGTTGAAGTGCTAGCAATTTTGCCAAGCTAGCATTCAACCGCTGGGCATGTGGATGGCTGGGAGCAAACTTCTTTCGGCGGTGCAGTAGCTGGGGCAGGGAAATTTGCCATGTACAATCTGACGTCGGTGTACCAAAAGCAGATTGCCCACAAGTACTTGGCTGTGACACACCTAATTCTACACCTTCATTCCTCTCACTGCAGGTCTCAGAGAGGACTGAAGGTCTAGTGGGGTTGGAAATCTCAGCTGATGAGGAGCAAGGAGAGATCCTCTTTGTTCTTTGGTGTGGGTCTTTTAGATACGCTTGCCAACGAACTGCATGGCAGGTCAACATATGTCTGGTCAAGCATGTGGTACCCAAGCGGGAGATGTTTTGGCCACGCGAGATACGCTTGAGACATATGTTGCAAATAGCAGCGGTGCGATCTGATGCACTCGTCTCAAAAAAGGCCCACACCAAAGAACTTTTTGAATAACGCGCAGAGACTGCAGCGCCCTGCACATGTGGAGCTTTGGGGTGTGATGCAGTCAATGTGCTGCCCTTAGGCTGGCCCCTGGAGGGCATCCTGCCTCGTTGGTGATGTGCCGCCGCCTCCTCCTCCTCCTCCTCTCTCCTATCAGGCACCCACGTTGAGTCAGTGACCTCATCATCCCCTCCCTCCTCATCACTGGAGCAAACCTGGCAGTATGCTGCAGCAGGGGGAGCATGACTGCCAGATTGCTGTCCTTCTTGGGCACCCCCTCTGTCCGTGCTCATGTTACTGCCTTCATCGAGCTCAGTATCGTCATCAGAGCCTTCCAAACGCTGGGCATCCTCCTGGAGCATGTACCCAACACTGTGGTCAAACAGTTCGAGGGAATCCTCATGAGGACATGGTGGAGCTAGGGAAGGAGTCACTGATGACATTGAGCTGAGGGAAGAGGCCGCTGCTTTGCCAGACAAAGCACCCTGGGCATGGGTGAGAGAGGATGAGGAGGATGAGGACGGCTTGGTCATCCACTCGACCAAGTCTTCCGCATGTTGCGGCTCAACACGGCCAGCTGCCGAAAAAAAGGCCAAGCGTGTCCCATGGCCACGTGCTGATGAGGATGCACCGTCTCCACGACCAGCACTAGACACAGAGCCTGCTTGCCCTCTCTTATTGGCTTGTGACTGTCTGCCTCTCCTTCTTGGCCTTCCAGACATACTAATGGCCTGTAGCTGCACTAAGCTGGGATAGAACACCTGTAATTTTCTTCAAGTAGCTTTATATACTGTAACCAGACAAGCCTGCCTGTCAGTAGGAAGATAACAGGAACGGATCTAGCTGAACACTGTGAGCAGGACGCACTGTACTAAATGTAAATAGTCTAGCTGCCTGACCGTGGTACTAATAGGATCAAATAGAACACCTGTAATTTTCTTCAGGTAGCTTTATATACTGTAACCAGACAAGCCTGCCTGTCAGTAGGAAGATAACAGGAACGGATCTAGCTGTACACTGTGAGCAGGACGCACTGTACTAAATGTAAATAGTCTAGCTGCCTGACCGTGGTACTAATAGGATCAAATAGAACACCTGTAATTTTCTTCAGGTAGCTTTATATACTGTAACCAGACAAGCCTGCCTGTCAGTAGGAAGATAACAGGAACGGATCTAGCTGAACACTGTGAGCAGGACGCACTGTACTAAATGTAAATAGTCTAGCTGCCTGACCGTGGTACTAATAGGATCAAATAGAACACCTGTAATTTTCTTCAGGTAGCTTTATATACTGTAACCAGACAAGCCTGCCTGTCAGTAGGAAGATAACAGGAACGGATCTAGCTGAACACTGTGAGCAGGACGCACTGTACTAAATGTAAATAGTCTAGCTGCCTGACCGTGGTACTAATAGGATCAAATAGAACACCTGTAATTTTCTTCAGGTAGCTTTATATACTGTAACCAGACAAGCCTGCCTGTCAGTAGGAATTTAACAGGAACGGATCTAGCTGAACACTGTGAGCAGGATGCACTGCACTAAATGTAAATAGTCTAGAAGATAACAGGAACGGATCTAGCTGAACACTGTGAGCAGGACGCACTGCACTAAATGTAAATAGTCTAGAAGATAACAGGAACGGATCTAGCTGAACACTGTGAGCAGGACGCACTGCACTAAATGTAAATAGTCTAGAAGATAACAGGAACGGATCTAGCTGAACACTGTGAGCAGGACGCACTGCACTAAATGTAAATAGTCTAGAAGATAACAGGAACGGATCTAGCTGAACACTGTGAGCAGGACGCCCTGCACTAAATGTAAATAGCAGGAACGGATCTAGCTGAACACTGTGAGCAGGACGCACTGCACTAAATGTAAATAGTCTAGAAGATAACAGGAACGGATCTAGCTGAACACTGTGAGCAGGACGCACTGCACTAAATGTAAATAGCAGGAACGGCTCTAGCTGAACACTGTGAGCAGGACGCACTGCACTAAATGTAAATAGCAGGAACGGATCTAGCTGAACACTGTGAGCAGGACGCACTGCACTAAATGTAAATAGTCTAGAAGATAACAGGAACGGATCTAGCTGAACACTGTGAGCAGGACGCACTGCACTAAATGTAAATAGCAGGAACGGATCTAGCTGAACACTGTGAGCAGGACGCACTGCACTAAATGTAAATAACAGGAACGGATCTAGCTGAACACTGTGAGCAGGACGCACTGCACTAAATGTAAATAGCAGGAACGGATCTAGCTGAACACTGTGAGCAGGACGCACTGCACTAAATGTAAATAGTCTAGAAGATAACAGGAACGGATCTAGCTGAACACTGTGAGCAGGACGCACTGCACTAAATGTAAATAGCAGGAACGGCTCTAGCTGAACACTGTGAGCAGGACGCACTGCACTAAATGTAAATAGCAGGAACGGATCTAGCTGAACACTGTGAGCAGGACGCACTGCACTAAATGTAAATAGTCTAGAAGATAACAGGAACGGATCTAGCTGAACACTGTGAGCAGGACGCACTGCACTAAATGTAAATAGCAGGAACGGATCTAGCTGAACACTGTGAGCAGGACGCACTGCACTAAATGTAAATAACAGGAACGGATCTAGCTGAACACTGTGAGCAGGACGCACTGCACTAAATGTAAATAGCAGGAACGGATCTAGCTGAACACTGTGAGCAGGACGCACTGCAGTAAATGTAAATAGCAGGAACGGATCTAGCTGAACACTGTGAGCAGGACGCACTGCACTAAATGTAAATTGCAGGAACGGATCTAGCTGAACACTGTGAGCAGGACGCACTGCACTAAATGTAAATAGCAGGAACGGCTCTAGCTGAACACTGTGAGCAGGACGCACTGCACTAAATGTAAATAGCAGGAACGGATCTAGCTGAACACTGTGAGCAGGACGCACTGCACTAAATGTAAATAGCAGGAACGGATCTAGCTGAACACTGTGAGCAGGACGCACTGCACTAAATGTAAATAGCAGGAACGGATCTAGCTGAACACTGTGAGCAGGACGCACTGCACTAAATGTAAATAGCAGGAACGGATCTAGCTGAACACTGTGAGCAGGACGCACTGCACTAAATGTAAATTGCAGGAACGGATCTAGCTGAACACTGTGAGCAGGACGCACTGCACTAAATGTAAATAGTCTAGAAGATAACAGGAACGGATCTAGCTGAACACTGTGAGCAGGACGCACTGCACTAAATGTAAATAGCAGGAACAGATCTAGCTGAACACTGTGAGCAGGACGCACTGCATTAAATGTAAATAGTATAGATAGAAGATAACAGGAACGGATCTAGCTAAACTGAATACAGTGTATATATATATATGCAACACCTGGGATGCATATATATACACAATACACTGTAAGTGCAGCTAACTGACTGACTGTTCTGCCTAATCTATCTAACTCAAATCAAATGACACTGTCTCTCTCTCTCTCTCTATCTCTCAGCACACCGGAACACACACTACACAGGGCCGCCGTGCAGGCGGCCTTATATAGTGTGGGGTGTGTACTAAATCCCCTGAGCCATAATTGGCCAAAGCCACCCTGGCTTTGGCCAATTACAGCTCTCTCTACTGACGGCGCTGTGATTGGCCAAGCATGCGGGTCATAGTGCATGCTTGGCCAATCATCAGCCAGCAATGCACTGCGATGCCGCAGTGAATTATGGGCCGTGACGCGCCACACGAATTTAGCGCGAACGGCCCATAACGTTCGCAATTCGGCGAACGATCGAACAGCCGATGTTCGAGTCGAACATGGGTTCGACTCGAACACGAAGCTCATCCCTATTGGTGACTTGTTCCTGACTAAACACGCCCCCTAGGTCTATATTTCTGCTAGTCATATACCCAAAGATGTCCATAGCTGCAGAGTGTATTCCCACCCTGAGGTGGTCAAGTTATATCAAAGCCACAAAATCTCTGCGCTTAGGACAGAGGACAAAGAAGAGGGAAAGAAGAAGGAAGAAGAGGGGGATGTAAGATGCAGGGGGGTGTGTACCCCAATAAAGAGAGAGGAAGGATGAGGGAAAAGGGATCAGTGAGGGGAGATAGCCAGAAAAGAGAGAAGCTAAGGTGTGCTGCCTCCCCTAGTTAAGCCCTCAAAGGGAGCTAACGTGTATGAAAGAATGTAAATGGGGGTATGGCGCTCCCTAGTGGGGGATATATAAGTGATACAGTATATTGTGATGCGGTAAATGCTTATTATGTACCATACACAAAGGGTGAAGAGTGCAATAACTCATACATGAATTAAAACCCTAAAACATTGTTTAAATTGGTGAGACCAAAAAATAATAATAAATAATAAAATGTGGTGAGAACACCCCTATATTACATTCACATGTATTAATAAGTGTATGATAGTGGCAAATAGTGACCACTAGGTGCTACTACTATATAAACTGTGCAGCTTATGTGATGAGTTCAACGTGTTTCAAAGGTAAGTGACAAATGCAATCCAATCGAAAAAATTATAAACAACAAAATTAATGTAAATGATATAAAATAATAACGAAAAATACAAAATGCAAAAAGTCTGTTCAAAGGTGGTGCGTTTCCAAAATGTAAATATCAGGACAAAAGTTCCAAGAGCTTTAGTGACTGTGTGAGGTACCTGGTAGTGAGCCTGACTGGTAGAAGGAGACCTCTCTTAAGCGCTGGTTCAGGAGCCGCTGGAAGTGGGAACAGTGGTCTCCTGAGCACAGTGGGTAGGAGGGCCTGATGCAGGTTCCAGCAGAAGCAGACACCGGAACCGGGAGGATGTCCCTCAGGGATGGCTGAGCTGTGGATGCAGGTAACTGGTGCAGGTTGGTAGGTAGGCTGGTAGCCGGATGCGAAGACAGCAGCTGGATGCAAATAGGCAGGCTGGAAGCAGCGTTACAGGACACAGGCAAGCAAGGTCAGACAGTCCGTATTTGGCAGGAGATCAGGCAGGGTATAAGCAGGAGGGATGATCCAAGGGTAGTCAGACAGGCAGGAGTTCGGCAACGGGTAGCAGAGTAAACAGGGTCAGACAAGCCAGGTCGGATGGGAGACTGGAGAATGGTCAAGCGTAGCCGGGTCAATAGCAAATAACAAGCAGGCAGATACAGGAACTTTCAGGTGCAGAGCTGCAGACGAACAGCAGCTAACATGAGCACCTGTCACCCTTTTAAAGGCCCCTTGGCGCCAAACGGCGCTAGCGCGAACGAGCACGCACACGGGCGCGCGCGCGCACCCGCGAACGCGCGGACGCGCGTACGGGCACCCGCGGGAGCGCGCCGGCGCCCCCTGGTAGGGATCTTGGCTGAATTCCCTGAGAAACACTCCTTGTGGACCTACGTGCACGCAGATTCACCCGACGACTGCTGACATGCCCCTGACAGACTGTAGTGCTCACAGAGGAGAGTATCCGTGACTTCTGTGCTCCCCCTTTTGGCTCCCCACTCACCAGCTCCCAATACCCCTGCAGGGGTGACAGACACTTTAAGATCCCAATGCCGTCCTCTTGGTAGGTATCCCGTGGTTGCTGAGATATGGTATCCTCTCTCCCAGGAATTCCAAGTCACTTTTCCATACCACGTCCAAGAAGGGGATCGCCAGAGAACTCCTCATAAGAAAAGATGCCACCTCATAGTGTAGTATGATTAAAAACTTTATTAAAATAATACTCCCCAAACGGGAGAAGAAAAAATCCACAAAACACTACACTATGGGTGAAGCCGAAAACCAGGAAGTGCTTTCCCGCAGCGTGCGGTCCAGCTGCGTTCCAAGCTCTCTCGCTCCGTACCCGGAAATGACGTAAGTGCGTAGCTCCGCCTTACGCGTTTCGTCATTGACGTTGTCAAAGGCGGCGCCATCTTACTACACCTCACAGGTTATATGGTGAGCGGACATGCTGGGTCCTCCCTTCTCCCATCGCTATAGGAACTGTGATTGGATGTTCAATCATAAGCCCTCCCTCCAGGTGAAGAAACCCAGCCCAGATCCTTATGCAATTATCATGGACCCGTGCATCTCCGCTGACCCTTACATAGATTAGCAGACATATTTCACGCAGAGTAATATTAACATCATACATCTATTAATATGTAATACACGTTAAATTCGATTAAAATATCCAGGTAAGTGTATCACATAGGCAAAATCCTCAGTGGTGAATTACGGTACTGCATGTTCACCATCTTGCAAACCCAGTACCTATCTTGTAAAGGTGAAATAGAATAGAGCGTAAAACTGAGTCCCATTAAAGGTCTATTTACATATAGAAGTAAAAGAGAAAGTTTTGAGTGTTCATTACTGTCCTTTATGGATACCAGCCTCAGATCTCCAAGCATCAAAAGAGAAAAAAAGAAATTTTTTTACATCTGAGACATAAAATCTAATACAGGCCGGTGTTTCTAAAACCATCCAGGCCACCCAAATGTAAGTACAAAGGATATAAATAAAAAGATGGTTTGCAAGCATCCCTATGTTAGGCCGATGTATTCCTAGGTACAAATATTACATAGGCATTTATAACTGCAGGGCACTAATTCACATGGGTAATATACCACATACAGAAGCCTCCCAGTGGCATATTCCGGTAGTGCACTCTCCCCCCCAAACCCAGATACTACTTAGTAAACCTTCTCCAATATAGTACCAGCAACCCCGAGGGGGGCTCTTCATTCCTTTCTGGGGTGCTAGAAAATACTGGGATTTAAAATACATAATATCATCCCAGGGATATAGGTTGCATTCAGGACATGAAGATTATAAAAGGAAGCAAAATGAAGGACATTATTAAAAAAGTATATACATATATGGAAGCAATATCCATATGCCTAAGAATTGCACATAGTCCCGCATAACTGGGTATAGGTACCACCACCTACCCCCACATATGCACATTTTGCCTAATTATTTCTGTAAGTTAATGGTGCTGAGTGTATTACTGTATTCAAACCCATACAACAGCCCCATTTAGGTCATGTCTATGGTTTTCCCGTTGCTGTCCCCTATTTCACCATTAGGGATGAGCCGAACACCCCCCTGTTCGGTTCGCACCAGAACATGCGAACAGGAAAAAAGTTCGTTCCAACACGCGAACACCGTTAAAGTCTATGGGACACGAACATGAATAAACAAAAGTGCTAATTTTAAAGGCTTATATGCAAGTTATTTCATAAAAAGTGTTTGGGGACCTGGGTCCTGCCCCAGGGGACATGGATCAATGCAAAAAAAAGTTTTAAAAACGGCCATTTTTTCAGGAGCAGTGATTTTAATAATGCTTAAAGTCAAACAATAAAAGTGTAATATCCCTTTAAATTTCGTACCTGGGGGGTGTCTATAGTATGCCTGTAAAGGGGCGCATGTTTCCTGTGTTTAGAACAGTCTGACAGCAAAATGACATTTTGAAGGAAAAAACTCATTTAAAACTACCCGCGGCTATTGCATTGCCGACAATACACATAGAAGTTCATTGATAAAAACGGCATGGGAATTCCCCAAAGGGGAACCCCGAACCAAAATTAAAAAAAAAAAATGACGTGGGAGTCCTCCTAAATTCCATACCAGGCCCTTCAGGTCTGGTATGGATATTAAGGGGAACCCCGGCCAAAATTTAAAAAAAAAAATGACGTGGGGTTCCCCCTAAATTCCATACCAGACCCTTCAGGTCTGGTATGGATTTTAAGGGGAACCCCGCGCCAAAAAAAAAAAAAAAAACGGCGTGGGGTCCCCCCAAAAATCCATACCAGACCCTTATCCGAGCACGCAACCTGGCAGGCCGCAGGAAAAGAGGGGGGGCGAGAGTGCGGCCCCCCCTCCCTCCTGAACCGTACCAGGCCACATGCCCTCAACATTGGGAGGGTGCTTTGGGGTAGCCCCCCAAAACACCTTGTCCCCATGTTGATGAGGACAAGGGCCTCATCCCCACAACCCTGGCCGGTGGTTGTGGGGGTCTGCGGGCGGGGGGCTTATCGGAATCTGGAAGCCCCCTTTAACAAGGTGACCCCCAGATCCCGGCCCCCCCCCTGTGTGAAATGGTAAGGGGGTACATAAGTACCCCTACCATTTCACGAAAAAAGTGTCAAAAATGTTAAAAATGACAAGAGACAGTTTTTGACAATTCCTTTATTTAAATGCTTCTTCTTTCTTCTATCTTCCTTCATCTTCTGGTTCTTCTGGCTCTTCTGGTTCTTCCTCCGGCGTTCTCGTCCAGCATCTCCTCCGCGGCGTCTTCTATCTTCTTCTCCTCGGGCCGCTCCGCACCCATGGCATGGGGGGGAGGCTCCCGCTCTTCTCTTCTTCTTTTCTTCATTTTCTTCTCCAGGCCGCTCCGCAATCCATGCTGGCATGGAGGGAGGCTCCCGCTGTGTGACGGCGCTCCTCGTCTGACAGTTCTTAAATAACGGGGGGGGGGCCACCCGGTGACCCCGCCCCCCTCTGACGCACGGTGACTTGACGGGACTTCCCTGTGACGTCACGGGGAATGCCACAGGGAAGTCCCGTCATGTCCCGTGTGTCAGAGTGGGGCGGGGTCACCGGGTGGCCCTGCCCCCCGTTATTTAAGAACTGTCAGACGAGGAGCGCCGTCACACAGCGGGAGCCTCCCCCCATGCCAGCATGGATTGCGGAGCGGCCCGGAGAAGAAAATGAAGAAGAGAAGAAGAGAAGAAAAGAAGAAGAGAAGAGCGGGAGCCTCCCCCCATGCCATGGGTGCGGAGTGGCCCGAGGAGAAGAAGATAGAAGACGCCGCGGAGGAGATGCTGGACGAGAACGCCGGAGGAAGAACCAGAAGAGCCAGAAGAACCAGAAGAACCAGAAGATGAAGGAAGATAGAAGAAAGAAGAAGCATTTAAATAAAGGAATTGTCAAAAACTGTCTCTTGTCATTTTTAACATTTTTGACACATTTTTCGTGAAATGGTAGGGGTATAAGTACCCCCTTACCATTTCACACAGGGGGGGGGCCGGGATCTGGGGGTCACCTTGTTAAAGGGGGCTTCCAGATTCCGATAAGCCCCCCGCCCGCAGACCCCCACAACCACCGGCCAGGGTTGTGGGGATGAGGCCCTTGTCCTCATCAACATGGGGACAAGGTGTTTTGGGGGGCTACCCCAAAGCACCCTCCCAATGTTGAGGGCATGTGGCCTGGTACGGTTCAGGAGGGAGGGGGGGCCGCACTCTCGTCCCCCCCTCTTTTCCTGCTGCCTGCCAGGTTGCGTGCTCAGATAAGGGTCTGGTATGGATCTTTGGGGGGACCCCACGCCGTTTTTTTTTTTTTTTTTGGCGCGGGGTTCCCCTTAAAATCCATACCAGACCTGAAGGGTCTGGTATGGAATTTAGGGGGAACCCCACGTCATTTTTTTTTAAATTTTGGCCGGGGTTCCCCTTAATATCCATATCAGACCTGAAGGGCCTGGTATGGAATTTAGGGGGACTCCCACGTCATTTTTTTTTTAAATTTTGGTTCGGGGTTCCCCTTTGGGGAATTCCCATGCCGTTTTTATCAATGAACTTCTATGTGTATTGTCGGCAATGCAATAGCCGCGGGTAGTTTTAAATGAGTTTTTTCCTTCAAAATGTCATTTTGCTGTCAGACTGTTCTAAACACAGGAAACATGCGCCCCTTTACAGGCATACTATAGACACCCCCCAGGTACGAAATTTAAAGGGATATTACACTTTTATTGATTGACTTTAAGCATTATTAAAATCACTGCTCCTGAAAAAACAGCCGTTTTTAAAACTTTTTTTTGCATTGATCCATGTCCCCTGGGGCAGGACCCAGGTCCCCAAACACTTTTTATGACAATAACTTGCATATTAGCCTTTAAAATTAGCACTTTTGATTTCTCCCATAGACTTTTAAAGGGTGTTCCGCGGCATTCGAATTTGCGCGAACACCCCAAATTGTTCGCTGTTCGGCGAAAAAGTATATACATATATGGAAGCAATATCCATATGCCTAAGAATTGCACATAGTCCCGCATAACTGGGTATAGGTACCACCACCTACCCCCACATATGCACATTTTGCCTAATTATTTCTGTAAGTTAATGGTGCTGAGTGTATTACTGTATTCAAACCCATACAACAGCCCCATTTAGGTCATGTCTATTGTTTTCTCGTTGCTGTCCCCTATTTCACCATTTATCCTCCAGGTCATGTATTACAAGGGCAGTCGATTAGTTAACTAATAACATGGTGTATTATTACACTCTACCCCCTTTTTTGAACAAATAAAAGAACAAATAAAAAAACAAAAAACAAAGAACATACACCAGAGAGAACATGGGGGAGTTTAATTTAGATATTGCTACCATAAATTAATTTAAGGGTTAGCTATAAAACAGTTGAGGTCTATATCCAAATTCAAGCCTCTAGGGGCAATAGACCCCAACCGATATATCCACCCTGTCTCGTTCCTAGAGACCAGTGTTTCTTTATTACCCCCTCTCCAGTGGTTTTTCACCTGGTCGATGCCATAAAAAATAAGGCCACTTGGATCTTTTTGATGGAATTCAGCAAAATGCCGTGATAGATGATGTTTCGGGAACCCTTTTTTGATATTTTTAATATGTTCCCGTATTCTGACATAAAGGGGGCGGGTGGTTCTTCCCACGTACTGTAAATGGCAGGGGCATTCAATGATATAGGTAACATGGGTGCTATGACAGGTTATCAGCTCCTTAATCTGATATTCTTTATGGTCCACAGTTGACCTAAACTTTTCCTTTTTTCTCGGTTGGGGTTTACTAACTCTACAAGGTAGACATCTGCGGCATCTGTAAAACCCTTTCATATTAGGTATGATATGGGTTTGCTTAGGGGGATCAATGACATTATGTACAAGATGGTTACGAAGAGTAGGTGCTTTCCTATATACAAACTTCGGTTTAGTGGGAAGGACTTTAGCTAGTACACGGTCCTCTTTTAAAATGGGCCAATATTTCTTAATGATCGGTTCCACATCCTTATATTGGTTATTGAACCCTGTAATGAAGGTTATCTCCGTCTGATCATTTCTGGCCCTACTTTTCTTCTTAATTAGTTGGTTTCTGTCCATGTTCTTGATCTCCTGTTTCAGCTTATCCAGGTTTTCCTGTGGGTATCCTTTCTCTTGGAACCGCTGGATAAGGACATCTGCCTGGACATCAAAGTCTTCAAGTGTGTTACAATTTCTCCGTATCCTTAGTAGTTGGCCTTTCGGAATGTTGGATTTCCACTTCGGATGGTGGCAGCTTGAAGTAGGTATGTATCCGTTCCGATCTGTACTTTAAAAAAAAGTGCGGGTATAAAGGGAATCCCCTGCTTTGAAGATTTCCAGGTCCAGATAGTCAATTGCCTGCAGGTTCCACTTGCCCGTGAACGTGATCCCATACCTATTCATATTCAGCTCTTCAAGAAATTGCTCAAAACTATCCATTGTGCCATCCCATAAGATGATTAAATCATCAATATATCTACGGTACATTTTAATTTGGGGGATATTTCTGTTATAGATGTATTCCTCCTCCCACATGTTCATGAACAGGTTTGCAACACTTGGTGCATATCGTGCCCCCATTGCAACCCCTTTAGTTTGTACAAAATATTCCTTGTTGTACCAGAAGTAATTGCATTCCATTGCCATTTTAAGGCCTTCCCCAATATAATTGATCTGCCCCTGTCTCATTGCTGTGTTCTCATATAGAGCCTTTTCTACTGCAAGCAATCCATCTTTTTGTTCAATGCTTGTGTACAATGAGTTGACGTCTATTGTTGCCAGTACCCAGTTTTCTGTACCTTTTATACTTTGGAGTTCTTCGATGAGCTGTAAACTATCACGCAGGTATGATTTCCCTTGCTGTACCAAAGGTTTCAGGTATTTATCTAGGTATTCCCCTAATCCTGAAAAGATCGAGTTTATGCCACTGATAATGGGCCTTCCAGGTGGTTTAAGCAATCTTTTGTGGATCTTCGGTGTGTAATATATCACGGGGGTCTTTGTAGAGTTAGAGAATAAGTATTCAGCTTCTTTAGCATTCAATATCCCCATAGCCCTTCCTTTAGTGATGTACTTCTTTAGTTTTTCCTCATATTTTTTCTTTGGGTTCGTTTTAAGTTTCTTATACGTGTTTTCCACATTTAATAGGTTGCCCATCTCTTCTTGATAGTCTTTTTTGTCCAAGATAACCAGTCCTCCTCCTTTATCGGCCGGCCGTATAACTACCTCATGTCGTTTCCCTAAATCTTTGATGGTCCTCCAGATATTTTTTCTCTTTCTTTCCTTACTTTTCAAATTTCTTAAATCTTCCTCTACCATTTTCTTAAAGGCAGTCAGGCCTTCTCTCTGGTGTATGTTCTTTGTTTTTTGTTTTTTTATTTGTTCTTTTATTTGTTCAAAAAAGGGGGTAGAGTGTAATAATACACCATGTTATTAGTTAACTAATCGACTGCCCTTGTAATACATGACTTGGAGGATAAATGGTGAAATAGGGGACAGCAACGGGAAAACCATAGACATGACCTAAATGGGGCTGTTATATGGGTTTGAATACAGTAATACACTCAGCACCATTAACTTACAAAAATAATTAGGCAAAATGTGCATATGTGGGGGTAGGTGGTGGTACCTATACCCAGTTATGCGGGACTATGTGCAATTCTTAGGCATATGGATATTGCTTCCATATATGTATATACTTTTTTAATAATGTCCTTCATTTTGCTTCCTTTTATAATCTTCATGTCCTGAATGCAACCTATATCCCTGGGATGATATTATGTATTTTAAATCCCAGTATTTTCTAGCACCCCAGAACGGAATGAAGAGCCCCCCTCGGGGTTGCTGGTACTATATTGGAGAAGGTTTACTAAGTAGTATCTGGGTTTGGGGGGGAGAGTGCACTACCGGAATATGCCACTGGGAGGCTTCTGTATGTGGTATATTACCCATGTGAATTAGTGCCCTGCAGTTATAAATGCCTATGTAATATTTGTACCTAGGAATACATCGGCCTAACATAGGGATGCTTGCAAACCATCTTTTTATTTATATCCTTTGTACTTACATTTGGGTGGCCTGGATGGTTTTAGAAACACCGGCCTGTATTAGATTTTATGTCTCAGATGTAAAAAAATTTCTTTTTTTCTCTTTTGATGCTT
The DNA here is from genome assembly GCF_042186555.1 of Aquarana catesbeiana. Lineage (NCBI taxonomy): Eukaryota > Metazoa > Chordata > Amphibia > Anura > Ranidae > Aquarana > Aquarana catesbeiana. Next base: position 315,117,991 of record NC_133325.1, read on the forward strand.
GGAGAGCTGAGGCTGGTATCCATAAAGGACAGTAATGAACACTCAAAACTTTCTCTTTTACTTCTATATGTAAATAGACCTTTAATGGGACTCAGTTTTACGCTCTATTCTATTTCACCTTTACAAGATAGGTACTGGGTTTGCAAGATGGTGAACATGCAGTACCGTAATTCACCACTGAGGATTTTGCCTATGTGATACACTTACCTGGATATTTTAATCGAATTTAACGTGTATTACATATTAATAGATGTATGATGTTAATATTACTCTGCGTGAAATATGTCTGCTAATCTATGTAAGGGTCAGCGGAGATGCACGGGTCCGTGATAATTGCATAAGGATCTGGGCTGGGTTTCTTCCAATGGGGTTGCACCTGGAGGGAGGGCTTATGATTGAACATCCAATCACAGTTCCTATAGCGATGGGAGAAGGGAGGACCCAGCATGTCCGCTCACCATATAACCTGTGAGGTGTAGTAAGATGGCGCCGCCTTTGACAACGTCAATGACGAAACGCGTAAGGCGGAGCTACGCACTTACGTCATTTCCGGGTACGGAGCGAGAGAGCTGGACCGCACGCTGCGGGAAAGCACTTCCTGGTTTTCGGCTTCACCCATAGTGTAGTGTTTTGTGGATTTTTTCTTCTCCCGTTTGGGGAGTATTATTTTAATAAAGTTTTTAATCATACTACACTATGAGGTGGCATCTTTTCTTATGAGGAGTTCTCTGGCGATCCCCTTCTTGGACGTGGTATGGAAAAGTGACTTGGAATTCCTGGGAGAGAGGATACCATATCTCAGCAACCACAGGATACCTACCAAGAGGACGGCATTGGGATCTTAAAGTGTCTGTCACCCCTGCAGGGGTATTGGGAGCTGGTGAGTGGGGAGCCAAAAGGGGGAGCACAGAAGTCACGGATACTCTCCTCTGTGAGCACTATAGTCACTAAAGCTCTTGGAACTTTTGTCCTGATATTTACATTTTGGAAACGCACCACCTTTGAACAGACTTTTTGCATTTTGTATTTTTCGTTATTATTTTATATCATTTACATTAATTTTGTTGTTTATAATTTCTTCGATTGGATTGCATTTGTCACTTACCTTTGAAACACGTTGAACTCATCACATAAGCTGCACAGTTTATATAGTAGTAGCACCTAGTGGTCACTATTTGCCACTATCATACACTTATTAATACATGTGAATGTAATATAAGGGTGTTCTCACCACATTTTATTATTTATTATTATTTTTTGGTCTCACCAATTTAAACAATGTTTTAGGGTTTTAATTAATGTATGAGTTATTGCACTCTTCACCCTTTGTGTATGGTACATAATAAGCATTTACCGCATCACAATATACTGTATCACTTATATACCCCCCACTAGGGAGCGCCATACCCCCATTTACATTCTTTCATACACGTTAGCTCCCTTTGAGGGCTTAACTAGGGGAGGCAGCACACCTTAGCTTCTCTCTTTTCTGGCTATCTCCCCTCACTGATCCCTTTTCCCTCATCCTTCCTCTCTCTTTATTGGGGTACACACCCCCCTGCATCTTACATCCCCCTCTTCTTCCTTCTTCTTTCCCTCTTCTTTGTCCTCTGTCCTAAGCGCAGAGATTTTGTGGCTTTGATATAACTTGACCACCTCAGGGTGGGAATACACTCTGCAGCTATGGACATCTTTGGGTATATGACTAGCAGAAATATAGACCTAGGGGGCGTGTTTAGTCAGGAACAAGTCACCAACACGCAGGATATGCACAGCCTCATGAGGCAGCTCAGACATGCTATGGAAAAGCAGTTGAGAGTGTGGTGGGATATTGCCACCTTAGATATGTACATTACTGAAAAAATGACCCCTAGAAGACTGAGGTGGGACTTACACCCGAATGACAATATTGATGATGGAGATCTTATGGGCGACTGGTACTCTTTCTTCAACAAGTGTGAGGGAGAGCTGCTTCGAAATATTGTCAAGAGAAGACAATTTAAACTAAGGGGCATAGAAGCAAATATTATAGAGATTAAAAATATGTTAGCACCCTTTTCTACTCAAAGGGAATATAAGGATAAAGAGAAGGAACTCCAGGAAATCATTAAAAAATATGATGGGGAGATCCAGGCAAAAAAACAAAAGAAATTTAAGAGGGATGTCCTTGACTATAGGAATGAGAAAATATACAAGTGGCAATCAATGATGAGAGATCAGTATGATGATATGGATGACATCAGCATGGATGAGAGCCCAGATGAAACTATGGGAGGCCGGATGACGGAATTGATGGCTGATAATTCCCAATTCCTATCCCCAGAGTACTCCAATGGTAGGAATCGTGGGAGATCAAGACCTCTCAATAGGGCTCTGGATAGATCTAATCACAGAAGGGCAAGTCATCAAAGACCCCATGAGTATAGGACACCTAGCAATGTGAGGTATAATGTACCTACACATAACAGATTCTCACCTTTGAGAAACCATTATGACTCTCATCCGTCTTATAGAAGAGACTCGAGGGAGGAGAGGGATTTTCATGGAGGACAGAGAAACAGACCCCCGGGAAGATGGAAGACCCGCCTCCTTACAGGGTCTATGGATGGAGAGGAATGAATGTGAACAGAGGCAATATGCAGAGAGAAGACCAATGGGGAACTGGAGAAGAACGAACCCCAACCATAAATCGAGGATACGGAGAGAGGAAGAACTCCAATTATGGGCAGGAATATGGCCAGAGAAGGAACACAGAGGAGAGGCGAAGAAACCCGGTAAGAAGAGGCAGACAAGAGGATGCAGAGGAGGCAGGAAGAAAAAGAAGAAGAGTGTACTAGGAAAAGGCATTTATAACTTAAGCAATGCAACATTTACAGCTGAGGAACTCCAGGTGCTTGATTTGGGCCTAAAATTTGCACCAGATAAAGCCTTGGATAAGTTTGAGGCCTATATTGATCTTCAAAAGTTTATGAGGAAACTCAATTTGAAAAAACACTTTGTTATGAATACAGATATTAGTATTAAGGATAACCCAGAATATATCCAAACCAATCTCAGGAACAACTCTACCTTTAACCCTAAGACGCCAGACAGTCAGTGCCTGACTGCCTTTAAGAAAATGGTAGAGGAAGATTTAAGAAATTTGAAAAGTAAGGAAAGAAAGAGAAAAAATATCTGGAGGACCATCAAAGATTTAGAGAAACGACATGAGGTAGTTATACGGCCGGCCGATAAAGGAGGAGGACTGGTTATCTTGGACAAAAAAGACTATCAAGAAGAGATGGGCAACCTATTAAATGTGGAAAACACGTATAAGAAACTTAAAACGAACCCAAAGAAAAAATATGAGGAAAAACTAAAGAAGTACATCACTAAAGGAAGGGCTATGGGGATATTGAATGCTAAAGAAGCTGAATACTTATTCTCTAACTCTACAAAGACCCCCGTGATATATTACACACCGAAGATCCACAAAAGATTGCATAAACCACCTGGAAGGCCCATTATCAGTGGCATAAACTCGATCTTTTCAAGATTAGGGGAATACCTAGATAAATACCTGAAACCTTTGGTACAGCAAGGGAAATCATACCTGCGTGATAGTTTACAGCTCATCGAAGAACTCCAAAGTATAAAAGGTACAGAAAACTGGGTACTGGCAACAATAGACGTCAACTCATTGTACACAAGCATTGAACAAAAAGATGGATTGCTTGCAGTAGAAAAGGCTCTATATGAGAACATAGCAATGAGACAGGGGCAGATCAATTACATTGGGGAAGGCCTTAAAATGGCAATGGAATGCAATTACTTCTGGTACAACAAGGAATATTTTGTACAAACTAAAGGGGTTGCAATGGGGGCACGATATGCACCAAGTGTTGCAAACCTGTTCATGAACATGTGGGAGGAGGAATACATCTATAACAGAAATATCCCCCAAATTAAAATGTACCGTAGATATATTGATGATTTAATCATCTTATGGGATGGCACAACGGATAGTTTTGAGCAATTTCTTGAAGAGCTGAATATGAATAGGTATGGGATCACGTTCACGGGCAAGTGGAACCTGCAGGCAATTGACTATCTGGACCTGGAAATCTTCAAAGCAGGGGATTCCCTTTATACCCGCACTTTTTTTTAAAGTACAGATCGGAACGGATACATACCTACTTCAAGCTGCCACCATCCGAAGTGGAAATCCAACATTCCGAAAGGCCAACTACTAAGGATACGGAGAAATTGTAACACACTTGAAGACTTTGATGTCCAGGCAGATGTCCTTATCCAGCGGTTCCAAGAGAAAGGATACCCACAGGAAAACCTGGATAAGCTGAAACAGGAGATCAAGAACATGGACAGAAACCAACTAATTAAGAAGAAAAGTAGGGCCAGAAATGATCAGACGGAGATAACCTTCATTACAGGGTTCAATAACCAATATAAGGATGTGGAACAGATCATTAAGAAATATTGGCCCATTTTAAAAGAGGACCGTGTACTAGCTAAAGTCCTTCCCACTAAACCGAAGTTTGTATATAGGAAAGCACCTACTCTTCATAACCATCTTGTACATAATGTCATTGATCCCCCTAAGCAAACCCATATCATACCTAATATGAAAGGGTTTTACAGATGCCGCAGATGTCTACCTTGTAGAGTTAGTAAACCCCAACCGAGAAAAAAGGAAAAGTTTAGGTCAACTGTGGACCATAAAGAATATCAGATTAAGGAGCTGATAACCTGTCATAGCACCCATGTTACCTATATCATTGAATGCCCCTGCAATTTACAGTACGTGGGAAGAACCACCCGCCCCCTTTATGTCAGAATACGGGAACATATTAAAAATATCAAAAAAGGGTTCCCGAAACATCATCTATCACGGCATTTTGCTGAATTCCATCAAAAAGATCCAAGTGGCCTTATTTTTTATGGCATCGACCAGGTGAAAAACCACTGGAGAGGGGGTAATAAAGAAACACTGGTCTCTAGGAACGAGACAGGGTGGATATATCGGTTGGGGTCTATTGCCCCTAGAGGCTTGAATTTGGATATAGACCTCAACTGTTTTATAGCTAACCCTTAAATTAATTTATGGTAGCAATATCTAAATTAAACTCCCCCATGTTCTCTCTGGTGTATGTTCTTTGTTTTTTGTTTTTTTATTTGTTCTTTTATTTGTTCAAAAAAGGGGGTAGAGTGTAATAATACACCATGTTATTAGTTAACTAATCGACTGCCCTTGTAATACATGACCTGGAGGATAAATGGTGAAATAGGGGACAGCAACGGGAAAACCATAGACATGACCTAAATGGGGCTGTTGTATGGGTTTGAATACAGTAATACACTCAGCACCATTAACTTACAGAAATAATTAGGCAAAATGTGCATATGTGGGGGTAGGTGGTGGTACCTATACCCAGTTATGCGGGACTATGTGCAATTCTTAGGCATATGGATATTGCTTCCATATATGTATATACTTTTTTAATAATGTCCTTCATTTTGCTTCCTTTTATAATCTTCATGTCCTGAATGCAACCTATATCCCTGGGATGATATTATGTATTTTAAATCCCAGTATTTTCTAGCACCCCAGAACGGAATGAAGAGCCCCCCTCGGGGTTGCTGGTACTATATTGGAGAAGGTTTACTAAGTAGTATCTGGGTTTGGGGGGGAGAGTGCACTACCGGAATATGCCACTGGGAGGCTTCTGTATGTGGTATATTACCCATGTGAATTAGTGCCCTGCAGTTATAAATGCCTATGTAATATTTGTACCTAGGAATACATCGGCCTAACATAGGGATGCTTGCAAACCATCTTTTTATTTATATCCTTTGTACTTACATTTGGGTGGCCTGGATGGTTTTAGAAACACCGGCCTGTATTAGATTTTATGTCTCAGATGTAAAAAAATTTCTTTTTTTCTCTTTTGATGCTTGGAGATCTGAGGCTGGTATCCATAAAGGACAGTAATGAACACTCAAAACTTTCTCTTTTACTTCTATATGTAAATAGACCTTTAATGGGACTCAGTTTTACGCTCTATTCTATTTCACCTTTACAAGATAGGTACTGGGTTTGCAAGATGGTGAACATGCAGTACCGTAATTCACCACTGAGGATTTTGCCTATGTGATACACTTACCTGGATATTTTAATCGAATTTAACGTGTATTACATATTAATAGATGTATGATGTTAATATTACTCTGCGTGAAATATGTCTGCTAATATATGTAAGGGTCAGCGGAGATGCACGGGTCCGTGATAATTGCATAAGGATCTGGGCTGGGTTTCTTCCAATGGGGTTGCACCTGGAGGGAGGGCTTATGATTGAACATCCAATCACAGTTCCTATAGCGATGGGAGAAGGGAGGACCCAGCATGTCCGCTCACCATATAACCTGTGAGGTGTAGTAAGATGGCACCGCCTTTGACAACGTCGATGACGAAACGCGTAAGGCGGAGCTACGCACTTACGTCATTTCTGGGTACGGAGCGAGAGAGCTTGGAACGCAGCTGGACCGCACGCTGCGGGAAAGCACTTCCTGGTTTTCGGCTTCACCCATAGTGTAGTGTTTTGTGGATTTTTTCTTCTCCCGTTTGGGGAGTATTATTTTAATAAAGTTTTTAATCATACTACACTATGAGGTGGCATCTTTTCTTATGAGGAGTTCTCTGGCGATCCCCTTCTTGGACGTGGTATGGAAAAGTGATTTGGAATTCCTGGGAGAGAGGATACCATATCTCAGCAACCACGGGATACCTACCAAGAGGACGGCATTGGGATCTTAAAGTGTCTGTCACCCCTGCAGGGGTATTGGGAGCTGGTGAGTGGGGAGCCAAAAGGGGGAGCACAGAAGTCACGGATACTCTCCTCTGTGAGCACTACAGTCACTAAAGCTCTTGGAACTTTTGTCCTGATATTTACATTTTGGAAACGCACCACCTTTGAACAGACTTTTTGCATTTTGTATTTTTCGTTATTATTTTATATCATTTACATTAATTTTGTTGTTTATAATTTTTTCGATTGGATTGCATTTGTCACTTACCTTTGAAACACGTTGAACTCATCACATAAGCTGCACAGTTTATATAGTAGTAGCACCTAGTGGTCACTATTTGCCACTATCTTACACTTATTAATACATGTGAATGTAATATAGGGGTGTTCTCACCACATTTTATTATTTATTATTATTTTTTGGTCTCACCAATTTAAACAATGTTTTAGGGTTTTAATTCATGTATGAGTTATTGCACTCTTCACCCTTTGTGTATGGTACATAATAAGCATTTACCGCATCACAATATACTGTATCACTTATATACCCCCCACTAGGGAGCGCTATACCCCCATTTACATTCTTTGGTCATGTTCTGCCCCAAATCGAACCCTGGTATATCTAGATCTTCACTAATATCTACATATCATCCTCTATAACAGTAGATATAACAGACAGGTGGGGACAAAGATCATTGTACAATGCATATGGTGTGTATTACGCAGCATCCTCTATTTTAATAAATTTAATAGGATGGGAGGAGAAAATGATCTTTGTACTATGTACAGTGGCAAGAGAAACGGTATGTGAACCCTTTGGAATTAACTGTTTTTCTGCAGTAATTTGCCATAAAATGTGATCTGATCCTCATCTAAAGCAGGCATTAGAGGAGTCAAAAACAAACGTAAATTCTTGTCCAGGCACATTTTTCCTAAATACCGCATGCAATCCCGAAACTGCCAATTCAGTATACCATTCTGCAGTATCCACTGCAAAATACTGAAAACGGTCGGTAAATACCGCATGAACAGGCCTGGCGTTAAACTCAAATCACTGAAGGAAATAATCAATTAAATTCATGCGGTAATTAAGTAGTGTTTGAGGAATACGGTATTTAGCAAATGCGTACTGGATAGATCGCCGGTGTCTTGTCAAATACAGTCCCCTATCATATAGTGTCCTCCCTGTACTGCGCAGGCGCAGTACGGAGGACAAATGAGACGCCGAAAGTCTCCGAAGTTTAACAGCTGATCATCAGCTGTACACGGCGCCTGCGCTTTTATTCTCACCCTGTGTCCAGGTTCATTCCCTACTATCCAAGTGGACATAGAATGAGAATAAATAGTTGCCGAGCGCAGCGAGGCCATGCCCGAAGCGTGGCGAGCGAAGCGAGCCCGCGAGGGGCCCTCTTACACAGCCATCGCTAAGAAGTGCCAAAGCGCCGTGTACAGCTGATGGTCAGCTGATCAACTTCGGACACTTTCGGCATCTCCTTCTGCTCCGTACTGCGCAAGCGCTGCACCTGCGCAGTACGGAGCGGACACTATCCGATAGGAGGACAGTATATGTCAGAACACCGGCATCCTTAACAACCAGTAAACCACATGATTGTTTAGGAACAATTAAACTTGGTTAACAGCCGATAAGTCATCAGCTGTGAGATGGGTTCCCTGCTGACAGCTGAATGTAAAAAAAGAATTGCCGGCAAATAAATACTAAGAAATACATACAAGGCTCTTCGGGTCTGGTATAGATTTTGAGGGGAACCCCCACGCCAAAATGTAAAAAAGAAAAATGTTCTGGGGGCCCCCCAAAATTCAAAACGTATCTGATCTGTTCGAGTGGAGTAAGTTAACGTAGGCTTTGATGTTCCATGGGCAGTGCACGTAGGTAGTGTATGTACTCAATTTTGCCCTGCGGAAAAAGCCTAAGTCAGTGGGGAAGCAGCCTTCTAATTCTCGTTAGGACATAAGTTTATTAGCTACTGAAAAATGGAGGCGTCTAAAAACGTTCTGTCAATGTAGCTTCGCAAATTTCGGGTCTGTTAGGCCTGGCAACAACTCATAGGACCCAACACTGGGGCAAGGGGACTCAGAGAAGGAGATAAAGTCGGCATCGTCTTGAACAAGTGTTTAACTACTCGTAAAGTCGCCCAATTTGTAGGGTGCAGTGTGATCGTCATCGGGCAAGTATGCATAGGGGACCATGGTATGCCTGCTAAAACAGAACCCACTGTCGCTTGTTCGAGGTCCACCCATAATTTAGGTTCAGATATTACACACCACTCCATTATTCTGGTCACGTGAGATGCCTCATAGTATCTTACCGGATCTGGGAATCCGCCCTATACCCCCCCCCCCCCCTGAACTTTTGGAAGGGACCATATTGCTCTACAGATTCTCAGTGGTATGCCCGCCCAGATGAACCGGGTTAACCTCGTCTGTAACTCTGTCAAAAAGTTCAGTGGGAGCCTAACTGGCAGCGTCTGAAAGAGATATATTAGTCTTGGCATTACATTCATTTTGAGGATATTCGATCGTCCAAACCACGTAAAAGCTTCCCTATCTCGCTTGAGGTCAACTTTAAGCTTACAGAGCAGAGGCGAGAAATTAAGTTCAAAAATCCTATTGAGGTTACGGGGAATATTTGTTCCCATATAGCGTATGTGGGAGTCTGTCCACTTAAAATTGAATGCTTGACTCAGTTGCTGCTGGGTAAGGGCAGTTAGTTCTACCCCCATTGCCTCTGATTTGCTATAATTGATTTTATAGTTGGAAAGCTGACTATATTTACTAAGTTCTACTAGGAGAGATGGAAGAGACACAGCCAGAGACGTTATGAAAAAGATTAAATTGTCTGTATAGGCGGCTAGTTTATGTTATGTTTTAAATAACAAACATGTCCTACTTACCTCCACTGTGCAGTTCGTTTTGCACAGAGTGACCCCGATCCTTGACTTCTGGGGGCCCTCGGCGGCTCTCGCGGCTCCTCCTCGCATCAGATAACCCCCTAGGAGAAGCCAGGAGAAGGAGAACCCGATAGAACACTTTAACCACTTCAGCCCCGGAAGGATTTACCCCCTTCCTGACCAGAGCACTTTTTACAATTCGGCACTGCGTCGCTTTAACTGCTAATTGCGCGGTCATGCAATGCTCTACCCAAACAAAATTTGCGTCCTTTTCTTCCCACAAATAGAGCTTTCTTTTGATGGTATTTGATCACCTCTGCCGTTTTTATTTTTTGCGCTATAAACGGAAAAAGACTGAAAATTTTGAAAAAAAATGATATTTTCTACTTTTTGTTATAAAAAAAATCCAATAAACTAAATTTTAGTCATACATTTAGGCCAAAATGTATTCGGCCACATGTCTTTGGTAAAAAAAATGTCAATAAGCGTATATTTATTGGTTTGCGCAAAAGTTATAGCGTCTACAAACTAGGGTAAATTTTCTGGAATTTACACAGCTTTTAGTTTATGACTGCCTATGTCATTTCTTGAGGTGCTAAAATGGCAGGGCAGTACAAACCCCCCCCAAATGACCCCATTTTGGAAAGTAGACACCCCAAGGAAATTGCTGAGAGGCATGTTGAACCCATTGAATATTTATTTTTTTTGTCCCAAGTGATTGAATAATGACAAAAAAAAAAAAAAAATTTACAAAAAGTTGTCACTAAATGATATATTGCTCACATAGGCCATGGGCATATGTGGAATTGCACCCCAAAATACATTCAGCTGCTTCTCCTGAGTACGGGGATACCACATGTGTGGCACTTTTTGGGAGCCTAGCCGCGTACGGGGCCCCGAAAACCCAGCACCACCTTCAGGATTTCTAAGGGCATACATTTTTGATTTCACTCCTCACTACCTATCACAGTTTTGAAGGCCATAAAATGCCAAGATGGCACAACCCCCCCCCAAATGACCCCATTTTGGAAAGTAGACACCCCAAGCTATTTGCTGAGAGGCATGGTGAGTATTTTGCAGCTCTCATTTGTTTTTGAAAATGAAGAAAGACCAGAAAAAAAATTTTTTTTTTTCTTTTTTCAATTTTCAAAACCTTGTGACAAAAAGTGAGGTCTGCAAAATACTCACTATACCTCTCAGCAAATAGCTTGGGGTGTCTACTTTCCAAAATGGGGTCATTTTGGGGGGTTTTGTGCCACCTGGGCTTTCCATGGCCTCCGAAACTGTGATAGGCAGTGAAGAGTGAAATCAAAAATTTACGGCCTTAGAAAGCCTGAAGGCGGTTCTTGGTTTTCGGGGTCCCGTACGCGGCTAGGCTCCCAAAAAGTCCCACACATGTGGTATCCCCGTACTCAGGAGAAGCAACAGAATTTATTTTGGGGTGTAATTTCACAAATCCCCATGGCGTGTTTGAGCAATATAACATTTAGTGACAACTTTGTGCAAAAAAAAAAAAAAAAAAAAAAAATTTGTCTCTTTCCCGCAACTTGTGTCACAATATAAAATATTCCATGGACTCGACATGCCTCTCAGCAAATAGCTTGGGGTGTCTACTTTCCAAAATGGGGTCATTTGGGGGGGTTTGAACTGTCCTGGCATTTTATGCACAACATTTAGAAGCTTACGTCACACATCACCCACTCTTCTAACCACTTGAAGACAAAGCCCTTTCTGACACTTTTTGATTACATGAAAAAATTATTTTTTTTTGCAAGAAAATTACTTTGAACCCCCAAACATTATATATTATTTTAAAGCAAATGCCCTACAGATTAAAATGGTGGGTGTTTCATTTTTTTTTTTCACACAGTAATTGCGCAGCGATTTTTCAAACGCATTTTTTGTGGAAAAAACACACTTTTTTAAATTTTAATGCACTAAAACACACTATATTGCCCAAATGTTTGATGAAATAAAAAAGATGATCTTAGGCCGAGTACATGGATACCAAACATGACATGCTTTACAATTGCGCACAAACGTGCAGTGGCAACAAAATTAATACATTTTTAAAAGCCTTTAAAAGCCTTTACAGGTTACCACTTTAGATTTACAGAGGAGGTCTACTGCTAAAATTACTGCCCTCGATCTGACCTTCGCGGTGATACCTCACATGCATGGTGCAATTGCTGTTTACATTTGACGCCAGACCGACGCTTGCGTTCGCCTTAGCGCGAGAGCAGGGGGGACAGGGGTGCTTTTTTTTTTTTTCTTTATTATTTTTTTGCTTTTTTATCTTATTTTTAAACTGTTCCTTTCATATTTTTTTTTAAATCATTTTTATTGTTATCTCAGGGAATGTAAATATCCCCTATGATAGCAATAGGTAGTGACAGGTACTCTTTTTTGAAAAAATTGGGGTCTATTAGACCCTAGATTTCTCCTCTGCCCTCAAAGCATTTGACCACACCAAGATCGGTGTGATAAAATGCTTTCCCAATTTCCCAATGGCGCTGTTTACATCCGGCGAAATCTAAGTCCTAAAATGCTCGTAGCTTCCGGTTTCTTAGGCCATAGAGATGTTTGGAGCCACTCTGGTCTCTGATCAGCTCTATGGTCAGCTGGCTGAATCACCGGCTGCATTCTCAGGTTCCCTGTTGAGACAGGAGAGCCAGAGAAAAACACGGAAGACGGTGGGGGGGGGGGCATTCCCTCCCACTGCTTGTAAAAGCAGTCTAGAGGCTAATTAGCCACTAGGATTGCTTTTACATGAAAGCCGACCGCTGGCTGAAAAGAATGATACCAAGATGATACCTAAACCTGCAGGCATCATTCTGGTATAACCACTCAAAGTCGTGAATGGCGTACCTGAAGACAAAAAAATGGTTAACAATAAAGCACAGTAAACGGTAAAGTATAAAAAATTGCATACCTGAAAAGCAAACATGATAAAACATAATAACAATAAAACATTGCAGAATAGAATACAGTAAAAAAGAGCAGAACACCAGAGAGAGAATAGAGAGAGAGAGAACAATAAAACGACAACTATTTTTTTTTATTTTTGTTTGTGTTTTTTTTTTTTTTTTTACACTTTTTTTTTGTAACTGTAACTTTTATAACTGTAACCGGTTCCAGGTTCGGGTCTCTCAAAATGCGATGGCATCTTGGGAGACCCTGTGAAAGTGTGTCCTAGTCTGTGCAATGCTGTACCCTACGCTAATACTCAACTAGTGAATGGTAGCGTTCAAAACATTCACCAATGCAAAGACCAGGATTATCAGGACAGGAGGGACAATAATAGCGGGTGTCACGTCTATATCCGCGCTTGCTGCAGACACATCTTTTTTGGGGGGGTTCGTTGGGTAGGGGTACTCGGGAGGACATATAAATGCCTCTCATGCAGCCGACTGCATTTGGTTGGGGATGTGAATGGGGGAAATACGGGCGCTGCAGAAGTGGTGGGTTCCCAATTAGGATTGGCGAATGCAGCAGGAAGGGCATTATGGGCACGACGGGCCTGTGTTTGTCTTTTTGGTGGCAGCGGGACACTACTTGTGCTTGCCACCTCACCAGCTTGAACTGCACTTATGGGACTCGCCACGTCACCAAGTGTTACTGCAGTGCTGGTATGACTACGACTGGGGTGTACTAGGCCGCTGGCGCTTGCCAGTTCACCAAAACGCTACAAAAAAAAGTGACAGTGATCGATCGATACTGCACTTGGGTGGGCTGGGCTGGGCCGGGCGGAGGGGCAAAACGCAGGTGCTAGCAGGTATCTGGGCTGATCCCACTAACACTGCGTTTTTGGGAACCCTAAACTGCTGGGGACGCTAGTATAGATCTGATCGGATCAGATATTGATCCGATCAGATACTATACCACTAAGGGAGGTGTACGGTGCGTGCGTGGGTGTTAGTGGTACTGGCGCTAATCTGACGCTGCTTGGGGCTGGTGCTTGCCAGTTCACCAAAATGCTACCAAAAAAACTGTTAGCGATCGCAGGGATCAGGCCTGACTCTGCGAACGCTGCAGTTATGCGTTTAGTGTTTTGTAAGTGACAGTGATCGATCGATACTGCACTTGGGTGGGCTGGGCGGAGGGGCAAAACGCAGGTGCTAGCAGGTATCTGGGCTGATCCCGCTAACACTGCGTTTTTGGGAACCCTAAACTGCTGGGGACGCTAGTATAGATCTGATCGGATCAGATATTGATGTGTTCAGATACTATACCACTAAGGGAGGTGTACGGTGCGTGCGTAGGTGTTCGCGGTACTGGCGCTAATCTGACGCTGCCTGGGGCGACGCATATCACCGCCGGGCGATCAGGGGGCTAAACCTTTATTCGGTAATAAACGGCGGGTGCCCTGACACTAAAAAAAATAAACGAACTAACCAGCGTCACCCGTAACAGTTATACGGTGATCAGTGGTGAAAGGGTTAACTAGGGGGCAATCAAGGGGTTAAAACATTTATTAGGTAGTATATGGGGGTCCCTGTCGCTATAAAATGCTGACAGTGAACCTAAATATTTACGTTCCTAACTAGCGTCACCAGCGACACTAATACAGCGATCAGAAAAATGATCGCTTAGCGACACTGGTGACAGGGGGTGATCAAGGGGTTAAAACTTTATTAGGGGGGGTTAGGGGGGTACCCTAGACCTACAGGGGGCTAATACTAACTGTCCTACCACTGCTAACTGTCACAAACTGACACCATGCAGTAATCAGGAAAAAAACAAAACAAAACAAAAAAACCTGCTTGCTGTCAGTTTGTGACAGGGGGGGGGGGTGATTGGGGGGGGATCGGGGGGCGATCGGGGGTGTTTAGTGTGCCTGGCATGTTCTACTGTGTTGTGTGTGTGTTGGTGCACTTACATGTCTTCTCTCCTCGGTGCTGGAACGGAAACTGGCCAGCCGAGGAGAGATGACATCACATCCTCTGCCTCTGTGTACTATACAGAGGCAGGGGATGTTTCTCATTGGCTGGGAGCGATCGCGAGGGGGGGGCCACGATCGGATGGTCTCCCCCTCGTCTCTCAACTCTCCCAGCCAAACGCCGACCGCCGATGGCACCGGGGGGGGGTCCGATCGGACCCCCCGCCCGCGGGAAGGCAATCACGTACCAGGTACGTGATTTTGCCTGCCCGTGCCGCTCTGCTCACGTATATATGCGTGAGGCGGTCGGCAAGTGGTTAAGGATGAATTAGAGTGGAGTCTGCAAACCAGGCCTTCTTGTCCAACATCAGTGCCTGGCCTTACAAATGCAATTCTGGAAGAATGGTCAAGCATTCCCATAAAAACACTTCTAAACCTTGTGGCCAGCCTTCCCAGAAAAGTTGAAGCTGTTATAGTGGCAAAGAGTGGGCCAACTCAATATTGAACCCTACGGACTAAGACTGGGATGCCATTAAAGTTCATGTGCATGTAAAGGTAGGTGTCCCAATACTTTTGACAATATAGTGTATATAAATACTTAAACAGAGTTTTCATTATGCGTTCACATGTCACACCAGCCACCCCAGGATTTACCAGATGCCTTTACATATTTTTTTTAATCCAAAATTGCATCCCTCTGGGAGGATGCTTGGACATCAAAGCCCCGTACTTACCCCATCTAGGTGGCGGACGGGCAGCGTGTCCTATGAGCGACGGGCGGCGGCTTTCAGTCTTCCTACTCCTTTGGATCACGGTGGCTTCCACCGTGCGTCTCCTCCCTCCTCCTCCTAGGCGTCCAATAGGATCGCCTGTCCTTTCAGCCAATCGAGTGACGGGTCTCTTCCTGAATGGCCGGGAGGAGGATCAGTGATGGGTCTCTGCCTGTCTACTGCTGGTGCTATTTTCAAAGGGCTACTGTTTAGATTTTGGAGATCTATCTGGGTATGTATTGTTGTTTCCAACGGCCTGGTAATAATGGCTTTTGATTTAACCTATGAAATTGGTCGCTAATATTTTTATGATTTTGTTTCTATAGGACTCCTTTGTTGTGCTTCCATGCTTGCCCAGGGTTATAGAGGATCGTAGTTGCCCTTTCTGGTTTGATGGCCCAACCTATAAGGTAGTTTTTCTATCTGCAAAGCATGTTAATGCCCATGATATATGGAGCACTTACCACTGTGTGTTAATGGTGCTGTTTGTTCACTTGTTCACTAGGTATCCTCATCCACTTATCAGGTATAGGTATCCTCATCTACTTATCAGGTATAGGTATCTCCACTTATCAGGTATAGGTATCCTCATTGATAGGGTTGAAATAATGACTTAGAGTTCTACTTAAATTGTTTGTGCTTTTTCTCTTCTGTGTACGTATCAATTGTTCTACTTAAATTGTTTGTGCTTTTTCTCTTCTGTGTACGTATCAATTGTTCTACTTAAATTGTTTGTGCTTTTTCTCTTCTGTGTACGTATCAATCTGTATCTAGATGGAATTTGGAACTGCTGAATAATCATTATGTGTTCACTGATAAGAAACTCTTTGTACCTTAACCTCATTTGGTAATGCCGATAAGATTACTGCTTGTAGAGCTGCCTATAAAAGGCCTTTGAAAGAAGTAAAGGGCGCAGTCCTCTTTTGCTCCGGACTGTGACACAGACATATCTGGCTCCGTGTTATCATTCTTATAGAAGCAATAATTTGACAAAGCAATATAAACTTAAAGCAACTTGTTTAAGAGTTGCCCCTAACATTTTGGCGCCCGAACAGGGACCCAGCAAGTTGCTATAAGAGGTGGCTGAGCTACGCTGATGGAACGAAAGGACAGGCATTCCGGGAACCACAGATCGAAAACCTGCGCAGGTAAGAAAAAGCTTTATTTTTCTTATATTCTGTGCTCCCCTGATTTGTGCCTATCCGTTCTGTCAGTTATGGTTCTCCTGGTTTTAAAACACCAGCCTCTGTAGTGGTGAGTCTAGAATTACTGCATATTTTAGTTTATATTGCTGGAATTATTTGTTGTCTGTCTGTCTTGTTGAGCAAGTGAATGAGCCTTGTCAAGGATGGTATGAGTTAGAAGGGGATTGCCGAACTAAGCAACGGAATGCGCCCTTACCTCACATAAGTGAACTTGGGGGGTCTGACGCTTATGCTTAACCTCACATCTAATTCATAAACCATAGACGGGTTGAAAGTATAAGCCCTGTCTGCTCCATAAAGCAGGGATAAGAGTGTATGAGAGGGATCCCAGATACGGGGGGGAATAAGGTCTCCACAAAGTCCGGAGATCTAGTCGGATACCTGGCCACTTAAAGGAATGCTTGTATATGTTGTAGCCGCATTCTTGTATATGTTGTAGCCGCATTCTGGTTTGTTATTGGGCTAGCATATAAAGTAATTATTTGTTATTGGGCTAGCATATAAAGTAATTCGATTTCAGAAATCTCATCTAGGAGAGGTTTTTAGTATTCTGGCACCCTAGGAGGAAGGCAACGAGGAACTAGTGTAACTTGGTTAAGTGTTTTATATTGTACACTAAGTGTCCCACACGCTACCTAGGCAGGACTGTCAGAATGGGCCAGCAGAACACGAAACCCTGTCAGGGAATTATGGTGCATTATACGGTGCCACAGATAATTAAAAACATCTGTGGGAAAGATGAAGCGCGGGACTTAAAGGATGTCTTTCGTAAATTTAAGGTGAAAGGAGCAGTGGGTTTAGACCCGGATGTATGGAGTGAAATAGTGAAAAAAAATAGTGAAAAAAAGTGAAATAAAAAGGGACAGACAAGGAGAGGTGTTAGAGAAGCAATGGATGAGTCAGGTTCAATGCTTAATTAAGGTTTCAAATAGAGCAAAAGAAGAGGGGTGGAAACATAATCCAGATTGTGATGGTTGGGATATGAAAGACAGAAGAACAAAAAATGTTGAAATTTTAAATAATCTTAGTTCAACCATCCCACCCCCATATACTGACATAGAACGTAAACCACACAAGATATATCCAGTACTTGAGGGGAGAATGGGTACCACCTGATTCTTGTGTATTGCTACAATATGTGGATGATTTATTATTATGCTGCCCGGACAAGGAAACTTGTTTGGCTACCACCCTTAATTTGTTGCGATTTTTGGCAGAAAAGGGTTGCAAGGTTAATAAGAACAAATTACAAATGTGCCAGGAAAAAGTTATCTTTTTGGGACATTGTATATCACAGGGTACAAGACATCTCACTGAGGAGAGGGTTCAAGTGATAAAGGGAATGTTACCCCCACGGAATTTCAAACAATTGTGTATGTTTTTAGGTATTGTGTCATATTGTAGACAATGGATACAACATGCTAGCGCTTTGATGCAGCCATTATACGATTGTTTGAAAATTGTACCGTATGTGCTTACAGAAGTAGCGTATGAGTCGTTTGTCACTTTGAAAAAGCTATTCATTTCTGCCCCGGCTATTGGTATTCCAGATTACACTAAGAAATTTAATCTATATGTTGCCGAGATCACTGGACACGCCACAGGTGTTTTGACACAGGCACATGGAAAACAAAGACCAGTCGCTTACTTTTCAGCAGCACTAGATCCAGTGTCCAGAGGTTCACCGTCCTGTGTACGGGCGGTAGCTGCAGTGTCAATCATCATTGATAAATCATCAGAGATTGTCCTAGACAATCCAGTTGTAGTACACACCACACATGACATACATGCAATCTTGTCTCAAGTTCAGCCCAAACACATTTCAATGGCCAGATAACTGAGGTTACAGTGTACTTTACTCTTACCTCCAAATGTCACTTTTCAGCGCTGTACAACTTTAAATTTGGCCACCTTTTTGCCTCTTCAGTCACCAGATTTGGCAAGGGGGAATAATAGTGCTAATAAAGAAGGAGATGAGGAAACTGACACCCTTCTGTTTAAAGAGATAGATCAGCACGATTGTTTTCAGCTCATGGAACAGGAGACAATGGGATTCCCACATGTTACAGATACACCGATTTTAAATGCTGAGCACACTTTGTACATAGATGGCAGTAGGTTTGCTGATGACAAGGGTAAATATCACACAGGGTATGCTGTAGTAACTGATACACAGGTGATTGAAGCACAGCCCTTACCAGCCCACATGTCAGCACAGGAAGCAGAATTAAAAGCTTTAGAACAAGCCCTAGAATACTTAAAAGGACGAGAAGGGAATATTTACACTGACTCTGCCTACGCTTATGGTGTAGCGCACGATTATGGCCACATATGGAGGGCTAGAGGTTATCTGACAGCAGCAGGTACACCTGTAAAACATGGAGAAGGGATTAAGAGAGTCCTGAACAATCTTCAAAAGGTTAAACGAGTGGCCATTATGAAGATAGCGGCACACACGAGAGCAAAAACAATTGAGGCAAAAGGAAATGCATTTTCAGATTTGACTGCAAAACAGGCAGCTCTAGGGGAAGGAAGCCCTGAGACCTTAGCAGCAATAGAGGTGAGTATCCCAGAACCAACAAGGCAGCAGCTGAGCAAATTACAGGAGCAAGCAGGGGAGAGCCTCTCTGTACCCAGCAATGGCAGCGGCAGTTCACCTACCCACACACGTCAGTTCCAATTCCATGTATAGGATTGTGAACCAAGGATGGCTCGCCCCTGGATTCAGTAGTACTGCGAGAAACTACTGTGCAGCCTGCCAAATCTGTCTCCTGAATAACCCAGGACAGAGAGTAAAAAACCCACGAAAACACCAGGTCCGGGCCCAATACCCCTTCCAGAGACTGCAAATTGACTACATACAAATGCCTAAGAGCGGCCCCTTTGAATTTGTCCTCGTGTGTATCGATTTATTTTCAGGTTGGCCTGAAAGCTATCCAGTAAAATCAGCTACAACTAAAGCCACAGCTAAGAAACTGATCACTGAGTTAATATCTAGGTTTGGTCTTCCTGAAACCATAGAATCAGATAGGGGGACACACTTTACAGGAGAAATCATGCAGAATGTGATGACCATGTTAGGGGTTCAACAAAGTTTCCACACCCCTTACCACCCACAGAGTTCAGGATCAGTGGAAAGAGTAAATGGGACAATAAAGTTGAAAATACAAAAAGCCATGCAAGAGTTAAACAAGCCATGGCCAGAATGCTTGCCTTTGGCTTTGTTCTCCATAAGATACACTCCAACAGGGAAAACAGGATTGTCCCCATATGAAATACTTTTTAGGAATGCACCTAGATTAGGTCTATACTTTCCACAGAGTATGCAATTGCAATGTGATAGTTTGACTGCATATGTAATACAATTACAACAACGTCTAACTAAGATCCACAAAAGTGTGTATTCTTCTCTTCCAGACCCTAACTCAATAACAGGTACCCATACGCTGCTACCAGGGGATTATGTATATGTAAAGAAACACACCAGAAAGACATTGGAACCCAGGTTCGAAGGTCCTTATCAAGTACTCTTAACCACAGCCACTTCAGTAAAGCTGGAGGGAAAGCCAACCTGGATACACGCATCACACTGCAAGAAACAACCTGAGAAAACGTCATCATGAAATCTCTACTTTTCTATAGTCTGTTTAAACTTGCCTTTGTACAAGTGTATGCCTGGACTCCTGGTATTAGAGTATTTGAGGTAGAGGAAACCGCAAATTTCCAATGGGTAATAGATGACGAAAAAGTAGCAAATGATTCAGGATATGAGATGGATAAGTATTATGATGTAGGTAATTACACTGAAAGGACACAGGCGACCATTTCATATAGATGTAGGTATTGCATGGATACAGGCAGACCCACTCTCAGAAGTAACTATAACCTTCCAGTGGAATGACAATATGAGCTTTCCTTTCAATAACAGTAAAAATCATAGGTGCCATAAAATATCCCTTTCACAGACGTGGAAACAAGCCCGGGAACGGGTGGTAGGACAAATGTACCAAATATTAGTCACAATAGCAGGGGGAGAAAATATATCAGAAGGGATGTTCAATCTGACAGATATTACCGTTAATCAATCCAGTACTTTCCTCTGTGCCTGTTGGTGGAGGGAAAAGAGTGATGATGGGTGGTATTGGAATGCACAGTCCTATGGATTTCACATACAAATGGAGGAAGAAGTAACGCCAATAATTGAATCTTCCATATTAACACCCGTACCAAACACTTGCATAAATGTATCAACATCACAACAGAAAACAAAAATAAAATTCAATATCACCTTTC
This sequence comes from Aquarana catesbeiana, assembly GCF_042186555.1. NCBI lineage: Eukaryota > Metazoa > Chordata > Amphibia > Anura > Ranidae > Aquarana > Aquarana catesbeiana. Next base: position 315,138,850 of record NC_133325.1, read on the forward strand.
CCCCGATACCGGAGTGCAGGTATAAACGAGAATGGTACGACACACTATTGGGACTAACGGGTACAGGGATGGGAATTTTAAACTCGGTCGAAATAGAAGAAATGAACAACAGACGGAAGCATGCAGGGGGACACATAGCTGACAGCTTGACTATCACAAGCAAATGGTTACCCACCACTTTTGAAACCCAACTGCAAGAAATACCCCTATTACAATTTTTGGGAGGGTTAATAAATCACACGATAGGAGCAGAGCTCCAGCTGTGGAATCAAAGTCAACAGTTTGTAAATTTCACACAGTGCTCTTTTAACCTCTTATCCTATCATATACAAAAAAATAGGGCCAGGACTGAACTACAGTTGGGAAATTATCATACCTGGATGAAATATTTTAAGGGTCTAACTGACAATGGTGTATGGTTCCAAGTAAAAGGGGATAAGATAGAATGTGAGAATAAATGGTGTGTAGGAAGGTTTGAAGCATACCGGGTAGCAGATGTAATAGAAATGTGTAAAATAGTGGTCATGCCACTAGTAATTAAAGACGAGTTTTGGTATCCAGAAATATATGGGAAATATGTAGATAAAAGAAACAGAACCCATGATTTAAATCTATGTGAAGGAACTAATAAGGGAATGGTATGCGGCAGAAGTTCTCCAGTATATGAACCTTGCTTGTTAAAATACCAAACTAGCGTATGCAAAATGCAAAGAACACTGGTAAATGTGAACAATAGATTCATAGAAATAGGACCCCAGCATATTTGTATCATTACTAATGATAACCGCACCATGTCAGCGTTAAATAAATCGGTGCCGTTTGCGGGATGCATAAAAAAGATTAAAACATTACAATGGGGTAACGACACCTATCTTTTTGAACCAGACGCCGATAAGGTATTCTCTTCAGTCTATGAGGTACATAATCTCACTGACACTACACCCTTTATAATTTCTTTAGACCCACTAAAACAGGTTTTAGAACAATCAGAGTTGTTAAGACAACACATAGAAACACTAGAACATACCCTACAGAATAACCTCCTATCTGCAATAATTGACAAAGATAGACTAGTGCATCTTTCCTCACAGATACAACAGGATACTGCATCACATTGGTGGGATATATTTAGTGGAATGTCTTCTACAGCAACCAATACCTTTCACTGGTTGTTAAGTCCAATGGTAATTATTATTTTAATATTAATATCACTTACAATCACAAATATATGTGTATACAGGAAAATAAATAGGAAAATTAGGAGAATAGACAGGGCATACTGATAAATGTATATTGACATCACCCTACTCCCATAAACTCCTCTTCTTGAATTTAAGATGTGAGCAACACCTGGAGGGATGGGATTTTCCCCTCTGACAACCCGCGGTCAGGGATAGTACTCTAGGAAAAGCTGACTAGAACTTGTTCATGAGGACACAGGGGGAGGGAGAGGATGATGTCAAAGGGGGAAATTGATAGGGTTGAAATAATGACTTAGAGTTCTACTTAAATTGTTTGTGCTTTTTCTCTTCTGTGTACGTATCAATTGTTCTACTTAAATTGTTTGTGCTTTTTCTCTTCTGTGTACGTATCAATTGTTCTACTTAAATTGTTTGTGCTTTTTCTCTTCTGTGTACGTATCAATCTGTATCTAGATGGAATTTGGAACTGCTGAATAATCATTACGTGTTCACTGATAAGAAACTCTTTGTACCTTAACCTCATTTGGTAATGCCGATAAGATTACTGCTTGTAGAGCTGCCTATAAAAGGCCTTTGAAAGAAGTAAAGGGCGCAGTCCTCTTTTGCTCCGGACTGTGACACAGACATATCTGACTCCGTGTCATCATTCTTATAGAAGCAATAATTTGACAAAGCAATATAAACTTAAAGCAACTTGTTTAAGAGTTGCCCCTAACATCATTCTCTTATCAGGTATAGGTATCCTCGTCCTCTTATCAGGTATAGGTATCCTCATCCTCTTATCAGGCATAGATATCCTCTTCCACTTATCAGGTATAGGTATCCTCATCCACTTATCAGGTATAGGTATCCTCATCCACTTATCAGGCATAGGTATCCTCATCCACTTATCAGGCATAGGTATCCTCATCCTCGTATCAGGTATAGGTATCTCCATCCACTTATCAGGCATAGGTATCCTCATCCTCTTATCAGGTATAGGTATCCTCATCCTCTTATCAGGCATAGGTATCCTTATCCTTTTATCAGGTATAGGTATCCTCAGGCCACGTACACATGAGCGGACTTTTCCGCAACAAAAGTCCGATGGCCATTCTGGCGGACTTTCGTTGGACTTTTGAGGGACTTCCGACGGACTTTTGAACGAACGGACTTGCCTACACACGATCACACCACAGTCTAACGGATTTGTACGTGATGACGTATGACAGGACGGGTATAGGTATCCTCGACCTCTTATTAGGTATAGGTATCCTCATTCGCTTATCAGGTATAGGTATCCTCATCCTCTGTGCTTGGCTCATTATATATTCTCTGTATTTATATTGTTCTGTAATACTACAGTGCTGTATAGAGATGACTGAACCATTCACATCAGCCTGCATGGGAATTGCTTACACTCCAATGTCCCCACCATAATCACACATTATCATTATACTTTTAGTAAGTATTCTTTTATACCATCCTGCTCATCCCTCTATTGAGATCCACTGTTTTTCACAGACTATAGAGTTAGATGAGGTATACAAAGTCAAGAATTTTTACAACTTGTTTGTATGTGGTAACATAGATAGGACAATAAACTAGTCAACAAGAAGATATTCACAAATAGCCTACAGAGGTCAGTATTGTATCCATAAATCTACTCATAATCCACAATGTAATCATTAGCATTAGTTATTACATAGGAGATATAGAGAAAAAGAATGAAGGCAAAATAGGGGGATAGGATAAGGAGGAGTAAGGAAAGGGAGGAGCACCCCAGAACTTGTGAAATAATAAATAGAAAAGTCACATGGAGGACCTGAGTCCTGTGTGGTTAGTATTTTGTGGTTAGTATTTTTAAATTTTTTCTTTCACTGTTTTATCCAATCATTGCTTTTAGATGGATGGAGGCATTATCAATCTTACTCAAGGCAGACTTTATTATAAGGATTTATCATAAGGCACACTAGGTATGCGTTCAGAAGTACCACTTTGTGAGGGACACCTGAAATTGCTGGACTCAGCTGACAAAGGCTTGACAGGCTTTTGTTTGTTTAGAGTGGGTTATGCACTTCCATACATGTCTATAGGAGTGCAAAACCCACTTGAAGCAGGTCAAATGCACCTGAACCTCAACTGAAAAAAAAAATTCTTCTGTTAATATGTATTTGAAAAATTAAAAAAAAAACTTCTTTTAAATGCATAGAAAAAAAATGAAAAACATTATTCTTTTAATTAGGGGTGCAACGGATCGTCACCGATCCATGATCCGAACGGTTCAGCCTGTTCGGATCGGCACACATGCGCTCTGCGGAGCACGCCGCCTCGGCTTTAGGAAAGGCCACGGCTTCGGCCTAGCTCCGGAGCGGCGGCCATCTTGGTACACCTGGTGGCCGTTTACCACGTGGTCGCTCCGTCAAATGACGGAGCGATCACTTGTAAACAAACCGGCGTCATGTCATGACGCCGGTTCCTCTCTCCCCTCTGTGTACTGATCTGTACAGTGGAGGGGAGAGATCGGATGGCAGCAGTGCCAATACTCTGCCATACCCTGCTAATAATCTGCAATGCCCTGCCAATACTCTGCAATACCCTGACTATACTCTGCAATACCCTGACTATACTCTGCAATACCCTGACAATACCCTGCCAATACTCTGCAATACCCTGCTAATACTCTGCAATACCCTGCCAATACTCTGTAATACCCTGCCAATACTCTGCAATACCCTGCCAATACTCTGCAATACCCTGCTAATACTCTGCAATACTCTGCCAGTACTCTGCCAATACCTGCCAATACTCTGCCAATATTCTAGCAATACCCTGAAATACTCTGCCAATACTCGCCAATACCCACCAATACTCTGCCAATACTCTGCCAATACCCTGCCAATACTCTGCCAATACCCTGCCAATACTCTGCCAATACTCTGCTAATACATTATTACACCCCCCCCCCCCCCCCCCAAATGACCCCATTTTGGAAAGTAGACAACCTTAGGAAATTGCTAAGAGGCATGTTGAGCCCATTGAACATTTTATTTTTTTGTCCCAAGTGATTAAATAATGACAAAAAAAAAAATTGCTGCTTCTCCTGAGTACGGGGATACCACATGTGGGACTTTTTGTGAGCCTAGCCGCGTACGGGCCCCGAAAACCAAGCACCGCCTTCAGGATTTCTAAGGGCGTAAATTTTTTATTTCACTCCTCACTACCTATCACAGTTTTGAAGGCCATAAAATGCCAAGATGGCACAAACCCCCCCCCAAATGACCCCATTTTGGAAAGTAGACACCCCAAGCTATTTGCTGCTCTTATTTGTTTTTGAAGAAAGAAAAGAAAAATGTATTTAGTTTTTCTTTTTTCAATTTTCAAAACTTTGTGACAAAAAGCGAGATCTGCAAAATACTCACCATACCTCTCAGCAAATAGCTTGGGGTGTCTACTTTCCAAAATGTGGTAATTTGGGGGGGGGGGGGGGGTTGTGCCATCTGGGCATTCCATGGCCTCCGAAACTGTGATAGGCAGTGAGGAGTGAAATCAAAAATTTACACCCTTAGAAAGCCTGAAGGCGGTGCTTGGTTTTCGGGGTCCCGTACGCGGCTAGGCTCCCAAAAAGTCTCACACATGTGGTATCCCCGTACTCAGGAGAAGCAACAGAATCTATTTTGGGGTGTAATTACACATATGCCCATGGCATATTTGAGCAATATATCATTTAATGACAAAAAAAAAAAAAAATTGTCTTTTTCCCGCAACTTGTGTAAAAATATAAAATATTCCATGGACTCGACATGCCTCTCAGTAAACAGCTTGGGGTGTCTACTTTCCAAAATGGGGTCATTTTGGGGGGGTTTGAACTGTCCTGGCATTTTATGCACAACATTTAGAAGCTTATGTCACACATCACCCACTCTTCTAACCACTTGAAGACAAAGCCCTTTCCGACACTTTTTCTTTACATGAAAAAATATATTTTTTTTGCAAGAAAATTACTTTGAACCCCCAAACATTATATATTTTTTTTAAAGCAAAGGCCCTACAGATTAAAATGGTGGGTGTTTCATTTTTTTTTTTTACACAGTATCTGCGCAGCGATTTTTCAAAAGCATTTTTTTTTTTTTAAACACACTTTTTTTTAGTTTTAATGCACTAAAACACACTATAATGCCCAAATGTTTGATGATATAAAAAAAGATGATCTTAGGCCGAGTACATGGATACCAAACACAACATGCTTTAAAATTGCGCACAAACGTGCAGCGGCGACAAACTACATACATTCTTAAAAGTCTTTAAAATCCTTTACAGGTTACCACTTTAGATTTACGGAGAAGGTCTACTGCTAAAATTACTGCCCTCGATCTGACCTTCGCAGTGATACCTCACATGCATGGTGCAATTGCTGTTTACATATGACGCCAGACCGAGACTTGCGTTCGCCTTTGCGCGAGAGCAGGGGGGGACAGGGGTGCTTTTTTTTTTAAATATTTATTTTGCTTTTTTATTTTATTTTTAAACTGTTTCTTTCATTTTTTTTTTTTTTTTATCATTTTTATTGTTATCTCAGGGAATGTAAATATCCCCTATGATAGCAATAGGTAGTGACAGGTACTCTTTTTTGAAAAAATTGGGGTCTATTAAACCCTAGATCTCTCCTCTGCCCTCAAAGCATCTGACCACACCAAGATCGGTGTGATAAAATGCTTTCCCAATTTCCCAATGGCGCTGTTTATATCCGGCAAAATCTAAGTCATAAAATGTTCGTAGCTTCCGGTTTCTTAGGCCATAGAGATGATTGGAGCCATTCTGGTCTCTGATCAGCTCTATGGTCAGCTTGCGGAACCACCAGCTGCATTCTCAGGTTCCCTGTTGGGACAGGAGAGCCAGAGAAAACCATGGAAGACGGTGAGGGGGGGGAACATTCCCTCCCACTGCTTGTAAAAGCAGTCTAGAGGCTAATTAGCCACTAGGATTGCTTTTACATGAAAGCCGACCGCTGGCTGAAAAGAATGATACCAAGATGATACCTAAACCCACAGGCATCATTCTGGTATAACCACTCAAAGTCCAGCAACATACCAGTACGTTGCTGGTCCTTGTTGGGCATATATTGTAATCTTTTTTTTCATGCAGCTTGTGGGCTGAACGAAAGAAAGAGATTGATCGGTGGGTATGCCCACCATTAGAATACCGCCCTTCATCCACCCACTTCTAATGATGGGCATACATGCACCATTTTTTTTGTAACTATGGCTTTATGTATCATGGGAGCAAACGCTGTTGCTGTCAAGATAAATAAATCCGCGCTGCAGCTGAATGGCGAACCTGCTAAGCAAATGATGGTTAACAATAAAACAAAGTAACATTATAGTATAACAGTAATGCCCTGTACACACGATCGGACATTGATAGGACATTCCGACAATAAAATCCATGGATTTTTTCCGACGGAGGTGGCTCAAACCTGTCTTGCATACACATGGTCACACAAAGTTGTCGGAAAATCCGATCGTGCTGAACGCGGTGACGTAAAACATGTACGTTGGGACTATAAATGGGGCAGTAGCCAATAGCTTTAGTCTCTTAATTTATTCTGAGCATGCATGGCACTTTGTGCGTTGGATTTATGTACACATGATCGGAATTTAAACGATCGGATTTTGTTGTCGGAAAATTTTATATCCTGCTCTCAAACTTTGTGTGGCAGAAATTCAGATGGAAAAAGTCTGATGGAGCCCACACACAATCGGAATTTCCGACAACACAATCCGATCGCACTTTTTCCGCCGGAAAATCCAACCGAGTGTACAGGGCATAAGACTTACCATACCTGCAAAGCAAATACAAAAAAAAATAGTAAAAAATAAAACATTTTTTAACACAATCTGTGCCTAAAATATATATATGCCGAAGCATGGAGGCATCCGCTCCACCCCTGCTGCCCCCATGATTCGGCATATATGCTCTTTTTTTTAACTGTGGTGCTGAAATCACCTCCGACAGTGCTAGGGTCACGGCTTTATGTATCGTGGGAGCAAACGCTGTTGCTGTCAAGATAAATAAATCCACGCTGCAGCTGAATGGCTTACCTGCTAAGCAAATGATGGTTAACAATAAAACAAAGTAACATTACAGCATAACAGTAATGCCCCGTACACACGGTCGGACTTTGTTCGGACATTCCGACAACAAAATCCTAGGATTTTTTCCGACGGATGTTGGCTCAAACTTGTTTTGCTTACACACGGTCGCACAAAGTTGTCGGAATTTCCGATCGACAACCACGCGGTCACGTACACCACGTACGACGAGACTAGAAAAGGCCGGTTCAGAACCAAGCGCGGCACCCTTTGGGCTCCTTTTGCTAATCTCGTGTTAGTAAAAGTTTGGCGAGAGACGATTCGCGCTTTTTCAGACTCGTGGCTTTCAGATCGTTTTCTGCTGTTCAGTTTGTGCTTGTGGGTTTGTATCTGCTCTTCAGTGCGTGCAGTCAGTTCGTATCAGAGTTTTCTGTGTGATCTTGCCTGCTCGTTACTGTTTTTCAGGTCGCTCTTCACAGGCCTTGCTGTTCTTCAGTGCGTTCTGTTACTTCGTTCTGAGCAGCCGACCGTTTTCTAGCCATGTTTCGTATGCGTACTCCTCGTACAGTTCGTGCTGTGCGGGGGCTTGGTGTTGGGGTCCTGACCTTGACACAAGTCCAGTCCATGAACAGGGTGGGGAGGAGTTCATGGACCAAGAATTGGTTGCTCCAACGTGACCAGTTCTCTCATATGCCTTTGCTCCGTGAGATCCGTGAGAATAATCCTGATGATTTCAGGAACTTTCTCAGGATGACGGACCCTGTGTTTCACCGTTTGTTGGCTTTGCTGACCCCTTATATTAGCAGGCAGGATACCTGCATGAGGCAAGCCATCACTCCGGAGCAGAGGTTGGTCGCTACCTTGTGGTATTAGGCCACAGGGAGAAGCCTGCAGGACCTCAAGTTCTCGACAGGCATCTCCCCCCAGGCTCTTCTTTGTGGACATTTACTGCTTGTGTTTGTTTTAGCTGACCCTGACAGAAATGTGTGGAGTTCAGAAAATGTCGTGCTTGTGTAACCTTATACAAAGCACTGTTGGCTGTTATTTACTAAATGCAAAGACACTTTTCACTACAAGTGCACTTGCAACTGCACTGAAACTGCACTTGTAGTAGTGCAAAGTGGATTTCCCCTTAGGAAATAACCCCCATTTTCTCATAAAACAACAATTACATCACCCCAAAAGTGTTGTAGCGTGAGACAATAATCCACACATTCTTGATGAACAATCTTTTTAATACCTGCACAATCACATGTGCATTTACCAAAGGTTTTTCTGACAAACCGACATGTTTGTTGTATAACAATTTTTGTGGTGTCATTATCCAAAATCAAAATGTCCATTTTATAGAAAACAGGCATGTGTAAAACCCACAAGAAAGACACAAATCTTTTGATCTTACAAAGTTCACATTTGGTAGAACTTGAAGGCAATATCAGACATGAGTATTTAGGAACTGTGTTTGATATTGCGTTCAGATGGGGGGAAATCACCCCTGGAAAAGCCAAATTTGGAAGATGCACACAAATTTCCCAATGTCAACATGTGCTATCTGCCATCAGGGGGGATCAAGGGACGTGTTTTGGGGGAGAAAGCCCTTCCTCACCGCTACTTTATTATTGAGGAAGGGGTTGCACCCCCAAAACGCGTCCATTGATCTCCCGTGATGGCAGATAGCACATGTTGACACACTGTGTGCATCCTCCAAATTTGGCTTTGGGAAAAATCACAAAAACATTTAGCACATTGTAGCACACAAAAGAAGAAAGTGATTTGGAGGGGTTTTAAACTCGCCCCAAAACATCAATGATGTTTTTATATTTTGGAATAACATCATTGATGTTTTGCTTGATGTTTTCCAATTGTAAATTACACCCCATGATCTCCCCGATCACGATCTGGGCACTTTCAGATGTGAAAGGATCTGGATCCACAACCTCACGATCACCTAAAAAGAGAGGAACCCCAAAATAAATTAGGTTTCAAAAAGATGCCGCAATCCATCTCTTATCTGAGCCTGTGGTCGCAGACACTCACCTGTTGTGGTGACTACTTCCACCACGTCTTCTTCCTCCTGCTCAGCTTGTGTTGGGTGGATTTCCCCTTCTTCCAGAGGGGGGGGGGGGCTCTGGTCTCCTCGGATGAGGGGTGTCCTCCGAGTCTTTTCTCCCCTATGTAAAACAAAAATGGTATAATTAGCACACAGATATTTAATGTCAGAACTATAAAGATGAAACATTGCTTGGAAGTGGGGTACAATTGTCTATTTTAGCAAAGTTCCAAGATGTAGCTTTTTTAGTGCCCTTTGTCAAGCTGCAATACTTTACCTGTTTGGTAAAAGCTTCACAGATGTAGCCCCCCCTATAGTATACACTGGAGCACCTGTGTGCCCCCCCTAATAAAAATGGTGTTCTTGTGTCCCACACTAGTGCTCCAGTGTCCAGATGTGAAAACAGCTGCTGAGTGTCCTCTCCTTACACACAATCTAGTTTGCATTTCATTCTAGTAACAAAGCCATCTACACAACCCAATTCTTTGAAGACAAGTATAGGGCGTCAAAATGGTGGCCAAATGCATATGGCCTAAACAATGGTATTTTATCGTCCGAAATAACAATGTGTGATCCGAACGAATAATGTGCCCATGAACATGAAAGTTGCCATTTTAAACTGTACAACAGTTCCTAAAAGCACATGGAGCAGCACGAACATAATAAACATAAAGAATAGGAACACAGCACAACTACTTACTTTTTTGCAGCAATCTCCGGATCTTTCTGTACTGCTCGTGTTCTCGTAATTTCAGGTCCGACCACCGCTTCCTGAGCTGATCTTTCGATCGTCGTACCCCGAATTTCCGGTGCAGACTCCTGACCACTTTCGCCATGATCTTGGCCTTTCTGACATTGGGGTTGGGGTAAGGCCCATACTTTCCATCATAGTCGGCCTTCTTCAGGATGTCCACCATCTCCAACATCTCCCCAAAGGACATATTTGAGTCCTTTAATCTCCTTCTGGATCGGGACGTTTCAGGCTCCAGCCTTTCCTCCTCCTCGTTGCTACAATTAGCACGATCCTGCTGTCTATCCGCCATGTGCTCTTCCCCCACTGCTCCGAACGAAAAGGGGCGGGGAATAGACTAGAAAGAACGTCAGGGGCGGGCGGAGTTATACGCATGCGCAGTGTGTATAAATCGTAACACGCGCGTCTTACGTACGATCTGTGAGCGGAGGAAGGAGCATCGGAGACGCCGATCGTGCTAACGAAGGTAGGATCTAAACTTGGGCCTATACTGCTTCGAAATGGAAGCCTATATTGTAACAAGATTAGGGGAGTTTGGCCTGACATTAGGCTTTGTCTTGTGTTGTGTCTTACAGAGAAAATGGATGGGTTCAACGACCACAATTTCCTGCCCCTGTTCATAGACAAGTACAGGGAGCTGCCCTGTCTGTGGCAAGTGAGACACCCCCACTATAACCACAAACAGAAGAGGCAGGCAGCGCTGGAGAAACTGCTGGAGTTGGTGAAGCCGGTGGTCCCCACAGCAACCATCCCTTATTTGAAAGCTAAAATTGGTGGCCTGAGGAGCACTTATCTTAGGGAGCGCAAGAAGGTCACAGATTCCCAGAGGTCCGGAGCTGCAGCAGATGACGTTTATGTCCCCAGGCTGTGGTACTATGAGAGACTGCGATTTCTGTCAGACCACACTGAAGTCAGGGAATCCCTCTCTACTCTTCCTTCCACGCTTCCTTCCACCCCAGCTGAGGCTTCCGATGTCCAACCTGGGCCTTCCAGCCAGGAAGAAGTGGAGGAGCCCAGCTGGAGTCAGGTATAGCATTCTTCAACAGATTTCTGGGCAATAAAGAAATTATGTTTACTAGATGTTATTATTGATCACTAATTGCTGATTGAAAGTGTTTTACATATCAATAGACAGTAGTGGGCACCCAAAATTGGGAAAAGAATGAAAACTGCTGGGCTCAGAAGGATAGTCTGTTATATTTGTTAACATTCAATTTGCAGCAGTCAGGAGGTGAAAATTGTGTGTGATTGATGAATAAAAAACTAAAACTATGTCCCTTTTTCATACACAGGAAGACCTTAGCCAGGAGAAGGTTGTGGAATGTGGCAGTCAGGAGGAGGCGGGGATTATTAGTGTCAGCCAGGAGGAGGCGGGGATTAGTGGCAGCCAGGAGGAGGCGGGGCTAAGTGGCAGCCAAGAGAAGCCTGGGACAAGTCGCAGCCTGACTGAGTCTCAGGTCCCTCCCCTCCGCCTGCCATATAAACGAGCCAGGAAGGCCACTCCGAGTCCCGTGCAGGATTCAGCGTACAGGCTGATCCAGGAGGCTTCTGTGTCCCTCAGAGCCTTCCCCAGTCCTGAAGAGGCCTTTGCCTGCATGGCTGCCACAAAATTGCAGGGCATGCAGGAGGGTCAACGCAAGATCTCTGAGGACCTGATTTATAAAGTCCTTCGTAAGGGGGAGAGTGGGGAACTGACACACAAGACGGATGTCATTGAGAGGGACGATCCTCCTCCTCCTCCTGCTGCCACAACTCCACCACCACAGCCAAAGCCTGTAAGGAAGCGTGGAAGGAAGACCAAAGAGTGATGACCCTGGGTTCAGTCTGGTCTGACAGAAGATGCAGTCTCTCGTATGACCACAGCCTGGGGACACAGATGTCATCTGCTGCTTTCCGGATCTCTGGGACTTCTGGACCAGACTTACCATACCTGTAAAGCAAATACAAAAAAACATAGTAAAAAATAAAACATTTTTTAACGCAACCTGTGCCTAAAATATATATATGCCGAAGCATGGGGGCATCCGCCCCAAAAGTTAGGAGCAAATTGCTCCTCCACCCCTGCTGCCCAAATGCTTCGGCATATATGCTCTTTTTTTTAACTGTGGTGGTGAAATCACGTCTGACAGCGCTGGAGTCACGGCTTTATGTATCGTGGGAGCAAACGATGTTGCTGTCAAGATAAATAAATCCACACTGCAGCTGAATGGCGTACCTGAAAACAAAAAAATGGTTAACAATAAAACATAATAAAACATTGCAGAATAGAATACAGTACAAAAGAGCAGAACAATAGAGAGAGAATAGAGAGAGAGAGAGCGAGAGAGAGAGAGAGAGAGAGAGAGAGAGAGAGAGAGAGAGAGAGAGAGAGAGAAAACAATAAAACAACAACTATTTTTGTTTTTTTTCATTTTATATTTTTTTGTGTTTTTTTTATTTTTTACTTTTTTTTTTTTTACACTTTTATTTGTAACTGTAACTGTAACGGTTCGGGTCTCTCAAAATGCGATGGCATCTTGGGAGACCCTGTCAAAGTGTGCCTAGTCTGTGCAGTGCTGTACCCTACGCTAATACTCAACTAGTGTATGGTAGCGTTCAAAACATTCACCAATGCAAAGACCAGGATTGTCAGGACAGGAGGGACAAAAATAGCGGGTGTAACGCCTATATCCGCGCTTTTTACAGAGACGAAATTTTCTTTGTGGGGCTCGTTGGGTAGGGGTACTCGGGAGCACATACGGAAAATGCCTCTCATGCAGCCGGTTTACTGCATTTGGTTGGGGAAGGTGAGGTGGAGCACCGCCTGGAAACAGAAGGGCTCTGACGATCTCTTCCTGGAATTTAAGAAAGGATCCAGTCCATCCTGAAGCTCTGTATAGCACATGAGCGTTCAGCAAAACCAATTGAAATGAGTATACAGACACTTTCTTGTACCAGCGTCTGGCCTTACAGGCAATTAGGTACGGCGCCAACAACTGGTCGTTGAGGTCCACCCCTCCCATGTTAAGGTTGTATTCATGGACACAGAGGGGTTTCTCCACAACACCAGTCGCCGTAGGAATTTGGACTGTCGTGTCTGCGTGAAGGGAGGACAAAATGAAAACATTCTTATTTTCCCTCCTCTTCACAGCGAGCAAATTATTACACTTGAAGCAGGCTCTCTCCCCCAACCTAAGATGGGAATCTACAAGCCTCTGGGGTAAGCCCCAGTGATTAGGTCACACAGTGCCACATGCGCCAATTTGATGATCAAACAAGTGACTAAAAAGTGGTACACTCGTGTAATAATTGTCCACATACAAATGGTACCCCTTTCCGAATAAGGGTGACACATCTTACCAGAGCTCCCTATGTAGTCTGGGCAGTTCTCCGGCTCTACGTGACTATCTCTTCCCTCGTAAACCATAAAACTACATGTATAGCCTGTGGCCCTGTCACAGAGCTTATACATCTTGACCCCGTATCTGGCACGCTTGCTGGGAAGATACTGTTTGAAAGACAAGCGGCCAGAAAACTTAATCAGGGACTCAGCAATGCAGACAACTTGATGGGGAGTAAACAAGGCTGCAAAATGTTGGTTGAAGTGGTTTACGAGGGGCCGAATTTTGTAGAGCCGATCGTATGCAGGGTCTCCACGAGGACGACAGAGTTCATTGTTGTTGAAGTGCATGAACCGCAAGATCTGCTCGTATCGTGTCCTGGTCATGGAGGCAGAGAACATATGGTGAATTGGGTCAGTGGACCAATATGACCGCAACTCACTCTTTTTAGTTATGCCCATGAGGAGGGATAGGCCCAGAAAGGTCTTAAAGTGGAGTTCCATCCACTTTTACAACTCTTCAGCATCCCTCACTAAACTGTGCACTGTAAACGAATTGGATATTTAAAAAAATTTTTTCTCAGCATCTACTGTATATCTGCTGTATTCATTTGTCACTTCCTCCTCCCTGGCCGTGGCCCATCGCGTCATTTCCTGTTTGCAATGCGGAGGGGGCGGCAACTTCCTCTGACACTGCCGTTGCTACGGAAACCTGACCTGAAAGCTATTACACTGCTTGTGCTGCACTGAACATGTGCGAGATCTGCAAGGATGAGATGCAGTCTGGCTATAGATGCCCACACTTAAGATGGCCACGGCCTGCTGTAAGTTTATAAAATAACAAACTACTGCTATAAACTAACAAAACAGACCTTAGTTTACAGACTAACTTTACTAGAATACATTAAGCTTGTGTATTATAAGGGTATTTTTATTTAAAAAGTATAATTTCGATCGGAACACCACTTTAAATCGAAAACCGTAATTGGTCTCAAATCTCTGGCAAGGGAGGACTGGGGATTAGCGGCGATGTATTGACCAGCATACAAATTGCTTTGGTTCAAAATAGATCTATAGATATAGTGACATAAAATAATCTATAGAGATAGTGACATAAAATAAACTGTTTCCCCTGAATGCCGGGTTAGCCAGTGAACGGGGGAAGTACGGGTGCTGCAGAAGTGGTGGGCTCCCAACAGGGCTGGACTGGGACAAAAATGTGGCCCTGGACTTCATCCAGACCGGCCCAGGGCACAACACATCAGGGCACGGTACATCAGGCCACATCAGGGTACAGAGCCAGGCACATCAGGGCACAAGGCACATCAGGGCACAGCACATCAGGGCACAGCACATCAGGGCACAGCACATCAGGGTACAGAGCCCAGTACATCAGCGTACAGGGCACAACATATCAGGGTACAGTGCCCAGCACATCAGCGTACAGGGCACAACATATCAGGGTACAGTGCCCAGTACATCAGCGTACAGGGCACAACATATCAGGGTACAGTGCCCAATACATCAGCGTACAGGGCACAACATATCAGGGTACAGTGCCCAGCACATCAGCGTACAGGGCACAACATATCAGGGTACAGTGCCCAGTACATCAGCGTACAGGGCACAACATATCAGGGTACAGTGCCCAATACATCAGCGTACAGGGCACAACATATCAGGGTACAGTGCCCAGCACATCGGCGTACAGGGCACAACATATCAGGGTACAGTGCCCAGGACATCAGCGTACAGGGCACAACATATCAGGGTACAGTGCCCAGCACATCAGCGTACAGGGCACAACATATCAGGGTACAGTGCCCAGTACATCAGCGTACAGGGCACAACATATCAGGGTACAGTGCCCAGTACATCAGCGTACAGGGCACAACATATCAGGGTACAGTGCCCAGCACATCAGCGTACAGGGCACAACATATCAGGGTACAGTGCCCAGTACATCAGCGTACAGGGCACAACATATCAGGGTACAGTGCCCAGCACATCAGCGTACAGGGCACAACATATCAGGGTACAGTGCACAGCACATCAGGGTACAGAGTCCAGCACATCAGCTAATAGGGCACAACACATCAGGGCACAGTACATCAGGGTATAGCATATCAGGACACAGAACATCAGAGCACATGACATTGAGGCACAGCACACCGGGACACAGGACATCGGGGCAAAGCACATCTGGGCACAAGGCACATCAGGGCGCATCAGGGCACATAGCACATCAGGGCACGTGGCACATCAGGGCACGAGGCACATCGGGGCACATTGCACATCAGGGCACGGGCACATCAGGGCACGAGGCACGTCAGGGTACGGGGCACGTCAGGGCACGGGGCACATCAGGGCACATCAGGGCACATGGCACATCAGGGCACATTATGGCACATCAGGGCACATGGCACATCAGGGCACGGGGCACATCATGCCACATGGCACATCAGGGCACAGGGCACATAAGGGCACATTATGGCACATCAGGGCACATTATGGCACATCAGGGCACATGATGGGGCACATGGCACATTATGGTGCACATCAGGGCATGGGGCACATCAGGGCATGGGGCACATCAGGCCACATGGTACATCAGGGCACAGGGCACATCAGGGCACGGGGCACATGGCACATCAGGGCACATGATGGGGCACATTATGGGGCACATAGCACATCAGGGCACGGGGCACATCAGGCCACATGGCACATTAGGGCACGGGGCACATGGCACATCAGGGCACATTATGGCACATCAGGGCACATGATGGGGCACATCAGGGCACATTATGGGGCACATTAGGGCCCATCAGGCTACATGGCACATTAGGGCACATGGCACATCGGGGCACATCAGGGCACATAGCACATTAGGGCACATCAGGCTACATGGCACATTAGGGCACGTGGCACATGGCACATCAGGGCACGGGGCACATGATGGGGCACATAGCACATCAGGGCACATGATGGGGCACATAGCACATCGGGGGAAACATGATGGGGCACATAGCACATCAGGGCACATGATGGGGCACATAGCACATCGGGGGAAACATGATGGGGCACATAGCACATCGGGGGAAACATGATGGGGCACATAGCACATCGGGGGAAACATGATGGGGCACATAGCACATCGGGGCACATGATGGGGCACATAGCACATCGGGGCACATGATGGGGCACATAGCACATCGGGGCACATGATGGGGCACATAGCACATCGGGGCACATGATGGGGCACATAGCACATCGGGGCACATGATGGGGCACATAGCACATCGGGGCACATGATGGGGCACATAGCACATCGGGGCACATAGCACATCGGGGGAAACATGATGGGGCACATAGCACATGATGGGGTACATAGCACATCGGGGCACATGATGGGGCACATAGCACATCGGGGGAAACATCATCAGGGCACATTGTGAGATCTTACTAGCCAGCATGCAGAGTAGCACAGGGAGCTTCTGTAATAATAAGTTCTCTCTCATGTCATCACGCTGTTCCCTGGCGGCCCCTCCTCTCTTCTTGTTTATACCAGATGATCGTACAAGCCAATTGGTATAGACGAGAAGAGAGGAGGGGCCGCCGAGGAACAGCGTGATGACACGAGAGAGAGAACTTACTACTACAGAAGCTCCCTGCGCTACTCTGCATCCTGGCTAATCTCGATCTACCCGTCAGACGCCAGCTGTCGGCGGTTGACGGGTAGATCGATGCGCGGCTGAAAGTGAAACTGGCCCAGACTGAGCCATCGGCCCACCGGGAATATCCCGGTAGTCCCGATGGCCAGTCCAACCCTGGCTCCCAATTCGGATTGGCGAATTCTGCAGGAAGGACACTATGGGCACGACGGTCCTGACTTTATCTTCTTGGTTGCAGCGCCACGACACCACGTGTTACTGCAGTGCTGGATGTACGACCAGGGTGTACTAGGCCGCTGGTGTTTGCCAGTTCACCAGAAGGAATAGCGGCGCTAGTACTGCTCTGCTCCATACGAGGGACCTGCGGTTCTTGCACCTCAACAGCAGAAGAAGATTGGGGTCTGGTACGCCTGACCTTGGCAGGGACCACAACTCAGTTTTCAGAGCTATCTGTCATGGAGCTGCTGTCGTTTACAGGTTCGTATTCTGAGCATGAATCTGACAAGTGAGTGACTTCCTCTTCACTATCTGTCATGCTCAGAAACGTGTAGGCCTCTTCACTACTGTACCTTCGATTTGACATTTTGGTCTCTAAATTTAGTGGTACACTAGTGAGACTCACAGGTAAAAAAGCTCCTAGGCTGTCAGCAACTGTATCAAAATGCTACCAAAAAAACTGTTAGCAATCGCAGGGATCAGGCCTGACTCTGGGAACGCTGCAGTTATGTGTTTAGTGTTTTGTAATTGACAGTGATCGATCGATACTGCACTTGGGTGGGCTGGGCGGAGGGGCTAAACGCAGGTGCTAGCAGGTATCTGGGCTGATCCCGCTAACACTGCGTTTTTGTGAACCCTAAACTGCTGGGGACGCTAGTATAGATCTGATTGATCAGATATTGATCCGTTCAGATACTATAGCACTAAGGGAGGTGTATGCTGCGTGCGAGGGTGTTAGCGCTACTGGCACTAATCTGACGCTGCCTGGGACGACGCAAACCCTATCTGACCCTAAAACCTAACTTTGATCACCCGCTGGGCGATCAGGGGGTTAAACCGTTATTAGGTAATAAATGGCGGGTATAAAAAACAAACTAACTAACCAGTGTCACCCGTAACACTAATGCCCCGTACACACGGTCGGATTTTCCGATGGAAAATGTCCGATCTGAGCGTGTTGTCGGAAATTACGACCGTGTGGGGGCTCCATCGGACATTTTCCATCGGATTTTCCGACACACAAAGTTTGAGAGCAGGATATAAAATTTTCCGACAACAAAATCCGTTGTCGGAAATTCCGATCGTGTGTACACAAATCCGACGGACAAAGTGCCATGCATGCTCAGAATAAATAAAGAGATGAAAGCTATTGGCCACTGCCCCATTTATAGTCCCGACGTACGTGTTTTACGTCACCGCGTTTAGAACGATCAGATTTTCCGACAACTTTGTGTGACCGTGTGTATGCAAGACAAGTTTGAGCCAACATCCGTCGGAAAAAATCCTAGGATTTTGTTGTCGGAATGTCCGAATAAAGTCCGACCGTGTGTACGGGGCATTATAGGGTGATCACTGGTGAAAGGGTTAACTAGGGGGCAATCAAGGGGTTAAAACCTTTATTAGGTTGTATATGGGGGTACCTGACGCTATAAAAAGCTTAGGAATAGGAAAACCAATAGGAAAAGAAAAAAAAATGTATATTTGTTTTTTCTTTTCCCACGTATATGAAAAAAAAAAAATTCTTCGATGTGTAGCGCTGGTAGATTTTTTAATCTACCGCTTATATGTAAATTTAGTGGGTCATCTGTTCTGTACATAGTTCAGATTCAATCTATTGTTAAATTAGCTTCTGTTCCAGTTTGGCTGTGTTGCGTGCACTTCCACATTGTGCCTGCCGGTGTCGTTGTTACCGTAGGTCGGTGTTGGAAAGCAACAAGCTGAAGTATATGAGTGCTCTTCTTTCTCAGAAGTAACTCGGCAGAGGTTGTCCCCTGCGGTGCATTCTGGGAGGGGGGTATTTAAGGGACAGACGCCATATTTCTTGGTCTCTTTCTTTCCACCTGCTGGCCCTCCTGGCCGACAGGTATGTGCTAGGAATCCTACCTCGTGGTCCTCCGCGCGGGAGGACTACATTGCTGCAGCGTGCGGGTGGGCCCAGAGGTCTGTCTGGGGCCTACTCCAACTGCTGCGGAGATGGTCCTGGGCTGTCTGTCCTGCGGGAAGAAGCCGGACAATTGGGAAGAATCCAGGGGAGGACCTGTCTTGGAAGGATCATGCGGAGCGCTGGTCTGGAGAGGGGCCTGGTGACTCAATTGGAGAACGCATCTTAAGTTAACCTATTACAAAGGTTCTGGTACTGTGTTGCTGTTCATCTAAAACTACTATGCCCTGTGGCAGAGGATCGTACAGTTTTGTTCTACCCAAGTCTGTGGCAGAGACTTTCTGTTCGTGCTGCGCTCCGGCTGCTAGGTCAGTGAGAGAGGCCTATCCGGGTGGGCAAAGATTTAATCCTGAACTGAAGATACATTCATCCCTGAGATTTCAATTCCTTAGTGCTACACCAAGAAAAGGTATTTGAACTTCCCTGCAACTCTTCTTCTACCTCTTTCCTGTTACTTCTTCCAGTTATCTCCCATTAAAGCATTGGAAAAGTACTAAAGTGACTGGTGCCTACATTGTTAGATAATAAGCTCAACGTGGACTCTTATGCCCCGTACACACGGTCGGACTTTGTTCGGACATTCCGACAACAAAATCCTAGGATTTTTTCCGACGGATGTTGGCTCAAACTTGTCTTGCATACACACGGTCACACAAAGTTGTCGGAAAATCCGATCGTTTTAAACGCGGTGACGTAAAACATGTACGTCGGGACTATAAACGGGGCAGTGGCCAATAGCTTTCATCTCTTTATTTATTCTGAGCATGCGTGGCACTTTGTCCGTCGGATTTGTGTACACACGATCAGAATTTCCGACAACGGATTTTGTTGTCGGAAAATTTTATCTCCTGCTCTCCAACTTTGTGTGTCGGAAAATCCGATGGAAAATGTCCGATGGAGCCCACACACGGTCGGAATTTCCGACAACATGCTCCGATCTGACATTTTCCATCGGAAAATCCGACCGTGTGTACGGGGCATAAGTCTGGTATTGGTGAAACTACAAGTAAAAAGGTGACGGTAATAGCCCGCTTTAAATTAGCAGCTCCACCGTGAGTTATTGCTACATGTGGGGGCTTGTCTGGGATTGTTTGCCGTTGCCCCAAGCAGCCCTGAGAAGTATTTCACTGGGAGTCTATGTTAAAAGAGGTTTCTGGACTTTGTCACTTTCTCCAGGAAAAGAAGGGGTTAAATTGAAGGATTACATTTCTGACTGCGTAGGCTGCGGGTGAAAAGTAAAAGCCCAGGAGCTACGTGATCAGAGGAACAAGTGGGAGGAGCTACACCTGCTTGTTACTGCGCGAGACACGTGTGTGTGTGTCTGGCGCCAAAGGAGAAGAGAGGCCTCGTGATCATGTTGAGAGGATCAGAGTGCAGCCATGTCTTCTTTTCCATTGATACCGTCAACTATGGGGTCCAAGATATTCCCTACAAGTACCGCTGCGGGTGCTATGCTAACTGGAACCCTGCTGACGGATACCAGCATTCGTTTGAAGCCGCAGGGGCGGTTCGTACTATACACTGTTGAAGATATTGAAGGGCTGGGCATGCTTTGCCACAATAATTTTTTGCATTTTTTCACTCAAATCCTAAAAATATTTCTTTCTAAAACGTATTTTGTCTATAGCGCGGTATTTTTTATATAATTATGCTTTGCCACAAGTGTGAAGGACTGGCCATACATCTCTGTCCATTTGTTCAATGTTCGCAGTGCGGAGAATATTTGTTCACAGTGGAGCAACCTACAATGTCGCCCCGTGCTTATCGTGTGGACTGGGCTACAGGGACCGCCACAGTGGAAACTACTGCCATCACTGCTGGAGAGCAAAAGGCCGTGGTTTCGTCTGCTACCGTGAGTGTTTCTGAAGGAGATGTCGCTGTTACCGCTTCATCAGCGGACATCACTCTTATTTCTACTTCTACTACACCTATCCCCGTTGCACCTGTCCCAAGGAAGGTGGGATATGTGAAGGCTTCCCGCGGCCGTGGTCGAGGCCTGCCCCAGAGACTACCCGAACTGGAGCCGGAGCAATATATGGATCCGGAGAAGTCCACGTCAGGAAAGGGTGAGAGATCAAAGGGGAACATATCTGGGACTCTTTGTAAATATTTGCCAGCGGACGAGTTGAGAGACTCGGAGATAGATTCTATGTCAAATCTCTCCTGTGATGATGATTTGTTTGAGACAGTGTCACAGGAACTATTGTGGGCCCAAGGTGAAGATGTTGCTTCTGCCCTTACTTTCTCAGAATGGATAGCCATCGATTCTGGGAAGACATCACCTTGTGTGGAGCCGCACAGCACTACTAAAGAGACATTGTCTAAAGTTGTAGTTTGCTTGAGTTTGAGCCGATGCCCATCGGATCTATGGTGCGTAAATCACCAAATTCTTGTGTCCATCCTGGTTTGGGGAAAAATAGAGCTTTACCTAGACTTGCCCGTTTACAGAGAGTGCTCATCAAATGTGTTGCCACAGAATATGATCTGGAATTTCCTTACGTTACTCAGGAAATTATGCAGGAAATTGAGGCCAACCGGGAACAGTGGTACTGTGAAGCTGTCTGGGACTATTTGTCTGTACCAAAACCTTTCCGGAGAACTGGGTATTCTACTACTATGGATGAACATTTCAATGGATGTTTGCTGCATTGGAACTATGGTCGGCACATCTATGCTGACAAGGTGGTCATTTGCAGACCCGGAAAAGATGACATTGTTTATTTTATCACCACCGTGGATAAACAAGGGAAGAAACTGACATTACCAGATCCCGGTTTTATTGGTGATTATGCAAAGAGACTGTTGTCTTCTGTTCTGCTAAAGGAAAAAAGAAAAAGAACTTTGGGGTATATAGCCAGATAGTGTCAGGGTTTAGAGAACTCCGTGGTCAAGAGACTTTATTCACCTCAGCACTTCTATATCCAAAGACTTTTTGCTAGCTGGATTTTCTTTTACTGAAAAAGCTATAATTTGCTCAGAGATAGGGATGGACTTTTCAAGTTACTTTTAGGTCATTTTCATTAGAAGAAAAATATATGTGGAAGAAAGTGTCATTCTCTGGGGAATGAGGCTTTGCCCCTAAATTGTTTAGTGATGCTACTGTACATTTTTGTGTGCGTTTAACTGTGTTTTTTTTCAGGAACAACTAGATCTCCTATCAAGCTGTTAGGCTTTTCAGCTAGAGAGATAGTGGGGTTTTGTGACATTACTGAAGTGAATACGTTGTTGTATAAATGTTTGAAGCTGTAACATTTCTTACTGCCTTTCTATTTTCTCATTCAAGTTTTCAAAGTTCAAATACCTACTCTCAGGCTTGAGAGTTATACTTTGGCAGACGTTGAGGACAACATCTATTGTAGTGGGGGGAGTATGTAGTGCTGGTAGATTTTTTAATCTACCGCTTATATGTAAATTTAGTAGGTCATCTGTTCTGTACATAGTTCAGATTCAATCTATTGTTAAATTAGCCTCTGTTCCAGTTTGGCTGTGTTGCGTGCACTTCCACATTGTGCCTGCGGGTGTCGTTGTCACCGTAGGTCGGTGTTGGAAAGCAACAAGCTGAAGTATATGAGTGCTCTTCTTTCTCAAAAGTAACTCGGTAGAGGTTGTCCCCTGCGGTGCATTCTGGGAGGGGGTATTTAAGGGACAGACACCATATTTATTGGTCTCTTTCTTTCCACCTGCTGGCCCTCCTGGCCGACAGGTATGTGCTAGGAGTCCTACCTCGTGGTCCTGCAGCATGCGGGTGGGCCCAGAGGTCTGTCTGGGGCCTACTGCAACTGCTGCGGAGATGGTCCTGGGCTGTCTGTCCTGCGGGAAGAAGCCGGACAATTGGGAAGAATCCAGGGGTGGACCCGTCTTGGAAGGATCATGTGGAGCGCTGGTCTGGAGAGGGGCCTGGTGACTCAATTGGAGGAAGCATCTTAAGTTAACCTACCACATAGTACTGCTGGGTCGGCTTAAAGGTTCTGGTACTGTGTTGCTGTTCATCTAAAACTACTACGTCCTGTGGCAGAGGATCGTACAGTTTTGTTCTACCCAAGTCTGTGGCAGAGACTTTCTGTTCGTGCTGCGCTCCGGCTGCTAGGTCAGTGAGAGAGGCCTATCCGGGCGGGCAAAGATTTAATCCTGAACTAAAGATACATTCATCCCTGAGATTTCAATTCCTTAGTGCTACACCAAGAAAAGGTATTTGAACTTCCCTGCAACTCTTCTTCTACCTCTTTCCTGCTACTTCTTCCAGTTATCTCCCATTAAAGCATTGGAAAAGTACTAAAGTGACTGGAGCCTACATTGTCAGATAATAAGCTCAAAGTGGACTCTAAAGGGTTGATTTACTAAAGGCAAAGACTGTGCACTTTGGAAAGTGCAGTTGCAAACGGCAAGAGCAGTTGCTCCAGAGTTTAGTAAATGAGCAGAAGCTCTGCTGACTTTCATCAACCAATCATGTGCAAGCAAAAATGCTGTTTTTTTTTTTTTTTTTTCCTTGCGTGTGATTGGGTATTCTTTACAAAGTGAAGCTTTACCTATTTACTAAGCTCTGGAGCAACTGCAATTGCAGAGTGCAATTGCACTTTCCAAGGTGCACAGTCTATTGGCCTTTAGTAAATCAACCCCTAAGTCTGGTATTGGTGAAACTACAGGTAAAAAGGTGATGGTAATAGCCCACTTTAAATCATCAGCTCCACCGTAAAGAAGAAACGAACACACTGGTTTGTAAAAACAGTGATGCTTTGTGGCTGTTTTAAGATCTAGACAGAGGAATAAATAAAGCGGTGGTGCATGTAGTGAGTGGAATGTAGAAGGCTGCGCTCCACACAACAGACAAAGGCAGCTGTTCTTCCTACCTGCCCGGCTCATGACACTCACAGGGGAGGGGCCATGCAGCTGTCGGGGGCGTGGTGATGACTTCCAGGGGCGGGAGCTGAGCGGGGTTGGTGTTAGGGGCGGGGCGGTGGAGGAGCGCTGCCGTTGAGTGTAGAAGTTATGGACGCTTCTCCTGATCTGTCCCGGCATCTGGTGAGTCAGACTTTGCCCGTTCCGCTGTGTATGTGTGGGTGAGAAGTCAGGAGGGAGGTGGCTGGCAGCCTGGCACACTGCTGTGTGTATGTGATTGTGTGCGATGGCACAGCCAGCATTAGTGTACATAGAGTATGGGTGGGGATGTGACACACCCAGAATAAATGGACATAGTGGGGGGTAGTGTGGCGATCAGATCACTCCTTCCATACTGTACTGTGCTCTCCTGATATACTCCCACTACATGGCTAGTATTGATCACTGTGATAGGAGTCCTCTTCTCATTTCTGAGCACCATTGTCCAATCAGTGACCACAGCATGGAACTTTCTACTTCTACTTTTGTCTAATCATTTAGATGTGGGAGGGATTGAATCTTTCTATATCATATTCAATCAGTAGGGCTGATCAGCATCATCTACAATGGGGCACTCTATGGGCTGCATGGTAATGACACACAGGATATTGGTTTTACTATTAGGAGACACTGAAATCACAAAGAAGAGTTTATGACTTGTAGCAACTTTTCTACATATTGTTATTATTATTATATGGGATTTATATAGCGCCAACAGTTTACACAGCTCTTTACAATGCAAAAAGGAGACAATACAGATATAATACATTAAAATACAAGAGCATTAAGAGGGCCCTGCACAGAAGAGCTTACGATCTAATATATACATATATACAGACAGAGCATGTTCCGGATGGTAAGCTGTGTCTGGATCTATGACTGATTGTACAGTTAGTGGTGTACAGCTTTTCTCTTGGCTCATACATGTCCAGAAGAATGAATGACCACTCACAGGACATTTATTATTAGATTGTAAGCTCCATGAGCAGGGCCCTCCTATTCCTTCTGTAGTCAACAGTGGTGGCTGGTGGTTTTATTTTTGCGGGGGCGGCAAACAATTGCACAGCACCCCCTCCCCGGTTGATTGGCGGCAGCGGCAACCCCCCACCCCATCGGTTGCAGGCAGGCTCCTATGGGCAGCGGGTTGCGGGCTCCTGTGTCCTCCTCTCTGCATCATGGCGGCTTCCGCCATGCGGCTCCTCCCTCCCTCCTTCTAGGCATCCAATAGGATCGCCTGTCCTTTCAGCCAATCGGGTGACTGACGTCAAAACCAGCATCCTGATTGGCTGGGTGGAGGATCAGTGATACAATGGTGAATATTGATTCGCTGTTGTAACACACCTGGGTGGGCTCGGAGCGCACTCTCTGCAAACCAAGCCCACCTGATATTGAAGACTATTAGAGTCTCTGGCTCTAATCGGTGCTTAAAAAAAAAAAAACAGCCCCTCAGTATTGGAATCCATGCGCCGGTGTCCTGAAAGAGGCCAGACGCATGGGGGGGGGGCGCCCTTAATGGATGGGCTGCCCCTAATGGATGGGCTGCCCCTGGTAGTCAACTATATTGTAATTGTCCCCCCCCCCCCCCCCACCACATTGTAAAGCACTGTGTAAACTGTTGGTGCTTTATAAATCCTGTATAATAATAATTATTTATTACAGGGATTTATATAGCAGGAGCACTTTACATACTGCACATGTACATCACTCCCTGCCATCAAGATCTTCCAATCTGAGGTCCCTGTCTCACATGCCTACATACACTAAAGACTCGTACACACTATAAGAAAATCCGGCGAACATTTTCGTCCAAAGCATTTTCTTCCAATTTTCATATAGTGTGTACACAACTTTCAACAGCCGGTTCCAAATTTTCTAAGGGACAAACTCCAAAATTTTTCTCGTATGGGAACAGAACGAAAGATTTAATGTGTACCATTTTCGTACAAGAACAATTTAGGAAAGAGAGACTGCGCATTAACCACTTGCCGACCGCCTAACGCACATATACGGCGGCAGAATGGCACGGGCAGGCAGAATCACGTACCCGTACGTGATCTGCCTCCCGCGGGCGGGGGGTCCGATCGGACCCCCCCCCCGGTGCCAGCGGCAGTCGGCATTTGACTGGGAGCGTCGGGAGGCGAGGGGGAGACCATCCGATCGTGGCCCCCCCCCCCCCTCGCGATCGCTCCCAACCAATCGGAATCCTCCCCTGCCTGTGTGTAGTTTCACACAGGCAGAGGATGTGATGTCATCTCTCCTCGGCTCGGCAGTTTCCGTTCCAGCGCCGAGGAGAGAAGACATGTAAGTGCACAACACACACACACACACACACACACACACACACACACAGTAGAACATGCCAGGCATACTTTACACCCCCGATCCCCCCCCCGATCGCCCCCCGATCCCCCCCCCAATCACCCCCCCCCCCCCCGTCACAAACTGACACCAGCAGTATTTTTTTTTTTTTTTTCTGATTACTGCATGGTGTCAGTTTGTGACAGTTACAGTGTTAGGGCAGTGAGTATTACCCCCCTTTAGGTCTAGGATACCCCCCTAACCCCCCCTAATAAAGTTTTAACCCCTTGATCACCCCCTGTCACCAGTGTCACTAAGCGATCATTTTTCTGATCGCTGTATTAGTGTCGCTGGTGACGCTAGTTAGGGAGGTAAATATTTAGGTTCGCCGTCAGCGTTTTATAGCGACAGGGACCCCCATATACTATCTAATAATTGTTTTAACCCCTTGATTGGCCCCTAGTTAACCCTTTCACCACTGATCACCGTATAACCGTTACGGGTGACGTTGGTTAGTTCGTTTATTTTTTATAGAGTCAAGGCACCCGGCGTTTATTACCGAATAAAGGTTTAGCCCCCTGATCGCCCGGCGGTGATATGCGTCGCCCCAGGCAGCGTCAGATTAGCGCCAGTACCGCTAACACCCACGCACGCAGCATACGCCTCCCTTAGTGGTATAGCATCAGAACGGATCAATATCTGATCCGATCAGATCTATACTAGGGTCCCCAGCAGTTTAGGGTTCCCAAAAACGCAGTGTTAGCGGGATCAGCCCAGATACCCGCTAGTACCTGCATTTTTCCCCTCTGCCCAGCCCACCCAAGTGCAGTATCGATTGATCACTGTCACTTACAAAACACTAAACGCATAACTGCAGCGTTCACAGAGTCAGGCCTGATCCCTGCGATCGCTAACAGTTTTCTTGGTAGCGTTTTGGTGAACTGGCAAGCACCAGCCCCAGGCAGCGTCAGGTTAGCGCCAGTACCGCTAACACCCACGCACGCAGCGTACACCTCCCTTAGTGGTATAGTATCTGAACGGATCAATATCTGATCCGATCAGATCTATACTAGCGTCCCCAGCAGTTTAGGGTTCCCAAAAACACAGTGTTAGCGGGATCAGCCCAGATACCTGCTAGTACCTGCGTTTTGCCCCTCCGCCCGGCCCAGCCCACCCAAGTGCAGTATCGATCGATCACTGTCACTTACAAAACACTAAACGCATAACTGCAGCGTTCGCAGAGTCAGGCCTGATCCCTGCGATCGCTAACAGTTTTTTTGGTAGCGTTTTGGTGAACTGGCAAGCACCAGCCCCAGGCAGCGTCAGGTTAGCGCCAGTACCGCTAACACCCACGCACGCACCGTACACCTCCCTTAGTGGTATAGTATCTGATCGGATCAATATCTGATCTGATCAGATCTATACTAGCGTCCCCAGCAGTTTAGGGTTCCCACAAACGCAGTGTTAGCGGGATCAGCCCAGATACCTGCTAGCACCTGCATTTTGCCCCTCCGCCCGGCCCAGCCCACCCAAGTGCAGTATCGATCGATCACTGTCACTTACAAAACACTAAACGCATAACTGCAGCGTTCGCAGAGTCAGGCCTGATCCCTGCTATCGCTAACAGTTTTTTTTGTAGCGTTTTGGTGAACTGGCAAGCACCAGCGGCCTAGTACACCCCGGTCGTAGTCAAACCAGCACTGCAGTAACACTTGGTGACGTGGCGAGTCCCATAAGTGCAGTTCAAGCTGGTGAGGTGGCAAGCACAAATAGTGTCCCGCTGCCACCAAGAAGACAAACACAGGCCCGTCGTGCCCATAGTGCCCTTCCTGCTGCATTCGCCAATCCTAATTGGGAACTCACCGCTTCTGCAGCGCCCGTACTTCCCCCATTCACATCCCCAACCAAATGCAGTCGGCTGCATGAGAGGCATTTTCTTTATGTCCTCCCGAGTACCCCTACCCAGCGAACCCCCCCAAAAAAGATGTTGTGTCTGCAGCAAGCGCGGATATAGGCGTGACACCCGCTATTATTGTCCCTCCTGTCCTGACAATCCTGGTCTTTGCATTGGTGAATGTTTTGAACGCTACCATTCATTAGTTGAGTATTAGCGTAGGGTACAGCATTGCACAGACTAGGCACACTTTCACAGGGTCTCCCAAGATGCCATCGCATTTTGAGAGACCCGAACCTGGAACCGGTTACAGTTATAAAAGTTAGTTACAAAAAAAATATAAAATAAAAAAAAAATAGTTGTCGTTTTATTGTTCTCTCTCTCTCTATTCTCTCTCTCTTGTTCTGCTCTTTTTTACTGTATTCTATTCTGCAATGTTTTATTGTTATTATGTTTTATCATGTTTGTTTTTCAGGTATGCAATTTTTTATACCTTACCGTTTACTGTGCTTTATTGTTAACCATTTTTTTGTCTTCAGGTACGCCATTCACGACTTTGAATGGTTATACCAGAATGATGCCTGCAGGTTTAGGTATCATCTTGGTATCATTCTTTTCAGCCAGCGATCGGCTTACATGTAAAAGCAATCCTAGCAGCTAATTAGCCTCTAGACTGCTTTTACAAGCAGTGGGAGGGAATGCCCCCCCCCCCCAACGTCTTCCGTGTTTTTCTCTGGCTCTCCTGTCTCAACAGGGAACCTGAGAATGCAGCCGGTGATTCAGCCAGCTGACCATAGAGCTGATCAGAGACCAGAGTGGCTCCAAACATCTCTATGGCCTAAGAAACCGGAAGCTACGAGCATTTTATGACTTAGATTTCGCCGGATGTAAACAGCGCCATTGGGAAATTGGGAAAGCATTTTATCACACCGATCTTGGTGTGGTCAGATGCTTTGAGGGCAGAGGAGAAATCTAGGGTCTAATAGACCCCAATTTTTGCAAAAAAGAGTACCTGTCACTACCTATTGCTATGATAGGGGATATTTACATTCCCTGAGATAACAATAAAAATGATTTAAAAAAAAAAAAAATGAAAGGAACAGTTTAAAAATAAGATAAAAAAATAATAATAATAAAGAAAAAAAAAAAAAAAAAAAAAAAAGCACCCCTGTCCCCCCTGCTCTCGCGCTAAGGCGACCACAAGCGTCGGTCTGGCGTCAAATGTAAACAGCAATTGCACCATGCATGTGAGGTATCACCGCGAACGTCAGATCGAGGACAGTAATTTTAGCAGTAGACCTCCTCTGTAAATCTAAAGTGGTAACCTGTAAAGGCTTTTAAAGGCTTTTAAGAATGTATTTAGTTTGTCGCCACTGCACGTTTGTGCGCAATTTTAAAGCATGTCATGTTTGGTATCCATGTACTCGGCCTAAGATCATCTTTTTTATTTCATCAAACATTTGGGCAATATAGTGTGTTTTAGTGCATTCAAATTTAAAAAAGTGTGTTTTTTCCCCAAAAAATGCGTTTGAAAAATCGCTGCGCAAATACTGTGTGAAAAAAAAAAATGAAACACCCACCATTTTAATCTGTAGGGCATTTGCTTTAAAAAAATATATAATGTTTGGGGGTTCAAAGTAATTTTCTTGCAAAAAAAAATTATTTTTTTATGTAATCAAAAAGTGTCAGAGAGGGCTTTGTCTTCAAGTGGTTAGAAGAGTGAGTGATGTGTGACATAAGCTTCTAGATGTTGTGCATAAAATGCCAGGACAGTTCAAAACCCCCCCAAATGACCCCATTTTGGAAAGTAGACACCCCAAGCTATTTGCTGAGAGGCATGTCGAGTCCATGGAATATTTTATATTGTGACACAAGTTGCGGGAAAGAGACAATTTTTTATTTTTTTTATTTTTTTTTGCGCAAAGTTGTCACTAAATGATATATTGCTCAAACACGCCATGGGAATATGTGAAATTACACCCCAAAATACATTCTGTTGCTTCTCCTGAGTACGGGGATACCACATGTGTGAGACTTTTTGGGAGCCTAGCCGCGCACGGGACCCCGAAAACCAAGCACCGCCTTCAGGCTTTCTAAGGGCGTAAATTTTTGATTTCACTCTTCACTGCCTATCACAGTTTCGGAGGCCATGGAATGCCCAGGTGGCAAAAAACCCCCCCAAATGACCCCATTTTGGAAAGTAGACACCCCAAGCTATTTGATGAGAGGTATAGTGAATATTTTGCAGACCTCACTTTTTGTCACAAAGTTTTGAAAATTGAAAAAAGAAAAAAAAAATTTTTTTTCTCGTCTTTCTTTATTTTCAAAAACAAATGAGAGCTGCAAAATACTCACCATGCCTCTCAGCAAATAGCTTGGGGTGTCTACTTTCCAAAATGGGGTCATTTGGGGGGGGGTTGTGCCACCTGGGCATTCCATGGCCTCCGAAACTGTGATAGGTAGTGAAGAGTAAAATCAAAAATGTACGCCCTTAGAAATCCTGAAGGCAGTGATTGGTTTTCGGGGCCCCGTACGCGGCTAGGCTCTCAAAAAGTCCCACACATGTGGTATCCCCGTACTCAGGAGAAGCAGCTGAATGTATTTTGGGGTGCAATTCCACATATGCCCATGGCCTGTGTGAGCAATATATCATTTAGTGACAACTTTTTGTAATTTTTTTTTTTTTTTTTTGTCATTATTCAATCACTTGGGACAAAAAAAATGAATATTCAATGGGCTCAACATGCCTCTCAGCAAATTCCTTGGGGTGTATACTTTCCAAAATGGGGTCATTTGTGGGGGTTTTGTACTGCCCTGCCATTTTAGCACCTCAAGAAACGACATAGGCAGTCATAAATTAAAGGCTGTGTAAATTCCAGAAAATGTACCCTAGTTTGTAGGCGCTATAACTTTTGCGCAAACCAATAAATATACACTTATTGACATTTTTTCTACCAAAGACATGTGGCCGAATACATTTTGGCCTAAATGTATGACTAAAATTGAGTTTATTGGATTTTTTTTAGAACAAAAAGTAGAAAATATCTTTTTTTTTTCAAAATTTTCGGTCTTTTTCCATGTATAGCGCAAAAAATAAAAACGGCAGAGGTGATCAAATACCATCCCTATTTGTGGGAAGAAAAGGACGCAAATTTCGTTTGGGTACAGCATTGCATGACCGCGCAATTAGCAGTTAAAGCGACGCAGTGCCGAATTGTAAATAGTGCTCTGGTCAGGAAGGGGGTAAAACCTTCCGGGGCTGAAGTAGTTAACAGAAACAATAAACAAAAAAAAATCCTTTGTTGTACAAGAATTTTCGTACCAATTTTCGTTCATCAGTTCCGATTTGTGAGGAAGATCGGACGATCGTTGGCCCGGTTTTCCTATAGTGTGTACCCCACTTTACTGACATCATATTAGACAGGAGCCAATACACCTCCTGGAGTTTGGAAGAAAATCCAGACAAGCACAGGGAGAACATGCTAACTCCATGCAGATAATGTGCAAATTGCACAATTTCAGCAAAGTAGAAGTGTGACCCTCTAAGCCACTGTACAGCCTATAATGTTTTAATGGGACTGTACACCCCATTAACACCCATCATACCATAAGAACACCCCTAAATAATAAAGTAAACCCATAGCAAGGATTGTGTTAAGGCTTCACGTACACTGGCCGCAGGAAAGAATATCGCTCAATTCCTCCATCAACAAAAATAGTATTGATGGGGGAATCCCTCCCCTCCCCTGGAGTCATTGTGTTCTTTTGGTGGGGGAAGCTGTCCCCAGCAGAAGAACACAGTGATTATTGATAGCAGCTGTAATAGCCACTAGCAATAATTGCATGTAAAATCCAACAGGTTGGTTGTATCCAAGTTGATTGACCAACTTTGTACATTCAGCTTACCCATACATGGTTCAAATCTTGGCTGGTTCCTGCTGAACTGGCCAAGATTCAAACCGTCTATGGCTGGCTTTAAACTCAAGCAGCAATATCTTATACCAACAAATAACAGTTTAGAAACCACTGTGCACCCACAAAGTGGGTGACATTACCCAAAAGTCAGGTTACCAACCTGGTCCCACCTCCCCACCACAGCTTAACCCCTTGGCACCAGCCGTACGCAAATATTTGGCCTCTCAGCGCCTGGTCCTTAGTGCAAAGAGGTCGCATATTTGCGTGAATTGCTGCCACTACACCTGTGCTGAGAGCGCACTCCTGGCACAGTTACAATCACCTAACCGAAAGCTCCTGATTGTTCCTTGCGATCGGGAGTTTTTGGAACACGTGACCGCCAATCACATCGGTCGTGTGATCTTAAGCCCGCCCTGCCTCCTGGCGTCATAAACCTCTTAAAGGGCCGTGAGGCGTCGGTGCTAAGAGGTTAAACAATCGTTTTTTTCAATCTAGCATTAAAAAAGACTATATCTCCTACATTTCTATAATTAGGCACACCCTTTAGCGAGTACAGTAAGCAGCAACAGACATATCCCCGGTTGTACAGACCTCAAAGATCTATTTTGCAGAAAATGATTGGCTGAACACCACAAGTGCTCTTTTTCTTGCCTCTACTTTTCCTTTGTATTGGCTTTTTAAAAATAACAAATGCAGTAATCTAGAGGCTGGATAAAAAGTTAGTGCAACATAACACTTTTGGAAGTAAAATAGTACATTTTATATAGAGATGTACACATCAGACCAAAAAGAGGGCAACTGAGGCTGCATAAGGGACAAAAGGTCCAGTTGGGAGCTATGACAGAATACTGCTAAAGAGAGCTATGATGGAACCCTCCAGTTCACAATAAGACCCCTTTCACACTGAGGCGCTTGAAAACTGCTCATGAAACGGCGAGCACTTTTGAGGCGCTTCTCAAGCATTGTTAGCGGTGCGCTTTTTTGAGGGTCACGTGGCTCAAAAGAACCACTTTGAGGTGCTTTTCAGGCGCTTCCCATTCATTTCAATGGAGAGGGGCACTTTTGAAGCATTTTTTTTTTTTTTTTAGTGCTTCAAACATGCTCCAAAGATGCTGCTTGCAGGAGTTTTTTCACCGCCCTGCCAGCGCACCGCCCCAGTGTGAAACCATTAATTGATCTTAATGGAAATTCGTTTTCGTGAGCTTTTCAGGCTCTTTTTTTTTTTTTTTTTTGTTTTTGTTTTTGTGTGAAAGCGCCTGAAAAACACCTCAGTGTGAAAGGGGTCCAAGAGAAAAATTTACACTCTCGACTCTTGACACTCTCTCCAGTTCACAAAAAGAGAAAAATTCAAGTCACCAAAACTGAGTATACAGATCCGCATAGCCATCAATTCACATTTTTACCATGAACTGAAGCTCAGGCCTAGAAAACCACTTACTTGCAGACACAACCAATTACCGTTTTATTTAGGTCTATAAGTTTGAATCCACCCAAATAATTTCCTTCTATGTGGACCTTCCCACAATTGCAACAAATAGGGAATGTGATCAGCCATTCCAGATCCATACACCATATACCACACAAAAGAATTGGAATTTTACCAGGAGGAAAAATTTAAATCCTTTGCACCAGAAAACATATGAATGGACATACTAATTCATACTAATTTAATTAAATGAAATTCATTACATTTTTTTCTTTTTTTAATAATTATTAAAGGCGGGGGTGCATAATAAATGAAAGAGCAGGAAGGCTCTAAAGAGCACCCATCTACTCAAGCACTGAATGCAGGCCTGATGCACTCCCAATGTAGCAGCTGCATATC
Organism: Aquarana catesbeiana; assembly: GCF_042186555.1. NCBI lineage: Eukaryota > Metazoa > Chordata > Amphibia > Anura > Ranidae > Aquarana > Aquarana catesbeiana. Next base: position 315,172,879 of record NC_133325.1, read on the forward strand.
CTGCACCATCAACACCCTTTTAAAGGACAGATTTAATAGATCTGCTACTAAATGTTTTGCTACCCTGAAAATGTCTTACTTTAACACCTTCCTGGCCGGCCTATAGACAAATGGCCGTGTGAGACATTTGCCATTCTTGGTAGACATACAGTATCTCACAAAAGTGAGTACACCCCTCACGTTTTTGTAAATATTTGATATCTTTCCAACACTGAAGAAATGACACTTTGCTACAATATAAAGTAGTGAGTGTACAGCTTGTATAACAGTGTAAATTTGCTGTCCCCTCAAAATAACTCAACACACAGCCATTAATGTCTAAACCGCTGGCAACAAAAGTGAGTACACCCCTAAGTGAAAATGTCCAAATTGGACCAGATTAGCCATTTTCCCTCCCCAGTGTCATGTGACTCGTTAGTGTTACAAGGTCTCAGATGTGAATGAGGAGCAGGTGTGTTAAATTTGGTGTTATCGCTCTCACTCTCTCATACTAGTCACTGGAAGTTCAACATGACACCTCATGGCAAAGAACTGTCTGAGGATCTGAAAAAAAGAATTGTTGCTCTATATAAAGATGGCCTAGACTATAAGAACATTGCCAAGACACTGAAACTGAGCTGCAGCACAATGGCCAAGTCCATACAGCGGTTTAACAGGACAGGTTCCACTCAGAACAGGCCTCGCCATGGTCGACCAAAGAAGGTGAGTGCACATGCTCAGTGTCATATCCAGAGGTTGTCTTTGGGAAATAGACGTATGAGTGCTGCCAGCATTGTTGCAGAGGTTGAAGGGGTGGGTGGGTCAGCCTGTCATTGCTCAGACCATACGCCACACACTGCAATAAATTGGTCTGCATGGCTGTCGTCCCAGAAGAAGCCTCTTCTAAAGATGATGCACAAGAAACATACAGTTTGCTGAAGACAAGCAGACTAAGGACATGGATTACTGGAACCATGTCCTGTGGTCTGATGAGACCAAGATGAATGGTTCAGATGGTGTCAAGTGTGTGTGGCGGCAACCAGATGAGGGGTACAAAGACAAGTGTGTCTTGCCTACAGTCAAGCATGGTGGTGGGAGTGTCATGGTCTGGGGCTGTATGAGTGCTGCCGGCACTGGAGAGCTGCAGTTCATTGAGGGAACCATGAATGTCAACATGTACTGTGACATACTGAAGAAGAGCATGATCCCTTCCCTTCGGAGACTGGGCTGCAGGGCAGTATTCCAACATAACGCCTCCAAACACACCTCCAAGACGTCCATTGCCTTGCTAAGGGTAAAGGTGATGGACTGGCCAAGCATGTCTCCAGACCTAAACCCTCAATTGAGCATCTGTGGGACATCCTCAAATGGAAGGTGGAGGAGCGTAAAGTCTCTAACATCCACCAGCTCCGTGATGTCATCATGAAGGAGTGGAAGAGGATTCCAGTGGCAACCTGTGAAGCTCTATTGAACTCCATGTCCAAGAAGGTTAAGGTAGTGCTGGAAAATAATGGCGGCCACACAAAATATTGACAATTTGAGCCCAATTTGGACATTTTCACTTAGGTGTGTACTCACTGTTGTTGCCAGCAGTTTAGACATTAATGGCTGTGTGTTGAGTTATTTTGAGGGGACAGCAAGTTTACACTGTTAACCTACACTCACTACTTTACATTGTAGCAAAGTGTCATTTCTTCAGTGTTGTCACATGAAAAATAAATATTTACAAAAATGTGAGGGGGTGTACTCACTTTTGTGAGATACTGTAGGGTTGCCACCTCATCCTTTTAAACCCGAACACTTATTAATTACACAGGTTCTGAGGCCAACTTAATGCAGATAAGGCAGCCAAAGAACCTTTGTAATTAATATATGTTCGGTTTTAAAGGGATGAGGTGGCCAATCACAGCAGATCACATGACAGTTGTACACAATGAATGGCTTCAATTCATGCCATTCATTATGTACTATTGTGTTGAACTCTGTGATTGATCATATGGTACAGACAGGGCCAATCACAACCCTTTGGTACCATGTGATTAGCTGTGGCCAATCACAAAAGTAAACACTGAATGAATCGTTTTCATGCAGTAAAAAAAAATGGTGGCTTATAACATTGAAATTCACTGTTACAAGCACAAAAAAAAATCCTGATCACCTACCCAGAGTAGTACAGTGCTACTGTGGTTACACTGTATTGCTCTGTTCACAGTAGCTAAAAAAAAAAATCTTAAAAAAAAATGTAATAAAAAAAAAAAAAAAAAATTGAAAGAGATTTTTTTTTTTTTTTTTTCTTTATATACTGTCACCAGTTAGTGTCCCTGATCACCGTGGCACCAGTTATATGATGATGCTGTACTGCACTTGTAATAGTATGTAGCAAAAAAAAAAAATAGAAAATGTTTTTTTATTTTATTTCATTTTCCAAAGAATTGTGACAAAAAATTACAACTTCAGAAAACTTGCCAAGCCTCTTGCTTTCCAGAAAAAAGGGGTCATTTTGGGGATATTTGTACTGTCCTGGCATTTGCAGACCTCAAGAAATGAGTATTGCATCTAGGCTTCCTTGGTTGTTTTTTTCCTTATCCCTGACTTGCCATGTCTTGTTCTGCACCATGTTTCTTTTGGAAGCAGCCATTTTGATAGAGACAGGCCATTGCTTCCTCATGTCAGAGCCTCCAGGATGGAGAACAGAGGGCAACAAAGTAATGACATCACCAAAACTCGCTCCAAATCTCCTGAGATTGGCAGTCCTAAACAGTAAGGATGAGCTCAGGCGTGTTCGCAACTCCACATGCCCGTGCCGGCCAGGAAGCTGACACTCCACAGTGCTAATCACAGGCAGTGAGACACTTCCCGATCCGCGGCTGCAAAGATTGGGAAATGTCTCACTGCCTGAGATTAGCGCTGCGGAGTGTCAACTTCCTGGCTGGTGCGGGTACGTGGAGTTGCGAACATGCCTGAGCTCATCCTTGCTAAACAGTAGTGCCTTAGATCTTACACTGCAGATATACAGCAATGAGACTGTAGACAAAGGAGAGCCTAGGCACACTCACTTACCAGGAAGTGCACTGCTATTTTCCGGAAAAAATATCAATTTTCCATGGTACTAATTAGGCACTATTATTTACTTTATTAAGGTACTATACCATCAATTTATGCAGCGCTTCACATATTGCATATGCCCTCAAGGAGGTTATAATCTAAGGTAGGGCTTATCTACACTTGCAATTTGACGGGTGATCTGCAGTGAATCACTTTTCATAGGGCATTTGACAAGCAGTAAGGCCTGTTTTAACCCCTTAAAGTCCACACCACAACTATGTTCGTTGCACACAGTTGTGCAGTAGTTGTGTCTCAGCCCCAGTTACAGTGACAGAGGGGGGGGGGATTTTTGTGCTGCAATGCAAAGCATCAGAGCTGTGATGGTTGTGGGGGGCTCAACCATCTCTTTTTTTACTTTTTGGTACACTAAAGCCTCGTACACACTATTTTGTTTTTTGTTTTCTTGCTCAACCTAGAGGGTTGAAAGAAAACAAAACCCTGTCAGCTCTGGTTGGAGCTGCTGTACTAAGGTTCCGATGTTAGTACATTGATCTCCCTCCGCCGAGCTGAGACGGGGGACGGTCCCCCCGCCAGAACACTCTGATCAGCGCTTTCCGCCATTGGCGGAGAGCGCTGATCACGAGCTGGGCAGCTGCTGGTTTTCCAGCATGCTCGCCCAACAGAGGCCATCCAACCCTTACACACAGGCCGAATGTCGGCCGGTTTTTATTGTACTAGCGATATCGGCCAGCATTCGGCCCGTGTGTACGGGGCTTTACCTTATTAGTGTACCCTCCTCCAGCACTGACTGATCTAGGCTGTCAGTCAATACGCCATCCCCTGCCATCTCTTCTGCCACTGCTCTTAGGTTATTTGTACTTGCGGGCATGCTCCACATCGTGTACACAAAAAAAAAAAGAAAATTCTATAAGGAAGAAGTTTTTGGCAGAAGTGACTTTGCATGTCTCCTGCCAAAAAAAAAAAAAAATCGACTTTTTTTTTTTTTTTTTTTTACAGTTTTTGCAATTTTTGAAGCTTAGCTCTGCCTTCAGAAGTGGCATGTGTTTTTGCAGTTATCGCAGCTGTTTTGTTGCCTGTGCTCTACTACATTGCCGCTAAACAGAGAATGCCATAAACAAGTGTGATAAAAGTCACACCCAGCATGCAGCTTCTGTGCAGACACTGGCCTCTCTGTCCTCCCTAGCCCTGGGCTTTTCCTTCTTCATTCATTGTGTGAGTACATAACTAAGCACTTACACAACCAGAAGAAATGAAGGGAAAGGCTGCTCCCAACACTGCTTTGGCCAAACATGATGTTTTCACACATCTTTCCTATCTATATACAGCTGGAAAAATGGGTACCTGCTCTCTGCTGACTGGCATTTACAGTACTACAAAATGGGGGTTTGTATAATGACAGTGTTTCTTAAAGTGCTTGTAAACCTCAGACATGCAATATGAACAAAGCATATCCCTCTATAGTGTGTACTTGTTTCACTCCAGAGCACTAAGTGTCATTTCTGTCCACTGCCTCGTTCTTCTATAAGCATGAGTCACTTCTTCTGATGAGTTTTCCTGACACCAAGAGAAAAAAGGTAACAGGGAAGGGACCTCCTGCTGATTGACAGCCTCAGCTCTGTTCCTGTGTGCTGTGTGAAAGGAGGGGGGGTGTCCCTATCTTCCAATCAGCTCTCAGAGCTCTATTAACTAATGTAACATCAGGTCTCTGCCCCATGCTTTTCAGAGCCGGGAGATAATGTGTAATTTCTGTACTTTGAATGGATGTGGGGGAAAGATTGCTGTAGATAAACAGGTACAAGTTACGTAGGAGAATTTGTTTCATCTCTGTGTATCACCTGAGGCCAGTCGCTTCACTGGGTATATGTAAGGGTTTACAACCACTTTAAGGCCCCATTCACACCTAAGCGTTTTGTAGCTCAGAACTCTCAGCAAACAAAATTCCATGTCGTTCAATAGTGGGCGCTTACATATGAGCGCTCAGGCACCTGAAGCTTGATGCCTGACGCTCTAAAAAAGCTACATGAGTTACTTTTGAGGCAGATTTTGGCATTTTAGCCCCCATAGACTTCAATAGGAATGTCAGTAAATGAGCGTATTTTAACCACTTGCTGACAGCTTAACATAGTTGTACGGGGCAGGGTGGCTCTCCTGCTCCAAATCATGTACCTATAGATCACATACTGTCAATTGATGACCGCCTTCACCCGCTGATTGGCGAGGAGGAAGACAGGACAGAGCTCTGTCTATGTAAACAATACAGAGCTCTGTCCTGTCAGTGGGGATGTTGTAGTTTTGTTTCCCTGCAAAGCAGGGAATAAAAACTGTTGCATCCCTTAGTAAAAGCAGCAACAAAGCACACACACACTGGGTATGCGCACGTTTAACCTTTTGATTTCCCTAGATGTTAACCCCTTCCTAGCCAGTGTCATTAGTATAACGACAGTGCATATTTTTAGCACTGATCACTGTATTAGTGTCACTGGCTCCCACAAAGTGTCAGTTACTGTCAGATTGCCCGCCATACTATCCCAGTCCCACTGTAAGTCACTGATCGCCGCCATTACTAGTATAAAAAAAAAATTCCAGTGCGTGTGATATAAATCATTGTTCGTAGATGCTATAAACCATTGTTTGCGTAAACCAATTAATATACACTTTTTTCTTTAGCAAAAATGTGTAGCATAATACATATTGACCTAAATTAATGAAAAAATTATTTTTTTTTTGTCTAAATTCTGTCTTTTTTCATTTTTATAGTGCAAAATAAACGCAGAGGTGATCAAATACCAGCAAAAGAAAGCTGTATTTGTGGGGAAAAAATGATACAAGTTTGTTTGTGTACAGTGTCGCATGACTGTGCAATTGTCAGTTTAATGCAGTGGCAAAATGCAAAAAACAGCCTGGTCATGAAGGGAATTAAATCTTCTGAAGGTCAAGTGTTTAAGGGGTTTTTTTTTTCGGCGTGTAGGAACTGGTCTTCTTCCCCTAGTATATCATTTTGGCTGAACCAAAAGTGCCCCAAGCTTGAATACACATGTAAAACACTTGAAATACACTTCTGTACACACAAAAGCATGCAAATGAAGATTGCTGAAAACACCTGAAAATCGATCTGTCTCACGCCTGCACGCTTCCTAAATATGTGACAATATACACAAAAATATGTGTTTTTAAAGCTTGTTTCGGAAAGGTGCTGCAATCGTATGTTGTGCTTGGGGTGCCATTAATAGTTAATGGCACCCCAAGTGCGAGTAGCAGACATGAATTTTGCCACGCGACAAAATGTGCCAAAATGCTCACTGAAAAAACTCCAGATGCTCAATGACCAAAATAGTTCTTGAGCTACTTTGGGGCAATTGTTGCGCACAGGGCAGCCCATTCAAGTGAATGGGCTGCCCTGGTCATGACACGCGTTAACGCTTGGAAAACTCGTCAGTTCCTGCTATGCTCAGGTGTGAATGGGGCCTTAACGCGTAGGCCAGTGCAAAATATAAATACCTGTAGATCTGCCAAAAATGCACTCGGCTACTAATGGGATTGTACACCCCATTAACACCCATCATACCATAAGAACATACCTAAAATATAAAATAAACGCACAACAAGGATTGTGGAAAAGCTTAGGCCGCGGCCCCTTTATTGGGTTTAAAACTATTTTAATTATGAAGTGATCTTTAACCTTTAATACCAAACAGAACCGCTGTTAACCATTAACCTGACACAGAGGACACTTGGCAGGGCAGACCCTGACACAGAGGACACTTGGCAGGGAAGACCCTGACACAGAGGACACTTGGCAGGGAAGACCCTGACACAGAGGACACTTGGCAGGGAAGACCCTGACACAGAGGACACTGGGCAGGGCAGACCCTGACACAGAGGACACTGGGCAGGGCAGACCCTGACACAGAGGACACTGGGCAGGGCAGACCCTGACACAGAGGACACTGGGCAGGGAAGACCCTGACACAGAGGACAGTGTCAGCCCTGCCCAGTTTTCTTTTGCTAAACTACTCAGTCACTCCCACTCCTTACTTTCCCACTTACTTTCCTTGAGATAACACAAGAAGTGTGCAGAGGACACAAGACCGCTCTGATTTTCTAATGTGATCAACAGGTCGTTTTTTTTTTACTTTTACTTTAGTCAAATTGACATAAAGAACACTTTCAATGGTATATTTTGAAAGACCAAAATGAACAAATAAGTGAAGTATGTTGTTAGGATTTACGTACACTGTACCCCCCCCCAACAACCACCCAACACATGAATGCAGTGGCAAAAGGGTGGGCTTTAACATCCACATGGCGCATATATGCGTCACTGGGCGGCCATTGTTTGTGCTGAGTGTGCACTCACTGCATGCTGTCAGCACAAAGACAGCTCTCAGTCTGGGGTAAAGTATGATAGCTGGCGGGACTAGCGTCCAATCATGTGACCACTGTGACAGTGATCCCTCCTGCAACCCCAGCATTCTGAACTGTTTAAAGGGGCATCAGGGTGGGCAAGAAGGGGTTAAGGGCTTCTTCACACCAGTCCACTTGTGTATTAGAAGTGCGGGGTGATTTTGATGTGCGTTAGTGTTTACATTTTTTTTTTTCTTTTTACATTTTATTGAAGTCTAACTCCATTAAACCCCCAGTGACACGCAGTTCCAAATCACATGATGAAGCGCACCCTACTGCCAGCAATGGTACTGTTCAAATTGGTGCGATGCCCACTTCGCGGTGTCGCACTGATTTGAAAAAGAAGTTCCTGCACTATTTTAGCTGGAAGGACACGATGAGCCCTCCCAGCTTGCAGAACACTATGATTATTGCTAGCTGCTATAGCTACTGGCATTAATCATATGTAAAACTTCCAACAGGCTAATTGTAAAGTCAATCAATAGACTGACTTGTAGTAAGGTTTAGAGTGTGTGTGTGTAAGGTTAGTTCTGGTCACATGTGATGGTGGAGGGTCTCATCCATAAATTCATAAGTGGTATGATTGTATAGTAGGAATTTAAATATTCCCCCATTAAGCACATATCACATAGTTCATATAAAAAATATACAAAACTATTTCGTCCAATAAAAACGTGTTTCCTATATGCATTTGTACATAGATGCCCTCAATTGACATCTACCACATGAATGGAGAACAAAGTAGTTTAGTTGAAATAGGAAAAAGTTGGGGTCGACGCGTTTTGTGGGAATACCACTTTCTCTGGACCTCCTGTCTCCTATATTAACACAAGGGAATCAGTCAACTCTGAATACAAAGAATATATATTTGGTTCAAAGTACATTCACAAAAAAGAGAGATTAAATTATGAAAATGACAAAACCTACCATGCGTAGTATTGTATAGTAACTATCCCTGGGGTGAGGAGGAAAGAGACCCCCCAAAAAAGAAAGGAAAAAAAAAAAGAGGGGGGGAAATGAATCCTCTTTTTTTTTTTTTTTTTTAAATATACTTTGAACTAAGTATATATTTTCACAGTTGATTGATTCCTTTGTATTTATTTAGGAGATAGGAGGTCCTGAGGAAGCGGAAAATGCATATTGAAAACCTGTTTTTATTGAAAATGTTTTTATTGGACGAAATAAAGTTTGATTATTAATAATAATAATAAAATATATATATGTGAACTATGTAATATGTGCTTACCGGAGGGATATTTAAATTCCTACTATACAATTGTACCATGATAGAGCGACTTGGATGCAACCACCCTGCCCATACATGGATTGAATCTCGACTGGTCCCTGCTGAACCGGCTGAATTTCGATCCATGTATGGCCGGCTTAAGAAATTTGTTTGTTCCATCCTGCTCCCATCAAATTTTCTCATCACCATGGTCAAAAATGAACGTCCATTTGATCCCATTAACAATTAGAAGATTAGTTGGAACGTTCTTTTAAAAATTTTGAAATTCTACTAATGTATGGCCAGCTTAAGATTTAATTTCCTTTCTATAACCTCTCTCCCCCACCTATTGCTTTTCCGTTGCAAATAATGTGACTCAAAAAAAAATATGACTGATTGCTATGGCTAGAACACAGAATACATTATATTATTGGAGTAGTTTGTTTTGTACTTCCTTTTTTTTTTCAGTAAGGCTCACCAGAAGGATAAGAAAGAGGAAAAACAATTTACAGTATCATGTTCTATGCTCCAGGATATACAATAAATCACATTGTGGCAGCTTCCTGTCACCAAAAACTGAAGAGCTGACAATGAGGCTGTACTAGTATATTGATGTATCTGCCTCAGAGAGTTACACGTCCATGTTTTTTTTTTTTTTTTTTTTTTTTTATACAAAAGACATGAAAAATCTTGTGGTCTTATTAGTGAGGAGTTCATTGCAATTCAAATTAGTGGTGCCAGCTGGTGGCCCAGGGCCAGTGCTCCTTTGGCAGCTCTTTTTTCTGGGAAGAATGTGTTCTAATAAATACCTTTTTTTTTTTTTTTTTCCAGCTTTAGCTGTTCACAGGTTTTAGTAAATCTAGAGGGGGTAATATAAGAACATTCATAAGTGCTGCACTGAAAATACTACTGGGCGATACAGCTCTGCTGGTAATTCATGAATGCAGGTCGCTATAGAGCTCTGGTGCCCAGGCTGTGAACCCAAGGCCTCAGCCAGCCCCTTGGTACTCGTGTGGCCCTCAGGCCCCAGCAGCCAGTAGTGGGAGCTTTGTTTTGTAAAGGGGATGTAATGAAAGTGATCTAGCGGTCTTCTATAACATACAAGCAAAAGAGATCCTCTTTGCTTAACCCAGTCCCCAGTGCAGGTAACGAGATGCACCAGTGCTTGCCCAACAGCCCCTGTAGGCAAGGTTCAACCAGTGAAAGTCTAGAAAGCTGGCACATGTCAGAATATGAAGGCTTTATTTAGACATGGGGTTAAAAGCAGAGAGCCAGTGACTGATAGTCAGCAGCTCTCTGCTCAGGGAGCCCTGAGAACCGAGTGATTGGCGGTGTTAGATCACTTGGCTCTCACTGTTAGAGCTGGCGCAGGGGACAGATGCAGCATCAGACTGATGCTACAGCCACCTAGGTAAGTATGGTTGGGGAAAAAAAAAAAAAAAATCATACTTCTCTTTAAAGTGGTTGTAAACCCTTACAGACCACTTTTGACTACAGGTAAGCCTATAATAAGGCTTACCTGTAGGTACTGTGGATATCTCCTAAACTTGCACGGTTTAGGAGATATCCACTGTATCAGCATGTGCTGACGTCATTGGCACATGCACACTGAGGAAACGGACTGAACGTGCCGTTTCTTCAGCTGATGTGCCGTTACCGGCAGCTTCCACGCACGCGCGAGGGTGGCGTCATCGCGGCTCCAGCCAGTCACAGCGTCGGAGCCCGCGATACGTGGAAATAACTCCGGGAGACATGTCGCCGACCAGAGCAGTGTGTCGGGACTGCTGCGGGGACTTCAGTCTAAGATAAGTATTTCATAATGAGCTAGTATGCTATGCATACTAGCTCATTATGCCTTTGTCTTGCAGGTTTTTTTTTTTTATTTTTTGTTGTTTTGGGTTTTTTTTTTTCCTCATGGGTTTACAACCACTTTAACAAGAGTTTTTCTTTAAGTGCTTCTGGTGTAAAATTTGAGGATTAATTTTTCAACAACTGTCTGCAAATACAGAGGTCACTGATGGCTTATTTTAAAGCTCGTTCAGCAAGTTTGTAGCCTAGTCACATGTTTACTTTAAAAAGAAGTGTAGGAAGCTGTATGTTCTCCATAGAGAGAACAGCAGTCTCATCAACAAAAGTAAAGACTTGATTTAATCTTTTCTTCTCTCCATCACTCAGCCCTTTCACCCTTCATGGCTCAAATACTCACATTAATGACAGTTTGCCAAGTGTGCTTGTGCAATTACCAATATGGCATTTGAGCTCAATGATGTCACAGGGATCTCCAGGGACTCCCCTTCATAGATGCTTCCTGGGCCCTTACACATCATTCTCCTGTTGGTACCCCATACCTCTCCAGCTTGAGGCTAAGGAGTGAGAAAATTGGGGGTGCTTCTTTGTTTACCACAGCCAATGAGTTTAACCCAATAAAACAAAATATTATGGATATGATGAATTATTGAGCTATGTAATGTGAAAGGCTGGACCGTATGGGATGCACAGTAATGTGCACCAGTTTGCAGTGTGTTGCAGTGCCATACATTCGTTTTGAACCTGACCCCAATGCACTGTTACCGTAGTGGGCAAGGCAGCGGAAGGGAAAAAATCCAGTGCGCTATTAATGTATGATACTTTACTCTATTTGACTATTATTATCACATACAATTATTTTGCTTGAGAGGCTACTTTTGCATGCAGTAAGTGCTTTGTGCAGCTTGATGAATCAGTGACAGCAATTATTCTTGTCTGGAAATAAGCCTAGTATGTATCAACAGTTTTCTTTCAGTTCAACGGAGAAAATAAAACCAAAGAGCTCGGGAGAATATCCTGTACTGAGAAGCTGATGTTAGTACAGCGAACTCCCCGCTGAGCTATTGTGTTCTGGCAGGGGGATGCCACCCCACCATCCGAACACACCAGTCATTGGCTGAGAGCGCTTATCAGATTCCGATCGTTAGACCTTTTTCGGTCATGGCCTTTTGAGAGAAACCCAATGTTTAGCAGGCTTCTGTCGGACCAGCTGCTGTACACATGGGCCAAATGTCGGCGGGTTTTCATTGAACCAGCTGATACCACCCGATATTTGGCCCATGTGTATGGGCCTTAAGTGTGAGCACGGCACTTTTGTGCTTCAGAGAAATGTTTAGGCAACACCAATTGATAAATTGCTTAAAGCTGACCTTCACCCTACTCCAGTAATTTCCACAATTTTCTTCCCACTCCCTTCTGTTACATAATGGTATTTCTACATGAATAAATATCTGATTATGTGGAACTTGGCCCCCACTTCCGTCTTTCATGCCTAGGCCAACTGCCAGCTCCCCACAGCCTCCAAAAATACCACGTCATGCATCTCAGAAGGCTTCTGGGCAATCTACAGCGTGTACATAGTGGCACATCATCAGGGGGGCATCACTTTCTGGTTCGTGCAGTCAGCCTCCTGATGATGTGGGGCGGGAAGAGCCGACTCCCAATGATGTAGGAGAGGAAAATGGCGGCAGCATGGGATGTGGTATGCAGCAATGGATCCTTGATGGACAACACTGGAAACGTTGGTAGGTTGAGTATAATAATGAATGGAAATCAAGTGAAAAAGATAAGGATTTGAAAAAAAAAAATACTAATACATAGAAATGAGGATGAAGTTACTGTGTACAGGCTGCCATTGAAATGCAAACATGGGCACCAGAAGATCATAGCTTTTCACAAGCCATAATTCTGTAACTCCAAAGTATATCATTGAGGGTTTGACGTAAGAAAAACACAACTTGGGTGGGACGATACTTGGATTTAGGTACTTGGATTTAGGTATAAAAACTGTGAGGAAGGAAAAGCGGCGATGCTATTTATCATTTTCCTGGTGCATTACTAAAGTCCTGAATAATAGGACAGGCTGCTACACTTGACATGCTTTCCTTGCAGAAATCAGTACATTCATATTTTGAGGTTGACTAGCTCGTAAAGCAACACGCCACACAAAGACAGCCAAATCCCTATGATTACTCATAACCACATTTTAGAAGGATTACTTTCTAATACAAAACAATCGCCAACATTCTTTAACTTAGAATGTGTTCCGAAAACAAAGGACAGGCATCATTATTTGTCAAAGTAGAGGACCTTTGAAGCTCATTTAAGGCTTTGAATTTCATGTAAAATCCCAGTTACCGCAGTTAGCGCTCTTGTGGAAAATCCCACTTGCTTGATTTTTCTTTGGCTAAGATACACAGGGAAGTAAAAGCAGTTTTGTCTTTCTGTGGAGATCATGATGGAGAGAATGCTTTACTGTAGCTCATTTTAACTTTCAAATATCCAATTTTCCCATAAGACCTATTGAATATTTGATGCAAACACTGGCTAGAGCATGCATCTCTAAGAGGTGTTTCCAGGGTATGGCAGCTATGGCACACTCTCTGGGCACCTCCTGAAGCGGGACGCTGCAGCAGCCAGGGCGTCTTTTTTTTTTTTTTTTTCTTTTTGCTTCTACCGCCTGCCCAGCCACCCAGTTGTCTCCAGCACAGCCAGATTCCTCTCCTGGGTCTCCAACACCCCCCCACCACCACCACCAGCTGTGCTATCATCTGGTTACTGGGACCACCCAGCAACCTAGAAACTAGTAATAACACACTTGTTGACATGCAGTTGTGCAGCTCCTGCCCTCCGTTTAGAGTCTGCTCCACCTCCCATCCTCTGCCATGCTGTGTAAGATAGGATTGTAAAGGGGGGCTGTAATATGAAGGCAGCTAAAGACCCTGATGTGAAGGGTGGACTGAGAACACTGATGTTAAAGGGGACTGTGATATTAATGGGGGGCTAAAAAAACTGATGGGGGAGGGCAGTGAATTGGGGGGACTGTGATGTGAAGGGGGTGATGTGTATGGGGACTGTGATGTTAAGGGGGAGTTGTGATGTGTATGGGGGCTGTGATGTAAATTGGGGTGACTGTGATGTTAAGGGGGAGTTGTGATGTGTACGGGGGATGTGATGTAAATTGGGGTGACTGTGATGTTAAGGGGGAGTTGTGATGTGTACGGGGGATGTGATGTAAATTGGGGTGACTGTGATGTTAAGGGGGAGTTGTGATGTGTACGGGGGATGTGATGTAAATTGGGGTGACTGTGATGTTAAGGGGGAGTTGTGATGTGTACGGGGGATGTGATGTAAATTGGGGTGACTGTGATGTGAAAGGGAGGGCTGTAATATGAAGGGGTGGGGACTGATGTAAAGGGGAATCTGTGATGTGGAGGGGGGCGTGATGTAATTTGGGGTGATTGTGATTTAAACGTTGGGCAGTAATGTAAAGGGGGTGGTGGTGGTGCAAAAGTGGGGGGGGGCTCTAATGTAAAGAAGGAGGGCTGTACAGTAATGTCAACGTTAGACTGTGATGTGGAAGGGATACTGTAATATGAAAGGGGGGGGGGGGGCTGTGTTGCGACGAGGGGGACTGTGATTTAAAAAGTGGACCTTCGTCAATTTTATTTCAGTACCCCTAGGCCAACGATGGCAAACCTTGACACCCCAGATGTTTTGGAACTACATTTCCCATGATGCTCAACTACACTGCAGAGTGCATGAGCATAATGGGAAATGTAGTTCCAAAACATCTGGGGTGCCAAGGTTCGCCATCACTGCCCTAGGCTAAAGTGAAAAGTACTCCTTCGGTACATTATCCTCTTTAGGTCAGTCTCTTGTCTGGTGTACTAGTGGAATAAACTAAACTGCATGTCGGTTCATTGTCAGCCATCGCAGTCAATAATACGTAATGCTAAGAGGAACTGACTTTAGTGGGCTATATTTTTCCATAGCTGCTCAGAGGAGTTCATTCATTCTGGATTTTCCTCAGTGCATTCCTATTTAGTGAGGGAACATATAAGTCATTTATTTCTGATTCTGTAACTAGTAACTGCCACGCATTATTTTTATTAAAACTCTGTTTTCAAAGGGCTGTTCAGCATGTCCTTTTCTTTCTATTGCTTTTAATGTTTGAGCTGTTAAAGTAGAGCTAAATTTATTTTTTTATGATTATTATTTTTTATCTATCTATCTATCTATCTATCTATCTATCTATCTATCTATCTATCTATCTATCTATCTATCTATCTAATATATATCATTTTTACTGCAAAATTTCTGGAATTGCAAGTTACAAATTGTCTGTGCATGCATACCTGTAAATACATTCTACCTTTTATATTATCCATATCTCATCTTGCCTAGTCTGTTCATCAGCATTAATTGGGAGATTAATGTTAAATTGTTTCTTATTTCTGCTTCCTGGTAACATCCTCCATGAGCATCTGAACCCCTCCTTTCCCCCCCTTACTTCCATTTTGTTTCAGTGCAGTGAAAAAAGCAGTGCACATTAGTTATGTCTACTGCTCTATGCACACTACACATCTCATGGCCCATAGTCCCTCTTATGCCGTGTACACACGAGCGGACTTTACGGCAGACTTTGCCCGGCAGACTGGATTTCGTCTGACAATTCGATCGTGTGTGGGCTCCAGCGGACTTTGTTTTCTCAAAAGTTGGACGGACTTAGATTTGAAACATGTTTTAAATCAGTCCGTCGAACTTGAGTCCGGTCGAAAAGTCCGCTCGTCTGTATGCTAGTTCGACGGACAAAAAGCCACGCTAGGGCAGCTATTGGCTACTGGCTATGAACTTCCTTGTTTTAGTCCGGTCGTATGTCATCACGTACCAATTAGACGGACTTTGGTGGATTGTGTGTAGGCAAGTCCGTTCATTCAGAAAGTCCGTCGTAAAGTACGTCAAAAAGTCCGCCGGGCAAAGTCTGCCGTAAAGTCCGCTTGTGTGTACACGGCATAAGGCTTCATGTACACGGGGCGTTGTTCAACCTCTCCTGAACGATTTAGCTTGACAGCTAGAAACCGGCGTCTAAAAATGTCCGTTTAGCCGCGTTTGCGTCTAGAAGCGTTTGAAAAAAAAAATGTTTTTTTTTTTCAAAATAGGCAAAAATGAAAAATGCCTGTAAACAAAACACGGCTAAATGCGAGTTACCGCCTTTGTTGTTTGAAATGCCTTTAAGCACTTGTCTACCAGGCACTTACACCCCCTTCCTGCCCAGGCCATTTTTCAGCTTTCAGCGCTGTCACACTTTGAATGACAATTGCGCGGTCGTGCTACACTGTACCCAAATACATTTTTTATCATTTTCTTCACACAAATAGAGCTTTCTTTTGGTGGTATTTAATCACTGCTGTTTTTTTTTTTTTTTTTTTTTTTTTATTATTACCAAAAATTTTGAGAAAAAAATGTTTTTCACTTTTTTTTGTCAGTAAATTTTGTAACTAAGTAATTTTTCGCCTTCACTGATGTGCGCTGATGAGGTGGCACTGATCGGCAGTGATAGGCTGAACTGGTGGGCACTGATGAGGCGGCACTGATGAGGAGGCACTAATATGCCGCACTGATAGGTGGCACTGATGAGCACTGTTAGGCGGCACTGGTGGGCACTAATAGGCGGCACTAGTGGGCACTGATAGGCGGTACTGATGGGCAGCACTGATTGGCGGCACTGATTGCCAGCACTGACTGGCATCGCTAATGGGCACTGATTGGTGGCACTTGTGGGCAGTGGTGGGCACTGATTGCTGCCACTGGTGGGCACTGATCGCTGGCATTGGTGGGCTCTGATTTATGACACTGTTTTTCACTATTGTAACCAGGGCACTGATTACAGCGGCCATTCTGGGATGTCATCATATGACGGCGTCCCAGAACAAGAGCCGCACCGATGCGGCAACCGGTTAAACACAGCTTCTGAGCGCATTTTTTTTGGGTTCCCAAAAAGCCTCTAACCTCAACTCCCTAGAAACAACTAGAAATGACCCAGTGTACATGTACTGATAAGATAACATAGAGGAGAGTTCAGGAGCAGTTGAAAAAAAATGCCCAACTACTCCTCAACATCCGTTTACCAGCAGCAGTGTACATGAGGCCTAAGGAACGAACAAGAAAGGGGGGCTACGTTCCTACATACAGTGGGACCATAGAGAACAAATGTAGCCACCCTCTAACAGGAAAGTAGTTCACAGCAGAAACAAAAGGAATTTGGAGGAGGCTGAGAGCAATAGAAGAATACAGACTTGAATAGATTTTTTTTTTTTTTTAAACCAGAGGTTTTAATGCTGCATTTCTGTTTGATGAAAAAAAAAAATCTAAATTTTAAAGTTTTGGTTTGAATCCTTCAATGCAGCACATCTTGCTCTGGAAATATCGCACTGGTTTTAACATGAAATTTCAAAGCGCTTCTGCAGTTAAGCAAACTTTCCTTCTGCTTTAGGATCCCTATATGTAACTATAAAGTGATTGTAAAGGCATTTTTTTTATTTAAATAAAAAACAAAACAAACATATCATATATACCTACCTTAGGGGTGTACTCACTTTTGTTGCCAGCGGTTTAGACATTAATGGCTGTGTGTTGAGTTATTTTGAAGGGACAGCAAATTGACACTGTTATACAAGCTGTACACTCACTACCTTTACATTGTAGCAAAGTGTCATTTCTTCAGTGTTGTCACATGAAAAGATATAAATTATTTACAAAAATGTGAGGGGTGTACTTACTTTTGTGAGATACTGTATATAACAGAACTAAAATGGAGTTGTTGTCTTTAGTGGCCAATAAGCTTTAATTATCCAATTTTGGGTAAAATAATCAAGGAATCTGGTCACTATGGACAACAACTTCACTTGTGATTCCTTTATTTCTATTTTCTGTAAATATGTGTGTTTTTCACTGGAAAGATGGTTGATTTTCCAAAATTTGCCTCCCCGCCATTCTGCTTGGCTGACACGGGAGGTTACACAGAACTGAGGCCTGTCTGATTAGGTGAGAGAGCTGAGTGCCTAAGCAGCTGTAAAGTGTGGGAACCTCCCAGCAAACAAATGGATTATCGGAGTAATGAAGAGAAGGTATGTATAGACAGCTGCATTAGAATGCTATTTAGCTGCTAACTCCAGGAATTCAGTGTCTGTTTAAAATGTGCTGGCTTATAAAGGGTTAAAGTGACACTAAATTATATTCTTATTCTCAAAAAAAGAATCCATACACATCCATCCCTGTAATCTATTTATTAATAATATTGCATCTTATTGTTTTTCTGCCTCCTAAGATCTTCTGTGCCCTCCCAAACTAATGCTCTTTGCAGGGTACAAATACTCTGAGAGCAAAAGAAGCTGCTTTTTTTGAGCTAAGAATACATACTTGAAATTTTTTTTTTTCTGGCGTAAATGGAGCACATGTATTCATAAAGGAATTTTAAATGTTGCTCTGATCGAGGCTGGCTATTAAGTACATGCCAGATGGTACTTGGTCCTGGAGCGTGCGTCAAAAATGTACCCGGGATCGTCAGCCTCCTGTTTTAGGGGTTGTGGCCAGATAGGTACAGTTCTGGACACACGGTGGACACTAGAGGTCGACCGATATGGGTTTTCTCTGGCCGATACCGATACCAATATTTAGAAACTGGGGCGGCTATATGATGCCGATTTTTGTGGCCGATATTTTAGGCCGATTTAAAAAAAAAAAAAACAAAAACCCTCACCCACTCCTCCCTGCTTGCTCCTGTCACTCTACCACACTTGATGTCCTCAGTACAGATGGCACTGGTTGGCTGTGGCAGGTGGCACTGGTTGGCTTAGGCAGGTGGCACTGGTTTGGAACTGGCAGGTGGCACTGGTTTGGAACAGGCAGGTGGCACTGGCAGATGGCACTGGTTTGCAACTGACAGATGGCACTGATTGGCACGTGGCACAAGTTTGGAACTGACAGTTGGCACTGGCAGGTGGCACTGATTGGCAGGTAGTACTGACAGACGACACTGGCAGGTGGCACTGATTGGCAGTGGCACTGGTTGGCACTGATTGACAGTGGCACTGGTTGGCACTGACAGGTGGCACTGGTTGGCGGTGGCACTGGCAGGCACTAGGTGACACTGGCAGGTGGCAGTGGTTGGCACTGGAAGGTGGCACTGGCAGGTGGCACTGGTTTGGAACTGGCAGGTGGCACTATTGGCACTGGCAGGTGGCACTGATTAGCTTGGCACTGGCAGGTGGCACTGATTGGAGGTGGCACTGGCAGACACTGGTTGGCATTGGCAGGTGGCACTAGTTGGCACTGGCAGGTGGCACTGATAGATGGCACTGGTTGGCATTGGCAGGTGGCACTGGTTGGCGGTGGCACTGGCAGGTGGCACTAGTTGGCACTGGCAGGTGGCACTGACAGGTGGCACTGATTAGCACTGGCAGGTTTCACACTGAGCCGAGTGTAAACTGTGTGTGAAACTAACAGAGAGGAGCTGTCAGAATTGAGCTTAATGTCGGGGTGGGCAGGAACCGGCCGGGGTGGACGGGACCCAGCAGCTATCAAACAGCAGCCAATGATTGAGCTGCTAAAGAAAAGGGGCGGGGCCACATACACATGGCGGCCCACCCAGATCCCATCCTATTGGCTGTGTTTGATAGCTGCTGGGTCCCGCCCACCCCCAACATCAACCTCAATTCTGACACATCCCCTCTCTCTCTCCTCTGCGTTACCTGTCAATTTCACACACTCAGCAGCTCTGGCAAGCATCAAGCGCCGCGCTGAGTGTGGAGAGGGGAGGAGGAACACCCAGTGTTAAATATCAGCCTAATTTAGATAATAATTGGCCCATGCCGATTTATCAAAAATGGCCAAATATCGGCCGATATATTGGTCGACCTCTAGTGGACACATGGTGTCCCAAAGTGCGCCGTTTTTAGATGAGGGTACACTCTTTTATTTTTTCAGTCATAATGATTAATATTTTTAAAGATGCAAGCATTGCCCTGCTAAACAAAACAGTTGAAAATGTACCAAGACACACGCAGACACAGAAAAGGCGGCACTTATGGGCACTGATAGGTAGCACTGATAGATGGCACTGATGGGCACGAATAGGAGGCACTGGGCACTGGTAGGTGGCACTGATGGGCAGCACTGGTGACATTTATAGGTGGCACTGTGGGCATTTGTAGGTGGCGCTGGTGGGCACTGGCAGGTGGCACTGGTGGGCACAGATGACTTTGCAGCTGCTTTCCTTGATTGTGACCGACGTCCCTCTGACAGCCTCTGGTGATCGGCTTTTTTTTTTCTCCTCACGCTAACAGTTTGAGGAGAACAAATAGCCGAATACCGCCTCTGTTTACATCACATGATCAGCTGTCATTGGCTGACAGCTGGTCACGTGGTAAGGGGTCGGGACCGACCCCTTACTCCGATCTGTGATCAGCCGAGTCTCATAGACTTGCTGATCAGAGCGCGCCGCGTGCACCCTGTAGGGGGCGCACAGGCTGCTTGAGCACGGGAGGACATCTGTTGACGCCCTCCCGGCAGAGTAGGTCCGCGCTGTAGCCGTCATTTGGCTCTAGCGCTGACGAGAAGGGGTTAATGAAACATAAAGATCCCACTGATGGCCCTGTGACCAGTCTGCAACACCCCCTCCCCTTCCCTCCTCTTCTTTTTTTTTTTTTTTTTTCATTCTATCTTACCAATGTTCAACAAATCGTCAGTACTGGGGAGTAGTATCCCCCATAAATGACTACTATAAGTAATATGACAATGGGAGAGATCGTTTAAATTGTTTAATGTACGCAAATTGTCTCAATCTAAAGATCTCTTTGGAGAGGACACGTAGTTCTGACGTGTTAAATGTCATAATCCCTCTATGTATTATAGGCGGACCAGATAAGCCCTCTCTGTGATGATCTTTATTCATTCATTAGGGCAGTGATGGCGGACCACCAGATGTTATAGAACTACATTTCCCATGATGTTCAACTACACTGCAGAGTGCATGAGCATCCTGGGAAATGTAGTTCTAAAACATCTGCAGTGCCAAGGTTCGCAATCACTGCCTTAGGGCATTATGGGGATAAGTTAGTAAGCCCCCTTTTTTTCCCATAAAGGTGATCTCCCTCTTAGTGGGGGATCATAGGGGAGACCAGAGTCAGTTTCTCTTCTATGCCATGGCTCTTTTACATCCCCTCTATTATTACATGTGTCTTTTTATAATATGTCTGCAGGTTTTTGAAGGTACAAAGCTTAGTGAGGATTGTTTTGTTCTTTACTTTCCAAATATTCAATAAAATCAATTGAACGGAATTTTTTTTTTTTTTGTTTTAAACTAGAATTTAGTGTCGCTTTTAAGTCCAGCGAGGTGTATGCCACCTCGTGGACTCACCTTATTTTTTTTCATGCAGTTGGGCTGTGCCTGCACTGCATGGGTTAACTGCTCATTTTCATCTAGGGGATTGCCGAGCGGAGCTATACTTACCTAATCCGCCGACCGCGAGACCGGCCCCCGCCGCTCTGAGCCCCCCCCCCCCCGCACGCTAGTGAGCTTCTGAATGGACTGTTCCTGATGTCATCACACCAATACAGTGGCCCTGGACACATAAACAGTCCACTGCTGGATGTGGGTGAGCGCGATTTTCCTGAGAAACGAAGGACTGGGTAAGTACAGCTTTCCCTTGCACCCCTAGACCAAACAACATTTTTTTCCATGGAGTTCTGCTTTAACGATTTTACATTTTTACTGAGCACTGGGAGTACAGCCATCGCCATACCTGTGGCGCTCCTACACTGGACCGTCTGGTCTCAGATCATGCAGCTCCAGAGTCTTGTGCAGTTGCTCTGCCCACCCCCTGCTCTCCACTTGCCTGATCATGGAACGCTTTGTATTTATATGTACCCATTCACAAAATCCAAAACCTTCTGTGAGTGGACAAGGGAGCAAAGGGGTGGCCGGAGCACCTGCAGTGTGAGAAAACAGCATGACTCTTGTCAGAGCACCAGGAATAAGGCACTAGGTGTACTCCCAGTTGTCAGTAACACCGCAAACTGTAAAAAAGAGATAAGTCCATGAGGTGGCATGCATCTCATTGGACTTAACCCAGTGTAAGCTTGCACATTTTAAAAATTCCTGAAGTTCTCTTTTAAACCAGGCACACACAGTGTATTGGCTGTGTTCACACACTAATTTAAGATGATCGGAAACTAGTTTGATGCAGATTTTTAGTGGGAGTTGTTCTTTAAAGGTGATGAATAGGCTAACATTCTGAGCCACTGTCCTGAAGCAGGAATACGAATCAGGAGTTCTGATTTCACTTGCTGCATGCTTCCAGGTCTGTGACTTAGAGCTCAGAGGGTCAGCATTACAGCCAGACAACTAGCATTTATTTTTAGAAGGAGGTCTCTAATGGCAACCTATGTATTTCTCACTTGACTTTATTCCCTTTCACGGTCTGTAAATTTACCTGCTGTGTTAAACTAGCAGCTGCTACCAGCTGTTGTATGATCAGCTATATAGTTTCCATGTCATGTAAGCAATGCCTGTCGCTACAACTCTGAAAAGTAAATACACCTTGTAAAAAGAGTTCTTTATCTTAACAAAACATACTAGTGTACTTTTAGTTACTTGCTGTACTGCAGGCCAGTAAATGTTTACAATCGCACAATAAAAGTATGTGAGTACAATATGTGTATTGAAATTCTGGATGGGGCTGGGTGTGACTGTGGGGAGGGGGGTTGTGGAGCAGGGTAGGGGAACAGACTGTGTCTCTTTTTGGGGCAACTATGGAGGGGGTGGGGGTCTTTCTTGGAGGCTGAGGACATTGCAGGGTTACTGCGGGAGATTGGAGGGCACTGTGGGTTCTGGGGTACACTGTGGGATACTGTTGGGGGCACTATGGGGAGTTGGAGGCTTTGCAGCAAACTACAGGGCGCTGTGGGAGGTTGGACAGCACTGTGGGGGCTGAGTGCTCCTAGGAAAACTGGGGGCACTGTGGCACACTATGGAAGGCTGGATGGCACTATTGGAAAGGGGTGGGGGGTGCCCAGAATGAGAGAGGTCATGGACTGGCAGTGGGTCACAGCCAGTTGGTTGAGACCCATTGCTGTAGACTAAAAGCATGAAGGAAACCTTAGACCAGTGATGGCGAACCTTTGCACCCCAGATGTTTTGGAACTACATTTCCCATGATGCTCATGTACTCTGCAGTGTAGTTGAACATCATGGGAAATGTAGTTCCAAAACATCTGGGGTGCCAAGGTTCACCATCACTGCCTTAGACCATTTGTTAAGCCTGCCATTGATGGTGTTATTTTCTTTCCCACAACAACGTGTCGCTTGATTCCCCCAGCAACACAGTGTTGATAGGGGACTCCCTCCTGTGGAGCTATTTTGTTCTCCTGTCAGGAGTGGCTCCCCATGCCGGGAGAACACACAGTGGTTATTGCTAGCTGCTGCCAATAATCGTATGAAAAATTCGACAGGCTGCTGAACCGGCCGAGATTCGAACCACATCAATGGCTGACTCACGGATCAATTCCAGGGATTAATGCTTGCACAAATAAAATTTCCATGGGATACTGCAATTCATTAGGAGTCCTCCATTAACCTCTTGGTGCTGACCACAAAATCAGAAAAACTCCGCGCTTAGGACACAAAGGCCCCTTTCACACGGACGGATAGAATGGTGCTTTTAGCTGCGGATTTTCTAATTTTCTACCGCAGCTAAAAGCACACAATGCTTTCCTATGGCCCCATTCACACACTGCGTTTAGCTGCAAATTAGATACATGCGGTTCTGTGCGGATAGAAAAAATAGAATTGACTGCGTCCAGCAGCGATTTAGCGCAGCTATCCGCACATAACCGCAGGTAATCGCAGTGCACTGTGTCAGCTGTGGATAACAGCGCCGAGCTGCTCATCGGGAAAGGAAAAATGATTTTTCCTTTCCCAATGAGCGACAAGCACGGGGATCCAACTCGGATCCCCGCCAATGCCCGGCACTGTTTGGTATGAATCTTGAGGGGGAACTCCATGCCAAATTTTAAATAAAAAAAATGGCGTGGGTTCCCCCCCAGGGGCATACCAGGCCCTTCTTTCTGGTATGGATTTTAAGAGGAACCCCTACGCCGAAAAAACGGCGTGGGGTCCCCCCCAAAATCCATACCAGACCCTTATCCGAGCACGCAGCCCGGTCAGTCAGGAAAGGGGGTGGGGACGGGCGAGCGCCCCCCCCCAACCCCCCCCCCTCCTGAGCCGTACCAGGCTGCATGCCCTCAACATGGGGGGGGTGGGTGCTTTGGGGGAGGGGCCCCCCCACCCCAAAGCACCTTGTCCCCATGTTGATGAGGACAAGGGCCTCTTCCTGACAACCCTGGCCGTTGGTTGTCTGGGTCTGCGGGCGGGGGGCTTATCGGAATCCGGGAGCCCCCTTTATGGCCGGCCCCCCCACTCTATGTGAATGAGTATGGGGTACATGGCTTCGGGGGTCCTCACGGCTTCGGGGGTCCTCTTCCGACTTCGGGGGTCTTCTTTCGGCTTCGGGGGTCTTCTTTCGGCTTCGGGGGTCTTCTTTCGGCTTCGGGGGTCCTCTTCCGACTTCGGGGGTCTTCTTCTGGCTTCGGGGGTCTTCTTCCGACTTCGGGGGTCTCACCGGTTCTTCTCCGCGCTCTCCGGGTCTTCTGCCGGGCTCCTTCGCTATTTTCTGCTCTTTTGCCGCTCTTTTGCTATAGCGGAGGAGCCCGGTCTGCTGCCTTCTGCCTTCTTCCCTCTTCTCCTCTTCTCTTCTTCTCTTATTCTCTTCTTCTGATGTTGACACGACGCTCTCTCCTGGGCGCTCCGCTCTGACTTATATAGGCGGTGACCCCGCCCCCTTATGCCGTCACAGTCCCTGGGCCGCAGGGCACCCCCTCCCCCAAAGCACCCACCCCCCTCCATGTTGAGGGCATGCGGCCTGGTACGGCTCAGGAGGGGGGGCGCTCACCTGTCCCCACCCCCTTTCCTGACCGACCGGGCTGCGTGCTCGGATAAGGGTCTGGTATGGATTTTAGGGGGGACCCCACGCCGTTTTTTTGGCGTAGGGGTTCCTCTTAAAATCCATACCAGACCGAAGGGCCTGGTATGCCTCTGGGGGGGGAACCCACGCCATTTTTTTATTTAAAATTTGGCGTGGAGTTCCCCCTCAAGATTCATACCAAACAGTGCGAGTCGGCACCCTGTCGGGTTGCCATGGAAATGGCAAACCGCAGCCAAACGCGACCGCAGCTAATCGCACTGTGCAAATGCAGCTAATCGCAGTGCCTGGATTCTTGAACTCCACAGGAAAAAAAACATGCTTTTAACTGCGGCAGAATAGCCGTCCGTGTGAAAGGCGCCAAAAAGGTTTTCAGCCTCCCCTGATAGACCCCCTAGGGGGCTATTAGATGAATGAAGTAAATGGATTGGGATAAATGGCGCTCCCTATGCTTGGGGGGGATAATTCTCCCTATTTATACAAAAAAGTGTGCTCACCACACATTACAATGCTTACATAAGCAAAGAGTGATAATCAGATAAATGCAGTTATATATTTGGTTATCACTAGTGGATTATAACTCTTTGCTTATGTAAGCATTGTAATGTGTTGTGCGCACACTTTTTTGTATAAATGGGGAGCATTATCCCCCCAAGCATAGGGAGCACCATTTACCCCAATCTATTTACTTCATTCTTGGTGCTGACCGCGTGCAAATTTGCGGTGTCTCGTGGGTGAGCCTTGGCACTATATTTGTATGCAATATTGCAAAAACAGCTGCGCTGAGAGTGCGTGTCCTTTGGCACAGTTATTGGCAGCTAATGGAAAGCCCTGGCAGTCACATGATCCTAAACCCTGTCCTGCCTCCCAGCATCCAAGACCCTTTAAAGGGCCGGGAGGCGCCAAGGGGTTAACGTGACTTGGGGATTCACATTGATTAAATTGGTGTGAGCTCCTTTACCTCCAAGAGGGGTAGACATCTACACAATGATGAAGACAATGCAGGATCTGTGCCAGGATGGTTCATAGTTGGTGGTAATGGCCATCCTAGCAAGTCCATCTCTCTCCCTGCATAGGTACCAGGACTGGATGTAATGGAAACGCTAAGCTAAGCAGTGTGCATGGGGATTGTACAGGACTGGGTGCACTGAAACTACTGTTATCCTGCCAATTTTGTGAGGTTTCACTTATTTTGTTAATATGCATACAGTGGCTGGAAGTGGACCAATCAGATACAGTATCTCACAAAAGTGAGTACACCCCTCACACTTTTTTGTAAATATGTTATTATATCTTTTCATGTGACAACACTGAAGAAATGACACTTTGCTACAATGTAAATAAGTGAGTGTACAGCTTGTATAACAGTGTAAATTTTCTGTCCCCTCAAAATAACTCAACACACAGCCATTAATGTCTAAACCGCTGGCAACAAAAGTGAGTACACCCCTACGTGAAAATGTCCAAATTGGGCCCAAAGTGTCAATATTTTGTGTGGCCGCCATTATTTTCCAGCACTGCCTTAACCCTCTTTGGCATGGAGTTCACCAGGTTGCCACTGGAGTCCTCTTTCACTCCTCCATGATGACATCACAGAGCTGGTGGATGTTAGAGACCTTGCTCTCTTCCACCTTCCGTTTGAGGATGCCCCACAGGTGCTAAATAGGGTTTAGGTCTGGAGACATGCTTGACCAGTCCATCACTTTTACCCTCAGCTTCTTTAGCAAGGCAGTGATCATCTTGGGGTCATTATCATGTTGGAATACTGACCTGTGGCCCAGTCTCAGAAGGGAGAGGATCATGCTCTGCTTGCAGTATGTCACAGTACATGTTGACATTCATGGTTCCCTCAATGAACTGTAGCTTCCCAGTGCCGGCAGCACTCATGCAGCCCCAGACCATGACACTCCCACCACCATGCTTGACTTTAGGCAAGACACACTTGTCTTTGTACTCCTCACCTGGTTGCCGCCACACAGCTTGACACCGTCTGAACCAAATAAGTTTATCTTGGTCTCATCAGACCACAGGACATGGTTCCAGTAATCCATGTCCTTAGTCTGCTTGTCCTCAGCAAACTGTTTGCGGGCTTTCTTGTGCATCATCTTTATAAGAGGCTTCCTTCTGGGACGACAGACATGCAGACCAATTTATTGCAGTGTGTGGCGTATGGTCTGAGCAATGACAGGCTGACCCCCACCCCTTCAACCTCTGCAGCAATGCTGGCAGCACTCATACGTCTATTTCCCAAAGACAGCCTCTGGATATGACACTGAGTACGTGTACTAAACTTCTTTGGTCAACCATGGCGATACCTGTTCTTAATGGAACCTGTCCTGTTAAACCGCTGTATGGTCTTGGCCACCGTGCTGCAGCTCAGTTTCAGGGTCTTGGCAAACTTCTTCTAGCCTAGGCCATCTTTATGTAGAGCAACAATTCTTTTTTTCAGATTCTCAGAGAGTTCTTTGCCATGAGGTGCCATGTTGAACTTCCATTGACCAGTATGAGAGAGTGAGAGCGATAACACCAAATTTAACACATCCCCATTCACACCTGAGACCTTGTAACACTAACCAGTCACATGACACTGGGGAGGGAAAACGGCTAATTAAGCCCAATTTGGATATTTTCAATTGGGGGTGTACTCACTTTTGTTGCCAGCGGTTTAGACATTAATGGCTGTGTGTTGAGTTATTTTGAGGGGACAGCAAATTTACACTGTTATACAAGCTGTACACTCACTACTTTACATTGTAGCAAAGTGTTTTTTTTTTCAGTGTTGTCACATGAAAGGATATAATAAAATATTTAAAAAAATGTGAGGGGTGTACTCACTTTTGTGAGATACTGTATGTGCCTTCATTTGCCTCATTGCTTTAAAGCGATTCTAAACAATATTCTTATTCTCCAAAAATAATCCATATACATCCACTACTTAATGGCCCTATAATCTATTTTTCGTGACCTTGTTTCTTGCTGTGTTTTCCTGCCTCCTTGTAACGTTTTCTTTATGAGCTCACAAACCTCACCTATTCCCCCTCACTTCCATTTGTGCACTATGAGCAGTGCATGTTAGTTGCAGTCATGTGCACTGTTCTATGCACACTACAAATCCCATTTTCCATAGTTCATCTCAGGAGCGAGCAAAAGAGGGTGACTATGTTCTTACATATAGTGGGGCTGCGGAGAACAAGCTTAGCCACCCTCTAACAGGAAGTCAGCTCTCAACAGCAAAAATAAGATTTTAGAGATTTGGAGGAGGTTTCAGAAATAGAAGGTATTTTCTTTTTTGCGTTAGGAATGCATACTTGAACAGAATTTTTATTTTTTAAACCAGAGTTTAACAGCTGAAACCCAGGCAAACTTCTTTTTCTTTCCCATGCAGTGGGGCTGTGCCCGCACTGCATGGGTTAGCTGCTCGTTTTTCTCTAGGGGATTGCAGAGCCAAGATATACTCGTCCAATACTCTGATCCTCCCAGCGCAGGACCGGTGCCTGCGGCATATACACCCCCCCGTCGGTCTAGTGGTCCTGTGCAGTGGACTGTTCCATCTGCTGGTTCTGAACGTGAAGATGTCAGGAACAGTACACTGCTGGACTTGGGGGGAGCGATGTTTTCCAGGGGATCAAAGGATCAGGTGAGTATAGGCGCCATGTTTACCCCTAGACAAAATGAGCCCGGAGTTGGGCTTTAAGGGCCCGTTCATACCAGCCTTGCTTAACACATAGGGGGTTATTTACAAAAGGCAAATCCACTTTGCACTACAAGTACACTTGGAAGTGCAGTAGCTGTAAATCTGAGGGGTAAATCTGAAATGAGGGGAAGCTCTGCTGATTTTATCATCCAATCATGTGCAAGCTAAAATGCTGTTTTTTATTTTCCTTGCATGTCCCTAGTAGTGCAAAGTGGATTTGCCTTTAGTAAATAACCCCCATAGATTTACTATGATGACAGTATACACCACAAACACCAAGGAGTGGGCAGAAAGGGGTTAAAATAATACCATGGAGTTACCCTTTATTCTTTTTTTTTTTTTTTTCTTTTCCTTTCTTCTTTCTTTTCTTCCTCCTTTCTTATCTATTGATCTTTTTAGCGTTTCCCCATCTTTTTCTTTTTTTTTCTTTTCTTTCTTTCTTTTCTTTTCTTTTCTTCCTTCCTCTCTTCTCTTTTGTATGTATCTATCAATCTATCTTTTTTTTTTTTTCCTTTTCTTTTCTTTTCTCTCTCATTTCTTTCCTTTCTCTCCTTTCTTTCCTTTACTTTCTTTCTTTCCCTTTCTTTCTTTTCTTTACTTTCCTTTCCTTTCTTTCCCTTCTTCCTTCCTCTCTTCTCTTTTGTATGTATCTATCGATCTATCTTTTTTTTTTCTCATTTTTTTTCTTCTTTTCTCTTTTTTCTTTTTCTCTTTCTTTCTTTTCTTTCTTTTTCTTTCTTTATTTTCTTTCTTTCTTCCTCTCTTCTCTTTTGTATGTATCCATCGATCTAGCTTTTCTTTTTCCTTCTTTTTTTTTTTTCTCTTTTCTTTTCTCCTTTTTCTTTTCTTTTCCCTTTTCTCCTTTTCTTTTCTTTTTTCTTTCTTTTTTCTTTTTCATTTGTTTTCTCTTTTCTCTTTCTTTTTCTTTTCTTTTTTCTTTTTTGTATCCTACCTATAATAATATAGCAGGGTGTTTTAGGATCCCCTTGCAAGGTCCTGTAGAAGTGTGTGTCGATGTCATTGTGTGAGCAGTGTCTGTAGTAGCTCAGAACAGAGGAAGTTTAGGCTGGTGCTTGTTAGTTACAGAGCCACTCCTTATATGTGGAATTCCTGTGCACAGTAATGCTTTCCATATGTGCCATTCCCAGTCCTGCTCTTCTTGATGACATAAGAATGTGGGCTGCTCTAAACAAGCCTGCTTCCTTCTCTGCGCTCTACAACACAGAACTTCCTTTATCAGGATGTATTGTAAAAAAACCGCACAATGACCCAAGGCTGCATTCTTTTACAACAGAACTGTGACTTAAACACTCATCGCATTTGATGCTTCTATATATAAATATTGTGGCTCTATTAAGAAGGAGATAATAAATCTGGGTTGAGGCTTGTGGTCGTGACTTCCTGATGTGTCATTGTTTGATCATAATGCTGTCATTTTCATGCTTCACAAAGCAGACAGGTGGTTTAATTGCTTTAGGTTCTATAGCATGAAAACAGATGCTGTAACATTAGCTATGTCACACTATGGGGTTGATTAACTAAAGGCAAACAGGCTGTTCGCTTTGCAAGGGAATTTTTTTTCCAGAGCTTAGTGAATGAAGGGAAGCCTCACTTTGCAAAGAATACCCAATCATGTGTAAGGAAACCGCATTTTTGCCTGCATATGATTGGATGAAAGAAGTCAGAAAAGTCAGCAGAGCGTCACCTCCATCACTAAGCTAGGTGAAAATTCCTTTGCAAATTGAACAGCCTATTTGCCTTTAGTAAATCAACCCCCTATACATTTATCTGTATATTCATCTGCATCTGTTAGTATTTATTTAATTCATCTTGGCAGTGCAGAAAGCAGATGAATAATGGTAGTGTATATTTAGAGTGGGAAAGCTGCCTGCTGTAAACTGCATACAGGTCCTTTTTAAAAAGTCAGTCCAACCAAATTTGGTAATTCATTCTCTGCATTTTGAGATTCATTTTAGGCTGACACACACTAATGCCGCGTACACACAATCGGAAAATTCGGCCAGCAAAAGACCGATATGAGCTTTTGGTTGGAAAATGACCGTGTGTATGCTCCATCGGACTTTTGCTGGCCGAATTCCAGCCAGCAAAAGATTGAGAGCATGTTCTCAATTTTTCGGTCGGAAAAAGTTCCTATCCGAAAATGCGATCCTCTGTAGCAATTCCGACGCGCAAAATTCCTATGCATGCTCGGAAACAATGAACTTCATTTTCTTGGCTCGTCGTAGTGTTGTACGTCACCGTGTTTTTGACGGTCAAAAGTTCAGCGAACTTTTGTGTGACCATGTGTATGCAAGGCAAGCTTGAGCGGAATCCCGTCGGAAAAGCCGTCATATCTTTTTCCGACCAAAATTCCAGATCGTGTGTACGCGGCATTATAGTGCAAGTCTAATGGATTCCTCCATCGACAGCTAATCTACCTCTGTGCCTATTGCATTTTGACAGTGGTCTGACCAGGAATTGATTTGGATGCAGCCACTTTTCGACTGACCATTTGCTGCCTGGCTCCTTTGATTTTTTTTTTTTTTCCCAACCATGGGATGTCAGGCACAGAGCAAATTTCGGACAGCTCATAAGGAACTGGCCACATTTTGTACAATGTATTGCCAACTTTAGACTGCTGAGTGAACATCACATCCATACTGCTGGGGGATTGATACTACATAGTGAGTAGGAGCATGTACAGGAAATACAATGAAACCTTTTTGTTGAAGACTCCGATAAGAAACCAGAGCATGAGTCAGCTCACTAGAACCCACATATAGATAAAATGTAGGTTTAAGAGCGAATGATCATTTTGATGAATACAGGTGTTAACATAGAATCCATGAGATATTAAAGAGGATCTGAGCTGTGGAAACCTTGCCCTCAAAAGTCAGGCAGAACGCTAAGAAACACTAACCACTTTTGCTTAATACTGATGATGATGCCTTGGTTTGCACAGTCTCTGTGTAGAGGTGATCATCTTGGTAGAGGCAGGGTTTTGCATCCTTGTCATATCTGCCCTCTATATGACTAGTGAGGAATATTCAAGTTGCAGTGATGGAGGACGCATATATGCACAGAATGAGAGAAGCACTGCAAGTCCTCAGGTACAGCTTCCTCTCCAGCAAAGACAACATTGAGCAGCACAGTAATGATATCACCAACTCTAACTCCAACTTTCCTATTTCTAGCAGTCAGAGGCAACAGTGCTTTAGATGATTTCACACTGCATATATACGGTCTTGAAAGCACAGAAAAAGCACTGCTATTTGTTAGGAAGCATTCAAGACAAAAAGTAAACCCTTCGGGGTATGTTTGTCCTAAACTCCAGGAATTTTCTGTATTATATACTTACATTGATCCAGCTTGGCACAGTTCAAGTTTGCATTGCTCATACCTGATGGGCCACTGGGGGAAACTGAAAATCACTGTAGTAGTTACTGCTACTACAGTAAAAGCCACAATAGTCCAGGTTCAACTACTACAGTGATTGTCAGCTTCCTCAGTTGGTTCATGAGATATGCAGAAAGCTGGACACAAGTATGCAATACACATAATTCCTTGAGTTTAGCTTTAATGCAACGCACATTGACGCGGAACGCAACACACAAAAATGGCGGAATGTAAATGGGCCTTAATAGACCACAGAACTTCATTCTTTGAGGTCCACTTTAAAGGAGAAATAGGGCCAAAGCTTTTTTTTGGCCCTACTTATTCTATGGATCCCAGGAGTGTAGTTTATTCTGCGCTCCTGTGACCCGTTTTCAACCGACAGCAGGCTAAAGCCTGCTTTGGGCTGAGGCCACAGAGCCGGAACAGGCTCTATAAAGATCCCGACCATATGGTCAGATTTGGGATCCACCCAGAGGCTTGACTGGCAGCTGGCTCAGCCTCTCAGCGAACCGCTAAGAGCCTTAGCCAGCCACACCTGCGCCCTCCACAGCCCAGCGCTCTAGTGAGCACTGGAGGGGCAGAGCAGAGGGCGGTGACTAACACGCAACACTCTCCGCTCAGAGTGGTGGGAAGAACTGAGCGATCAGCGGTGTTTGATCTCTCAGTGCAGAGCTGGCAGCGGACCGATGCTGCATCCACCTAGGTGAGAATTTTTTTTCCCCCCAAACCAATACTTCTCTTTTAAAGTATTACTAAAGGCATTTTTTTTTTTTTGCTTTGGATAGAGTGGAGATAGATGAGATTAGAACCCCTGTCATGTTTGTTTTTGTTTTTGTTTTTTTTTGCTGTCTGTGCCCCTTTCAGAGAGACATCCTCTCAATTTGCCCTGTTTACCATTATCACCAGGAGTGAAAGTAAAAGAAAATCCCAAAATTGTGGGTTGTCATCAGAACAGGAATAGAGGTGAAATCTTCCAATGGGGACACCAGCACTGGTGACAGCCAGGGATTATCTGACTTTGGAGGGGTTTTCCCTCACTTCCTCTTTTTGCGATGAGATAGGAAGTGACAGTAAATCTCCCCAATAGGACACAGTTGGGAAATAACTGACAGAGCACCCTTCCTTGCTCTACTAAAAATTAAAAATAAAGCTTTGCATTCCAAAAATTTAATATATTGCAGCTAACCAATCCTTACATGTGGTGACTGCTTTGGTTTACTTTTTTCTTGTCTTTTTCCCCTCTGTTTTTACCTGGTGATCTGGCCAGTAACACACCTTCCTGTATTAGAGTGCCCCCACTCTGGAGGAATGAGAACAGGGGGCACAGCAGACAGCAGCATTGTCAGTCTAGGGGGAGGGGGGTGTTTAGTTGCACTGGGAGATTTAGATGATTGAAGCCAAACACCAGCTAAAATTTTATAAGCACTTACTACAAGTTTTATTCCATTTTGTATAAAGGTTTCACATAAATAAAAGCTGACCATTAAAGGCACACCTGTCCAGTGTTAAAGCAGTAGCAAACTGCAGTTGGTGAAAAAAAGAAAATGTTTCCCTGCAAGGTAATGCCATCATGTGCTAGTATGCATCACATAGCACATTATGAAAAACTTGCCTTAAAACGAAGCCCTCCAGTGCCGAGCTGACAGGGCTTCCATCTTCACCCGGTCTTCTTTTCAGATTCGCAGCCTTTGGCTACATGAGTGGCCAGGGGCGCGATGATGTCACTCCTACGCATGCGTGTGGGAGCCGCCATTTACAGCATGTCCTCTGAAGGCTAAAAAAAAAAAAAAATTAATGCAGCCATCACATCTAAGAATTGGTAAGCTGCAATATAATAAATGTTTGTTTGCTTTTGGGTTTAATACTGCTTTACCTTTAACGCTGAAACCTAGACTAGAACAAGGGCCAAAATCTGACTGATTGCTATAAGCAAAAGCGTGGTTTTTAATAGACATTATTGTGGATCATTATAATGTTTTCAGTTGGAAGTATGACAAATGATGCTAACGCAGCACTTAAATCCTGGAAGTCATGGTTGATAAAGTGCTGCTGCACACATTTGGCTGGGTTGTATCAGCGGGGCTCCTATTTCAGGTTGTCATTGTGTGCTCTCTCTGGAATGCATATTTCTTTCCAGAGCTGTGAATAAGTTTAGAAGAAGGTCACTCACATGAATGTGTTTCCTGTCAGGCTCACCAAAGCCATCGCTGTACTCAGCCAGTGTCAGAATGTAGGCATTATTACATGAAACTATACAGACTTCATTGTGTGGATGAATCACCTAGGTGTTGATTAATGTCCTTCACAGACTTTGTTTGGCCTGGGTTTGGTGACTTGTGACGTAATTATCACTTATTGGGGAAATATTGAACCTGGATACTCTGCTCTGTAGTGAGGAATCCTACCCCCCGCCTCCTGGCAGCGTTTCACTTTTCCAACCCTTGTCACTTTTGCTGAAAAAGTATAAATAAAGGCATTAGAAGTAAAGAAATTTAATCCTATATACTGAATTATAGTGTGTGTGTGTGTGTGTATATATATATATATATATATATATATATATATATAATGTGTGTGTGTGTGTGTGTGTACAGGTATTTATATAGTGCCAACCCTTTACACAGCACTTTACATACACATCAGTCCCTGCTCTCAAGGAGCTTACAATCTAAGGTCCTATCTCTCATTCAATTCATACATACACATACCAGGGCCACATTAGACATGAGACAACTAACCTACCAGTATGTCTTTGGAGTGTGAGAGGAAACCTGACTACCTGGGGAAATCCCACCCAAGCACAGGGAGAACACAAACTCCATGCAGATAGTGTGGTAATTTAAAGTGATTGTATTTTGCTTTGGTCAAACTGTGTGTAAAAAAAAAAAAATGTCTGTACACTGACTTACCAACCCCCTGGATGTCACAAAGTCCTGGTGCTCCTCACCATTCCCCATTTCCCTTGTAGATTGTGTTTTATACAAAAGTGCAGCTGACACCCACATTCGGTTAACTTTGGTTGTATGTGGGATATATCACCACCACACCAGTTATATGATGACGCTGTACTGCACTGCTGACAGTATGTAAAAAAACAAAAAAATTGATAACACAAAAATACAACTCGCAATGCCTCTTACTAAATACCTGGGACTATCTACTTTCCAAAAATTGGTAATTTGGGGGATATTTGTACTGTCCTGAGATTTTTTTGGCCTCAACAAATGAGATCTTAATCAGGATTGATCAATTTTCAGATATACGTACCATAGTTTGTGGACTCTATGACATTCCTACAGACTAAATAATATACACTGAAAAAAGGACGTCAATTTTGTTTGGGTGCAGTGTCGCACGACTGCGCAATTGTCAGCTAAAGCGACGGAGTGCCGAATCACAAAGAATGGCCTGGTCATTCAGTAGCCAAATCTTCTGGGGCTGAAGTGGTTAAATAAAAGAAAGCTCTAGTTGTGTGAACAAAACAATAAAAATGTAGTTTGGGTACAGTGTTGCATGACTGCACAAGTGTCATTGAAAGTGCGACAGTGCTAAAAGCTGAAAAATGGCCTGGGCAGGAAGGGGGTAAAAGTGCCCTGTATTTGGGTTAACCACTTTCAGCCCTTACTGACGTACCTGTAAGTTTTTTTGAAATGTAGAACATTCTGGAGTTACTAATAATTTGGCTTAGTCTGACTTTTTACCTTGAGTGTGAGAGGTCAAGTCACTTTACAAAGAGGATAGAGTTGAATTCCATATCAACTCATCAGAAATCATCTGTCATTTGTCTTCCTACATTTAACCTTTTGCTATGTATAGTTGCAAATTAACTTGTCAACTGCTTGCATTTTCAGAATAACGATCTGATTGATATGAATCTTGTGGGTTTTTTTTTTTTTCTTTTTGCTATGTTTATTACTTAATTGCACAGACCAGTTTTGACATGTTGGTGTGCATGTCGTTGTCAGTGCTTAGGCCTCATGCTGATGGGTGTATGAATGTGTGCCCTGAATATGCTGGATTTTTTCTGCCAGAACTTAATGTCATGTTTATGGATATATGGTTTTGAGCGAAAAATGCATTCTACTGGCCAGAATATTACTTTTTATTCTGACTGCTTGAGTACATTTCCTCATAAGCTCATCTCTGAATGTTTACTGTGGTGCATTTTTTATGCCTAAATGCTGCTCTTAAAAATACTGGTCCAAATGCCTGATGTGAATGGCCACATAGGCTAACACAGAACTCTGAACTCCATTTAGAGGCATAAAAAAAAGTTAGATGCCTCCTAACAGCATTTTATCTATCCGTGTGCATGAGGCCTTATAGTAAACCAAGCATTTGTGAGAAGAGACTCTGCTGGTAGTCATCAGATTGCATTCTGAAAATCAAGTGCTTATTTGGGGGTCATGGGGTGACACATGCACTGTAGAACCGTTGTTCAGTCCATATGTTATGACACCATTTCTAATCCTATTTACTATGACACCATTAATCAGCCCATGCACTATGGCACCATTGATCCTCCCATGCGCTTTTGGCATCGGTGATCGGTCCATGCGCTTTTGGCATCGGTGATCGGTCCATGCGCTTTTGGCATCGGTGATCGGTCCATGCGCTTTTGGCATCAGTGATCGGTCCATGCGCTTTTGGCATCGATGATCGGTCCATGCGCTTTGGCATCGGTGATCGGTCCATGCGCTTTGGCATCGGTGATCGGTCCATGCGCTTTGGCATCGGTGATCGGTCCATGCGCTTTGGCATCGGTGATCGGTCCATGCGCTTTTGGCATCGGTAATCGGTCCATGCGCGTTTGGCATCGGTGATCGGTCCATGCGTCTTGGCATCGGTGATCGGTCCATGCGTTTTGGCATCGTGAATGGTCCATGTGATATGGCACCATTGATCTGCCCATGTGCAATGACCTGATGAATCAGCCAAGGATTTCATCAGTAACATACATGAACACCAGGGGAAACCTGTATATCATCGATTTAATCTTTTTCAGGATATCAAGATTTCTCCTTTTCCAGTTAGTAGAACTGTAGGAAGGGGTTACTTGGGCTCCTCAGAATTCCTGACTATTAAAATATTGCAATAATCTGATCTCATTGCACGTACTTCTTAACAGTTGGCAATCACAGATATTAGCCTACAATACTCAGCTGTCATTTCAGGACTACTGACTTCATCTTACAATATAAAACTATATATCTGGATAATATGATACTGTAGGAAGAGATTCATGTTCCGAATTCCTTCTGCTGCTTGTTCATATTGCTGAAAATCCCAAAGCAATATGTTTTCCCGGTCAAGTTAAAGTTGGATTTATGTAACCTGAGCATTATGGAACCCAAGGAATCTCTATCCAGTTATCCTTATCCCAATTGAGCTTTGGTTTGTAAACTGGATTTTTGTTGTGCACTAAAATATGTAAAATGGTCAGAGAATGGAGGTTCTGCTGGTAACCATGGGGTGCATTAATTATAAAATCACATACACCCAATAAAAAAAAAAACTCTACTAAAGTTTTTCAAAGGCTTGCAACTCTTTCTGTGAAAACTATTTCTATTGTTTTCTGTAAAGTGTTATACTGTATGTTGGTGCCATATGAGTTAAAAAATAAAAATGTGTCTGGCAAGTCGGCAGCAAGTCCAAAGCCAAATAACTGAGGCAGAAAAATAACTGATGCAACTCTGATGAGTTTGGCAGCAAGTTCAACATGATATGACAACTCAACAACTCTCATTATTGGAGGCTTTCAGTCTTGCCATGAATAAGTTGTGTAATGACTCTGTATGATGATGAAGAATTATTATTGGACATACACATAGTTTGGTTCTGTGTACTGATGTACAGTCAATTTAGCTGCTCTCCTATTGCATTTAAAGGGAATGTGTAGGACATATTTACACGGGTTACCTAAGCAAGATTTTCGATGTCATGTTTTTGGCATGCTTGCTCTTCTGAAGTTTTGTTATTCCAATAAAATGTATCTAAAACTTTTTTTTTTCTATTAGTTTTGGACGGAGTAGGGAAGGGTTAGAACCTTGTCATTGGATTTTTAGTTTAAAGTGGTTGTAAAGGCTTTTTTTTTCTTTTATTAAAATAACAAACATACTTACTCATATACCTATACACTAGATATACTATATACTACCTATTATATACTTCCCTGCTCTCTGCAATGGTATTGCACAGAACAGCCCTAAACCACCTCTTCTGGGGTGTAGCCCCCCACCCACATGCTCTTGGCTTTTCCTCTTCTTGGTGCATCAACGTAGGAAGTGGCTCCCTATGGTGGTGCACCAGGAAGCTCAATCTTGAGCCAGTCTGTGTGCATCTATTGATGCACACAGTGCAGCTTGGCCCCGCCACTGCTCCCTCCTCATAGGTTTTGATTGACGGCAGGAGTATCCAGTGGCTCCCTCTGCTGCTTCTGTGTTCTGTGAATGCAGGGAGAGAAGAACTGCTGCCGTGCACAGCACTGGATTGATCCAGGGGTCAGGTAAGTGTTTAGAGCAGTGGTCTCCAAACTGCGGCCTGGGGGCCAGATGCGGCCCTTTGCTTGCTTTAATCTGGCCCTTGGGGCAATATTCACCCCCACTGTCAGCAACAGTGCAGCAATAGTTCCTGCCACTGACCCAGACAATGGGGCACTAGTCCTCTTACTGACTCCAAATATGGCATACTATTCTCTGCATTGATACCAATAATGGGGCACTATTCCGCCCACTGACACCAACAGTGGGGCACTATTCCTCCCACTGATACCAGTGATGGCACTATTGCTCCCTTTGATACCAATAATAGGGCTCCATTCCTCCCACAGACACGAACAATGGAGGCCAAAGACCATTCTATTGCTCAACTCACCAACCAGTCTGCTGACCAACCAAATTAGCCTGTCTAACCGTCTGTTACAAGCAGGGGTTTAGTTAGCACACATTTGCAAACGCATGTGAAAGCTGCAAGGCCTCGTCAAGGCACCCTGTATTACTTGCAGTCCTAACACTACAAAATTTATAAGTGTCTCCACAGTGGAAGCACATGCATTGAATGGATAGGTGTGAGACAGGTGAGCCTGGAGGCCGCCCTAGCCCCCTTAAAGGGACAGGAGCACACTGGACACCCTCTCGCTGGGTGTCCAGTGTGCTCCTGTCCCTTTAAGGGGGCTAGGGCAGCCTCCAGGCTCACCTGTCTCACACCTATCCATTCAATGCATGTGCTTCCACTGTGGAGACACTTATAAATTTGGTAGTGTTAGGACTGCAAGTAATACAGGGTGCCCTGACGAGGCCTTGCAGCTTTCACATGCGTTTGCAAATGTGTGCTAATGAACAATGGGGCACCATTCCTCCCTTTGATACCAATAATAGGGCTCCATTCCTCCCACGGACACGAACAATGGGGCACGATTCTTCCCACGGACACGAACAATGGGGCACGATTCCTCCCACGGACACGAACAATGGGGCACGATTCCTCCCACGGACACGAACAATGGGGCACGATTCCTCCCACGGACACGAGCAATGGGGCACGATTCCTCCCACGGACACGAACAATGGGGCACGATTCCTCCCACGGACACAAACAATGGGGCACGATTCCTCCCACGGACACAAACAATGAGGCACGATTCCTCCCACGGACACAAACAATGGGGCACGATTCCTCCCACAGACACAAACAATGGGGCACGATTCCTCCCACGGACACAAACAATGGGGCACGATTCCTCCCACGGACACAAACAATGGGGCATGATTCCTCCCCCTTCAATCACAGTGACACCATGACATTTTCTTCTCACACTGTCCACAGTTCGGTCCCTCTAAAGTTTGAAGGATCATAAACTGCCTCTTTGTTTAGAAAATTTGGTTTATAAAAGGTAAATGACCAGCTCAGTATATCAGTATTCTCCTTTCCTTTTTTTTTTTTTTTTTTTTTAAAGAGGGAACTGTTATCACATGTGCCCTTTAATAAATATTGGGTCCATGTTTGCCATAGCAGCCATGAGCTTTGCTCATTTTCAGGTGCAATTGCACGGGCCTTCACAATTTGCTGCTGAACTGTTGCTACAGCGTGCTGCGTTGTGTTATATAGAAGTCCTAATTTCAATGATGTAACATGGTTTTAAGATAATATCTGCTGCAACTTGAAAACTTTACTATATTCTTTTACTTTAGGTTTACCAATCAAACCTTGGAATGAGAGCCCCACAGAGCCCCTCCAGTGACTATAATCGAGATGGAAGAAAAGTAAGTTTCCCTAGTGTACTGTGGTGTTGAACTAAAGTATTTTATATTCATAATTGTTCATAATTAAGAAAAATGCTGTTATTGACAAGGATTTATTGCTAATAAAAACACTAAAAAAAATGCTTTATAATATATATTATGTTGAATGTTCATTACAGTGACGTGATATGTAAAATATGTGAAAGAAATACCAGTATTTTTATATATTGTATGAACCTACTATAGTTAAAAAAAAAAAAAAAAAAAATCTGCATCAGACTGCTGTCTCATACAGTATACAAGTTGATTGTTAAAGGAAAAGTACAGCCAAAGCTCATTTGTCTGTACTACTACTGTGGATCTCAGGAGTGCAGTTTGGTGTACACTCCTGTGATCCGTTTTCATCATACAGCGGGCGGAAGCCACAGAGCCAGTCCAGGCTTGGGAAAGATCGTAACCATATGGTTGGGATCCGCCCACATGCCTGGACTGGCACCCGGCTCAGCCTCTCAGTGAGCCACTGAGAGGCTGAGCCGTCAGCTCCCACCCCCTCCGCAGCCCAGCGCTCCAGTGAGCAGGGGGCAGAGCAGAGAGTGGTGACTGACAGCCGCTAGCTCTCTGCTCAGGGAGCTCTGAGAACTGAGTGATCTGCAGTGTTTGATTGCTCGTTTCTCAGTGTTAGAGCCAGCGGGGGACAGATACAGCATCGGACCATTGCTGCATCCACCTAGGTAAGTATGATTCCAAAAAAAAAAACATTCTCATACTGCTCTTTTAACTTAAAGTTGTTGTAAACCTTAGATATGAAAATTGAACAGAGCATATCCCAGTGTGATTTCTGTCTCCTCTCTTTTCCCTCTGCTGTCTGCATGGGTTACTTCTGACAGGTTATCTTGACACCACAAATTCTTGGGAGAGGGTCTGCTCCCCCTCAAGCACACAGCAGGTGATTGACAACCTCAGCGTTGTATGATTTCCTATAAGTGTGTAGGGAGGGGTGTGTCCTTTCCCTCCACTCAGGTCTCAGGTTATACTCAACTCTCCTCTCTATGATGAGAGGAGAGTTGAGCAGCCAGCAGCCAGATCCCTGGCTGCTGGAGCTGAGAAAAATCCTTCTATCTGTGTGTTTTAGAAGGCTGTAGAGGAGGGGGATATTACAGACAAACAGGTACAACTTATGCAGGAGAATTTGTTTGATTTCTGTGTATCACCTGAGGCTTGCCACTTCACTGGCTATATATAAAGGTTTACAACCACTTTAAAGTTATTTTTTGTTGTTTTTTTATTTTTTTATTATTATTTTAGATGGCGTAGAAAAGGGTTAGAAACCTTGGCTGTTTGTGCTGCTCTTAGGAGATTTTCTCTCACCTGTTCACTTATGTTTTTTCGGAATGATATTCTTCATTTTCTTGTAATGTACCATATGCAAACCCCATTATATCGTCATTAGCCCTAACCTGTGCCACTAGTGGCTCTATTGCCAGGGCAAATAATAGTGGGGCGAGGGGGCAGCCCTGTCTGATTTTCTTCATTTTCAGTTTAAAATGTAACAATAGATGATTTTTGTCTCCAGCAGAATGAAAATGGCCGTATCTTGCCTCTATCTGGTCACGTGGGCTTTGACAGTTTACCAGACCAGCTTGTTAGTAGATCCGTCCATGAAGGATTTTGTTTCAATATCTTGTGTATTGGTAAGTTCAAATGTATGCAATTCAGCTAGCAATAACACACTGATGATGAAAATTACAGTATGATGATTATTTGTATTCACTTTATCAAATGCCGGACTGTGGTATCCTGACTGTTGTATGTAGTTGTGTGATCATTGAAATGGGTAGAATAATTTAGTGGAAAAATATAAATAGTAGAACTTTTTTGATATCCCAAAAGTAGAAATAAAGTATTGAGAGCTGGAGCCTTTACTATTTTTCCAAAGGACTATGAATGTCAGTATTCCCTGACACCTCACTGGTGGTCACCTACAAATTAAGGGGTTTTATAGTTACATAGTTAGTCGGGTTGAAAAAAGACACAAGTCCATCAAGTTCATCCAAAAAAAAAGAACAAAAGCTCTAGCTCTCAACTGTCTGAGATCCCAACTTTGGACAAAAAGTGTGTATGGACAGGGCAATACACACATTCTCCAGCTAGTCCATACTAAACCCTATACATGAGTGTATTGTGCCTATGTAGAAACCATTTACCTTATTTTGCTTGTGTTTTTGTTCTTCATCTTTCTCTTGCTATACTTCTGCTTTAATGGTATATTTACTTTGCTGTTTATTTGCTTTATGTGTCTCTTTCTGCTTTCTCTTCTGCATTTTCTACTCTAATCCTGGTACTGCTAAACTGGTGCTTTTGTATTGGTATAATGGGTGTTATCGCACTGTATGCTGTGAACAGATGACATTATTGCATGGACATTTCAGCCCAAATTTATGAGTGAACATGTATCTGCACTGCACAAATGGCGAGGTCCCTTGGTTGATTTTGCGATCTGATACTTCACCCACATCAAGCAATTGCTGGAGGTTACATTGGATGTTGTCCAATCAGAATTGGCTGACATCCCGTAACATAATTTGACTACCCAACCCCTTTTCCTGCAGATTCATGGCGGCTATAGTTCATCCTTTCAATTAGTGTTAGTGATTTTCCAGGACATGTGCAGAGTTCTTGCCAACATCTGTAACATCATATAGATCCAGTAAAATCCTGTATTGTATACACTTGAGCTGTCGCAGGATCAATACTTACAGAATGGGTGGAATTCCCACTTCATGTTTAACAAATTAACTTGCCGATCTTTCGTTAAAATAAAAAAGCAACTTTTACTGCAGCTCCCAAGGGTGAAAGGGGAGCAGTGTCACTGGCAGCAAGTTTGTTCTGATGGAGGTTTGCAAGATATGTATATCTATATCTGCTTTCACTTGCTGCCATCTCTCTATTTCCATTTTTATTTCTTCCTCTTCCTCAAACCTGTCTTGCACCACCTCGTAATCTGGGGTTGTTGCCTCCTTCTCTTTCTTTTCACATTTCACTTCGCTGCCTGAGGACGTCCTCCCGTGCTCGAGCGGCCTGCGTGCCCCCTGTGATCAGCGAGTCTATGAGACTCAGATGATCACAGATCGGAGTAAGGGGTCGATCCTGGCCCTTTTCCACATGATCAGCTGTCAGCCAATGACAGCTGATCATGTGATGTAAACAGAGCCGGTAACCGGCTATTTTTTCCTCCTCACGCTTGTAACGTGAGAAGGAAAAAAAAAAAGCCGATCACCAGCGGCTGTGAGAAGGACATCAGTCCCAATCATGGAGAGCCTCTGCAGAGGCTTCTCTGCCATCTACCAGTGCCCACCAGCGCCACCTACCAGTGTCACCTATCAGTGCCCACAGTGCCACCTATAAAAGTCACCGCCAAAGTGCCTCATCACCAGTGCTGCCTATCAGTGCCACCTACCAGTACCCATCAATGCCACCTATCAGTGCCACTCATCAGTGCCGTCTTATCTGTGCCTATCAGTGCCGTCTTATCTGTGCCTATCAGTGCAGCCTCATCAGCGAATATCAATGAAGGAAAAAATGATTACTTATATGCAAAATTTTATAACAAACTATGAAACTTTTTTTTTAACATTTTCAAAAATTTGTCTTTTTTTTGTTTAGCAAAAAATAAAAACCAAAGTGGTGATTAAATACCACCAAAAGAAAGCTCCATTTGTGTGAAAAAAATGATAAAATTTTCATTTGAGTACAGTGTAGCATGACCGCGCAATTGTCATTCAAAGTGAGTGTGACAGCACTGAAAGCTGAAAATTGGTCTGGGCAGGAAGGGGATTTAAGTGCCCAGTAAGCAAGTGGTTAAATATCTCTATGCAGTGGTAAATATAAATAACCAACTATATAGTTAGGGAGCAAAATATCTAATCCTCTCTGAGAAAATCAGACAGAAGAGATATACGGTATATACTATTAGGAGGGCATATACACTGTATATACTATTAGAGGGGATATTCGGTATATACTCTTAAAGAATGAATCTGGTAAATATCAGACTCAGAGATCAAATTTTTTTATTTAAAGAAAAAAAAAACGTTAGACTGTTTTGCCGATTCAGACAGAACTGTAATATATTATATGCTGGCCATACAAAAACAATGTCTTCCTTCAAAAAAAATAGTCATTTTAAGAACGTTTGTTCGATTTTCGAATTGTTGGTGGGGCCAAATCGACGTTCGTTTTCAACCACGGTGACGGGAAATTTTAGAAATAATAGAAAACTTCTTGGTGAAAGGAATTTGCAGACCGTGTATGTGGTTTTCATTCAGAAATTACATTTAATTTTAAAAACAGAATGTTAAAAACAAGTGAAAATTTCAAACAACATTCTTTCATTCAGCGAATGTACAAAGATTTTTCATCTGAATATTCTCGTCTGAAAATTGATCCGTGTGGCCAGCATAAGGCTCAGTACACACCTATGCAGTTTGCTTTTGATCCGTTTCTGCAGTGCTTTTTGCTGTGCGTTTAGATTTTTGTGCACGTGATTTTACTGCGATTTCTGTTTCTGCAATCTTTTTTGGCCAATTTGTTGTTGGGCAGGTTAAAAACACAAATTGCTGCAAAAACATATTGCATTCTTTTCTGCAGCTTCTCCATTGAAGTATATTGAACCAAATATGTTTTGCGTTAAAAAAAGTCCCTGACCCTTTCCAAATACGCAGCGGCTGAAAAAAAGCATAGATGTGAACGTGTCCCATAGGAAACCATGTAAATGAACTGTAGTGCGTTCCTGCAAAAAGCACCAAAAAACGCATAGGTGTGAACCAGGCCTAAGACGTTTAATAACATAATGGGGTTAAAAAAACTAAAATGAGCCCTTTATAGTACAAAAAAAACAGATAATCACTACTGTAAGGGGTTCATTTTTTTACTGTGAAATTAATATTTACAATAGCGATTATTTGCTCTTTTTGTACTATAAAGGGCTAATTTTTTGTTTGTTTGTTTAACCCCATTATGTTAGTGGCCGATTTAATCGATTAGTATTTGCATAATCGATTAATTGTTGATTAATCGATTAGTTGTTTCGGCCCTACTCCAGGGCCTTAGTACATGAGGTAAGGCTTCACTTTGCAAAGAATATCCAA
Organism: Aquarana catesbeiana; assembly: GCF_042186555.1. Classification (NCBI taxonomy): domain Eukaryota; kingdom Metazoa; phylum Chordata; class Amphibia; order Anura; family Ranidae; genus Aquarana; species Aquarana catesbeiana. The sequence continues at coordinate 315,217,878 of NC_133325.1, forward strand.
TCATGTGTACGGAAAATAAGAAAAACTGCATTTTTGCTTGCACGTGATTGGATAATAGAAGTCAACAGAGCTCTAGCTCATTTACTAGGCTCTGGAGCAACTGCTCTTGCAGTGTCAACAATACACAAATACATGGTAGGATTTTAAATACCCCTCCAGTAGACACCTAAATACATCAAGTAATTAAAAAAAATATATGCAGATCTTTAATTCATCCAATAAAAAGACTTACTAAAAACATACATCATATATGCATGGGCATTGATACTACCAATTCTCTTTCATCCGCTAAAGGGATGAAAGATGCATAGCATGGTAGTCTTCTGAGATTAGGAAATGTGGTTCGATGCGTTTCGCAGAGGCATCCACTTTCTCAAGACCTGCTATCTCATATAAAGGTCCCCTAGATTGACTACCGCTGCTCTACAAGATGCCGTTTGCTTCTTGGGATACTAACTATGCATAAAATACAGAATTTATTGCTCACAAAGTGTGGAGCAGACATGATTGGGTCATGTGACCCTGGAGGAAATTGCACCATGTGTAAAAGAATACAGCTACATTTTGGGTGGTCATGTGACTATGTGCTGAATTTGTTTGCTGTTGTTTAATGCCCTTGGATAATAATGTGCTAAAAAGGGATAAAACACTACAAGACTATGATTCATTTTTAAATATGTTTACTTTGCAGGGGAAACTGGTATTGGAAAATCAACATTAATAAACACACTGTTTAATACAAACTTTGAAGAACATGAATCCACTCATTTTGAACCATCAGTAAAGCTCAAATCACAGACCTATGACCTCCTTGAAAGCAACGTACGCTTGAAATTGACCATTGTAAATACAGTAGGATTTGGGGACCAGATAAACAAAGATGACAGGTTTGTTTGACATTTGTCTGACCATGTCGTTTCATGCCTTCAGTTGTCCCTACATGTCAGAAACATTTGTAATATGTAAATGTAAGTAAATGGATGCTACAACAACTGTTTTTATAATTTTTTTTTTTGTGCTAAGTACCAGTGCAATAATTTATGGCAGTCCTGTTAAAAATCTGTCTTTCATATGACAACTGACATAAAGCTAATTACCTCAGCTTTCTGCATGATATAATATGGGGGGTTATATATATAGGTATATATTGTGTGTGTATATATAGATATAGGTATTCTATCGGGTTGAGGTCAGGACTGTGCAGGTCAGTCAAGTTCCTCCACACCCATCCATGTTTTTATGGACCTTGCTTTGTGCACTGGTGCTCAGTCATGTTGCAACAGGGAGGGGCCGTCCTCAAACTGTTCCCACAAAGTTGGGAGCATGAAATTGTCCAAAATGTCTTGGTATGCTGACCCCTTAAGAGTTCCCTTCACTGGGACTAAGAGGCCAAGCCCAACCCCTGAAAAACAACCCCACACCATAATCACCCCACCCCCCCTTTTCACCAAATGATTTGGACCAGTGCACAAAGCAAGGTCCATAAAGTAAAGACTATGGTCAAACATTCACATAGACACACTCCTAAACCTTGTGGGCTACCTTCCCAGAAGAGTTGATGCTGCTATAGCTGCAAAGGGTGGGCCAACTAAATATTGAACCCTACGGAATAAGACTGGGATGCCATTAAAGTTCATGTGCATGTAAAGGCAGGTTTCCCAAAACTTTTGACAATATAGTGTATTTGTGTGTCTACAGCTTATCATTTATATGTAGGCTGCATGTTTCCCTAATAGAATAAAACACTTCTCCAGGCAAGCAGTAAGTTAATCAGCCCCTCCGCAAACCGATCAGGTGCTGTTCCGATCCGTGATCGTGAAACTCCAAAGAGAAAGGTAAACCAGTTGACCACACTCCAAATGATGAGGAAATTTCAAAAGAGTTTATTGAAGTCTTCCATATAAAACACTTACAAGCATCACAGCTTCAACCAGGGAAACAGCAATTAATGCATTTCATGCAGAATGTACATTTTGTGTGAAAAGCATTAAATGCTGTTCTTCTGGTTGAAGCTGTAAGGTTTGTGTTTTATATGGAAGACTTCAATAAACTCTGTTAAATTTCCTCATCGTTTTCAGTGTGGACAAAAAGTTTACCTTTCTTTGGAGCATGTTTGCCTAAACCATGCTAGTAATTGTTTCATTTTGCATATTATTCCTATTCATTCAGTGTTCATATTATTTCAGCTATATGCCCATCGTGGACTACATTGACACACAATTTGAAGCCTACTTACAAGAAGAATTAAAGATAAAGCGTTTATTGTACAAATATCATGACACCCGTATTCATGCATGCCTTTACTTCATTGCTCCCACTGGACATTCACTTAGATCCCTCGATCTGATAACCATGAAGAAGTTAGACAGCAAGGTAATTTTACAATTTGTGGTCCTATTTTATTGGAGCTCTGGGTGTGTATGTCTGTCCCTGTGTGTATGTTTGTTTATTGCATGCAAGTGTACTTTGGTCATCAGATTTCAGCTTCATATTTTTCAGGGGTTTGAATAAAACTGGGGTCCATCTTTGGAGAAAGTTAAAATCCTCCCTTGCACCTTTGGGGTGTCTACTTTCCAAAATGGGGTCATGGGGGGGGGTTGTGCTATCTGGACATTTCAGGGCCTCTATAACTGTGATAGGTAGTGAGGGGCAAAATCACAATTTTACGCCTTTAGAAAGCCTGAAGGCGATGATTTGGTTTTTGGGATCCTGTACGCGACTAGGCTCCCAAAAAGTCTCACACATGTGGTATCCCCATACTCGGGAGAAGCAGCAGAATGTATTTTGGGGTGTAATTCCACATATAAACGTGCCATGTTTGAACAATAATATATCATTTAATGACAACTTTGTGTAAAAAATTTTTTTTTAATTTTCCCAAAACTTACGGCAAAATATAAAATATTCCATGGACTCAACATGCCTTTCAGCAAAAAGCTTTAAGTGTCTACTTTCCTAAAGGGGGTCATTTGGGGGTGTTGTGTTATCTTGACATTTCATGTCCTCTGAAACTGTGCTCGGTAGTGATCACCATTTTATGCCCTTAGAAAGCCTGAAGGTGGTGATTGGTTTTCGGGGTCCTGTACACAGCTAGGCTCCCAAAAAGTCTCACATGTGGGTTCCCTGTACTCAGGAAAAGCAGCAGAATGTATTTTGGGGTGAAATTCCACATATGCTAATGGCATGTTTGAGCAATATATCATTTTAGTGACAACTTTTTGCAAAAAAAAAAAAGTTTGTAATTTTCCCGAAACTTGTGGCAAAATATAAAATATTCTATGGACTCAACATGCCTATCAGCAAATAGCCTGGAGTGTCTACTTTCCAAAAAGAGGTCACACATTACCACCTCTTCTAACCACTTGACGACAAAGCCCTTTCTGACACTTTTTCATTTTAATGCACTAAAACACACTATATTGCCCAAATGTTTGATGAAATAAAAAAGATGATCTTATGCCGAGTACATGGATACCAAACACGACATGCTTTAAAATTGCGCAGAAATGTGCAGCGGTGACAAACTACATACATTTTTCAAAGCCTTTAAAATCATCTACAGGTTACCAATTTAGATTTACAGAGGAGGTCTACTGCTAAAATTACTGCCCTCGATCTGACCTTCACGGTGATACCTCACATGCATTGTGCAATTGCTGTTTACATATGACACCGGACCGACGCTTGCGTTCGCCTTTGTGCGTGGGGGGGGGGGGGGCTTTTTTTTTTTTTTCTATTATTATTATTATTATTTATTTTGCTATATTATTTTTAAACTGTTCGTTTCATTATAATTTTTGTTTAATCATTTTTATTGTTGTCTCAGGGAATGTTAATATCCCCTATTATAGCAATAGGTAGTGACAGGTTGAAAATATTGGGGTCTATTAGACCCTAGATCTCTCCTCTGCCCTCAAAGCATCTGACCACATCAAGATCGGTGTGATAAAATGCTTTCCCAGTTTCCCAATGGCGCTGTTTATATCCAGCGAAACCTAAGTCATGAAATGCTCGTAGCTTCCGGTTTCTTAGGCCATAGAGATGATTGGAGCCATTCTGGTCTCTGATCAGCTCTATGGTCAGCTGACAGAACCACAGGCTGCATTGGGTTCCCTGTTAGGAGAGGAGAGCCCGAGAAAACCATGGAAGACGGTGGGGGGGGGGGGGGGGTATTGCCTCCCACTGCTTGTAAATGTAAAAGCAGTCTAGAGTACGTCAGTCAGTACGTTGCTGGTCCTTGTTGGGCATATATTGTAATGTTCTTTTTCACATGCAGCATGTGGGCTGAACGCAAAAAAAGAGATTGATCGGTGGCCCACCATTGGAATACCGCCCTTCATCCACCCATTTCTAATAATGGGCATACATGCACCATTTTTTTTTTTTTAACTGTGGTGGTGAAATCGCCTCCTACAGCGCTTGAGTCGCTGATTTACGTATTGTGAGAGCAAACGCTGTTGCTGTCAAGATAATTAAATCTGCAAATGCTGCAGTTATGTGTTTAGTGTTTTGTAAGTGACCGTGATCGATTAATACTGCACTTGGGTGGGCTGGGCTGGGGCGGAGGGGCTAAACGCTGGTGCTCGCAGGTATCTGGGCTGATCCCGCTAACACTGCGTTTTTGGGAACCCTAAACTATTGGGGATGCTAATATAGTTCTGATCAGATCAAAGATATGGATCCGTTCAGACACTATACTACTAAGGGAGGTGTATGCTGAGTGCGTGGGTGTTATCGCTACTGGCACTAATCTGATGCTGCCTGAGGCAGCGCAGACCCTAACTGACGCTAAAACATAACTGATATCACCCGCTGGGTGATCAGGGGGTTAAACCTTTTATCAGTTAATATACAACGGGTGCCCTGACGCTATAAAGAAAATAGCTAAATAACCAGCGTCACCCGAAACACTAATACGGTGATCATTGGTGACTGGGTGATCAAGGGGTTAAACCTTTATGGGGGGGTGTTTAGGGGGGTCCCTAAACCTATTTGGGGCTACTACTAAGTACCCTAACATTGATTATTGTCACAATTGACACCAGTACAGTGATCAAAGAAAAATGTGAACACTGCACTGGGTGACACTGTGACAGGGAGTGAAGGGGCTAACTGGGGGGGTGGCAAGTTTGCAGTGACAAGTGTGCCTATGTGTACTGTGTCAGTGTAGTGTGCAACTTACGATGTCTTCTCTCCTCTCTCTGGAACGGAAAAGAGTTCCACGAGGGGAGATTACATAATTTCCCCTGCCTGTGTTTACACTTACACAGGCAGGTGAAGGATTTCATTTGCCAGAACCAATCACCAGGTCCAGGCCAGAGATCATTGGCCTGGGCCTGGAGACTGGTCAGTTCTGAAGCAAATCCGATCAACGCGGCCTCCGTAAGGTAACGTCGCTTCGCCCAGCCGAGCCAACCTGCCCCAGTACAACTGCGGCGGCTGGTCCGGAACTGGTTAAATAGCATAACTTGCAGAAAATCACAGAAAAAAAATCTGTGGTACAGTTTACAATTGTGTATTGCTAAATAACAATTAGTCATATAAACAATGGAAGGATAAAAATCCTAAGATTAAAACACAGATAAAATGTACATGTATTGTCCTACTATGTTATTATATAGCAGAAGTTTAGTTGTCTTTCTTAAAAACAAAATGTTGTACTGAGAACATCAACATCTAGAAAGAAAAGAGCACACAATAATTATAACATTCTTTTTTTAACTTTTAGACCCCTTTCACACTGGGGCACTTTGCAGGCGCTACAGCTCTAAAAGCTCCCTGAAAGAGCCGTTCCTGTGTCTCCAATGTGAAGGCCCGAGGGCTTTCACACTGGATCGGTGCCCTGGCAGGACGCTAAAAAAAGTCCTGCTAGCAGCATCTTTGGAGCGGTGAAGGAGCGGTGTGTATACTGCTCCTGCACCACTCCTGCCCATTGAAATCAATGGGTAGTGCGGCTATACCGCTGGCAAAGTGCTGCTGCAGCAGCGCTTTGTGGGTGGTTTTAACCCTTTCTCGGCCGTTAGCGCCACAAAATTGACTGTAAATCGCCGCTAAAAAATAGTGGCGCTTTACCGCAGACGCACCCACCGCTCCAGTGTGAAAGGGGCCTTAAGGTAATACTTGGCTAACCAGACTTTCAAGCGGACCTTGCACTACCAATACACCACACCAAAACTCAATTTGTCAAATCCACAAGAAAGGTCTGAAAGCAGTTTTCCTGCTTCTCCCCCCATCACCATGCTAAAGGAAGGAGCAGAGCTACATAATGGCCATCTGACATTTATGTTTTGTGCTGCAGATTTCCTGGTTTACTATGAGATTAACAAAAGTTTGCTGTATGTAATGTACTCCTGACCACTACACTTTGCAATCTATGTTGTACCTGACCTTCTATGAACCATCCTAAGTTGCTGTGCTGTATGTGACATACATCTCACAACTACACTCCATACACTTTTCTAGCGCTCTGACCGCTCCACTCAGCTGCATATGAATTATTTCACATCATTCCACTCTGCACATTGTCATAAACTGTATGCTGCTAAGCCTTTTACTGTTATCATATTAATTACCCTCAGGGCCTAGCTGGTGATTTTTTATTGGTATGATAATCCCTAAAGAAGGATAGACTTTGGAAAAAAACATACATACTCTCCTCACTGCTGCAGCATTGGTGTGATGCTGCAGCTGTCCCACATTGTCTCTAAAACCTGAAACTGAGCAATCACATAACCGCTGATCACTCAGCTCTTGGTCTTCTCAGAGTGGAGAGCACTGGCGGTCAGTCACTGCTCTCAACCCTGCTCTTCCGGCGCTCACTGAAGCACCAGACAAGAGAGGGGGCGGGCACGACTGGCTCCGGCCCTGAGCCGCATGCTGAGAGGCCGAGCCAGCTGACAAGTGGGCAGTTTTGTGGATCCCGCCAATATTGTTGGGATCCTTGCAATGTCTGGAGCGGCTCTGCCACATCAGCTGATAGCAGGCAATAGCCCGCTATTGGCTTACTCTGAATAACAGGAAAACATAAATAAGTGTATCCCAATTATCCACAAAAAGTATGGCCAAAAAAAGCCTTGAGATTTGGGGTGTGACCTGTTGGCAAAGAAATGTGTATCATAAATTGTGCCCCTGTGTTGCAGTGATCCCAATACTATTATCCATCTTTAGTATCCACACGTGCCTAAAAAAGCATAGGAATTCCTTCCTCCCTATTCACTACAATTTTATATATGGGAAAATAGAAACCTCTGTGACTGCAGGCAACTGAGGTCCCCATCTTGGCTCATTGTCCGCCCAGTAACCTTTCTCATTCCTCCAAAGCTAAGAATCTTTTTCTACCCTATTGCTATATAAAGTGCTAGAAGCATTTAGATTACAAGCCAGTGCTCAATGCCATGAGTCCTATTTATTATAAGAAAATATAGATAGAAATATATTCCTTATTACAAGAGTATTAGACACACATGCTTGTTCTACCATGGAGATGCAAAGATCCAAACCTATGAAGTAACCTTTTATCAACTAATCGGAATAGTTGGGAAGTAATTTCTGGTTGGTTGCAACGACTTACAGCACTTGTATATTCACTTAATTGTAATTTGCCTATTCTCATTACTCTTTCCATTGATTTTAAATATGACTTCATTTTGTAAATGTTATCCCAAGCGTATCACTAAATATGAAATATATTTTTCAAAGAAATGTGTTTTATTTCAAATTTGTTGCTTAAACCGATTTGAATGTTTTAAATCTGTACTCCTCACCTGAATATAGGTGTCTTCATTATGTAGCCTTTCATGTTTTTTTTTTTTTTTTTTTTTTTTTTCCTAGGTGAACATTATTCCTGTGATAGCAAAAGCAGACGTGATCTCAAAGTCAGAGTTGCATAAGTTCAAAACAAAGCTGATGAGTGAACTGGTCAGCAATGGAGTCCAAATCTACCAGTGCCCAACAGACGATGAGACCATTAGTAAATTGAACTCCTCCATGAATGTAAGACTTCAGCACCACATTTACACTCTATTATTACAGTGCATGTAATGCTCCATTTTTTTATTGTAATAAATATGTGATGAGTTACTCAGTGAATGCACCTTCATTCTAGTGTGGAAAGAGTAGTGTGTGCTGCTTTATGGAGGACATAACTTTTCTGCAGCTGTAAGCCAAATACTGAATGCTCAAAGCAGCCATACTTACAAAATGTTTGGGCCTCTGCAAATTAAATTTGCCAAATCACATCTGTGACTTTCATTAGGACATGAGCTTATAGTATTTAAGCATATGACTACAGAAAAGTGTTTTTCTGTTTGTGGTTACTACTTAGCTCACATCCTTACAAAACTCACCATTAAAGATTTAAAATTGGGCTGAATATACATCACTGTCATGGGTACAAGATCTTTCGCAGTTGACATTTCAATGTATTGGATGCAATATAAATGTCACAAAAATGCACAATGCATATAACAACATTCATTCTAAAGCTGTTTGTACGCACACTGCCTGGTTCCTCTGATTTTGACTGCTTTGCAAAAGGCACAGCCTCATCCAATACAAATTGTCTCTCAAAATTTATTTAGAGAAAAAGATTTACAATGAGAACTGTTGTTACCAGATGTGCTGCTGGATACATTGTTGCTGCATTGGATTGTAGCCTGGTATTTTGGTGTCCGTTTATGAAGCAGTGAAATCTATTCACTGCTTCATTCTCCGGCATTCACAGTGAAGATCTTTCTCCTCTGTGTGCCAGTTTATGAAGCTTTGTAGATCGCTTCACCTTTGGAGGAGTGAAGCGATCTACAAGCGCTTCCAACAGTGGAGAACGGCCCCTAATACTGGAATCTCGTGAGACTTTACGAGATTACAGTACCAGAAATTCACTGAAACACCAAGATGTCAGTTTATTAAGCAGTGATAAATTATCACCGCTCAATACACGGACAGACGGCGTGGATTAATGTTAATAAAATAACGAGTCCCCCTATATTATATATATATGTATACACACACACACACACACATTATATATACATGTATATATGTATGTATATATATGTATACACATAAATATGACATGGGGACATGCTTACAGTGTTGGGGGGTCTGAACGAGGCATAAGGAAGTTAAAAATCTTCCTCCTTCCCCCTCAGATCCCCCGAGATTCTCTCTTCACTCCCCGATTCACCACCTCTGAGCTGGTGAACCTGGGAGTGTGAATTCTGACACAGATCGCCAGTGAAGCGGTGAGATCACCGCTTCATAAACTGGCCGTTACTGTGTCATTCAATGAGGATTCTCCATGTGTAGAGATAATCGACGGGAGAACAAGTTCAAACACTTCTCCCCTCCATTATCACTGTTTCATAAACTGTTTATGGACTGTGATCAGCGGTGATCCTTGGGATCACCGCTGATCACTGCTTCATAAACGGACACCTTTATTGACACATTGTTCTCTGAATAACCGCATTAACCATTGAAACAGTAACTGGTCTGTGAGAATTTTTTTTATTTGGTGTGATACTTCTTGGGGGGGGGGTTCCTCCAACCAGCCCCGACATCTATGGAGAGACCGGAACCATGAGGCTTAATGTACACGGGACATTTTTTACAACCTCTCCTGCACGATTTAACTTGACTGATAGTAACACACATTTAAAACGTCTGTTTTGCCATGTTTACATGCCGCGTTTTAGCCGTGTTTCCGTTTAGAAGCGTTTGAAAAAAAAGTTTTGTTTTTTTTTTCAAAATAGCCAAAAACGAAAAACGCCTGTAAGCGAAACATGAATTACCGTGTTTAGCCACGTTTAGAAGCGTTTGCCACTTGAAATGCCTCTAAACTCAGCGTCTGAACTCATTTTTTTGCTTTCCAAAAAAGGTCTCTAAACTCAACTGCCTAAAAACGACATTAAACGAACCTGTGTACATGTACACATAAGATAACATTGGATGAGTTCAGGGGCAGCTGAAAAAAGCATCCAACTGCCTCTGAACATCCGATTACCAGCAGCAGTGTACATGAGGCCTTTTATAAGTGAAGCTTTAACCTTTAGCATCCACCCATTCATCTCCTATATCCTAACACCAAAAATTAGCACATAACCCAAATCCTTAAACTAAACATGCCAGCTAACCCTAAAATGCTAACAGTAAACAAACTTGCAATTTTTTTTTGGTAACCTGTTTTTTCCTTATGTAAAAATATACTTTTATTAAAACTTTTTTTTTGCAGGCACAGCTACCATTTGCAGTGGTAGGTAGTATGGAGGAGGTTAAGATTGGAAACAAGATGGTAAAGGCCCGGCAGTATCCTTGGGGGATTGTACAAGGTAAAACCCTTTGTTAGAAATATAATATAGAAATATCGAATGTAGGAGCCTTCTTAACAGAAACCGTGTAAAATATCTTCTGCTGTTTAATATATTTTTGCCCACTGATGCATATTTACATTAGTAGCCTTTCAGCTGCTAGTCAATTGAGCGCAATATTGTAGACTAGACTGCTGTTACCCTCTGAAACATAATGGGGTTGCTATCCTAAAAGTAAATAGGCTGTTTGCTTTGCAAAGTGAATTTTCACTTTGCAAGGGATTTTTCCCTTTTCATAATGAAAAGAAAATCCTAAGTTTAATTGGACCCAATGTGGGTAAAAGCAAGGCTGTCGTTTTGAGGTATGTAAAGGCTGCTACTTCATGAATAAAAGTAAAACTTTGGAAATATAATACGTGTACTTTGTAATTCTATAGTTTATTTTTCAGCCCTAATACATTAGATGCTATAGACCAGTGTTTCTCAGCTTTTTTTTTTTTGTCAAGGCACCATTTAAAATTATACACAGTCTCGCGGCACCCCATTCTAAAATCTAAAAAAAACGAAGCTAATAGTTTTACATAACGCAGCAACATCCACACATGTAGGACATCCAACATTGGACGTGATTTATCCTTCCAATTTAAATATACCTTTTGTAAACTGGTACTAGTATTTCAATGTTTCTCCTCTCTGTTTTTCCCCCTCACTCAGCTAATGTGACACCAGTGCTGATGGAGAGGGGTAAACAAGGATGCTGTGCAGGCGCCCAATGTCCTCCTTATCAATCAATGTTGTCATTGTTTGTTAGGATGCCGGTGGCTAGACGGTTGTAATGGTGCACAATGAAAACCTGTGGCTTTGTGTAATTAACAGGCAGGCTCGATCCAGCCACTGGCTTGTATAACATTTTTGGCCAGTTGTGCAAGGTAACCTTTGAAGAAACCTGAAGGTACCCCAGGGTGCTGGGTACACTGGTTGAAAAAGGTGGCTATAAACAACTTGTAGTAATAGGGGAATCACAAATAGGCATGTAACATTTGTACTTCACTCAACATAAAGTGTAAAGGCCTGTCTGTTCAACAAAAACGGGCTGACATTTGGCCTGTATGGTATACAGCAGCCTGTCCAACAGAAGCTGAACATCCGTCTTCCTTCGAACGGGCATGCTGGAAAAACAGTAGCCAATCCGCATTGCTGCGGGCGCTGACTGGTGTGTTCTGGTGGGGGGGCAGTGCCTCCTGTCAGAACACAGTAGCTCAGTGGGGAGATCGCTGTACTAATATTGCATCGTTAGTACAGTTTCTCAGTTTTTTTTCTTTTTTTCGTTCAGCCTGCTGGGTTGAAGGAAAAAAAAAACTGCCAATGTGTACCAGGCTTTAACATTACTTTGATCAGTTCTGTGTATTGAACACCCCTGTATACTATTGATAACAGTGGGTGTAGATTTAAATAGGAGTACCGGATAACAATGCTCGGCCTCAGGGTAGAATGGTAACAGTTCCCACAAGTGAGGGACCTCCCAACTGGTAAATTCGGCTGCTGTAGTCAACAAGGAGAAAAAGAAGCCCAGCTCAATCCAGTATCAATTAGGCTTGGCTGGATTTAGCCTTTCTGAAAGAGGAGGAAATGAGTCTGCCATTTCGACTTCCGTATACTGTATCTACCTGGAAACTTTTCATTACATCATAAAGTAGTTAAAAATATTTAAAAAATTACTTTTCACTTGATGAAAACCTGTGTTATCCTGTACGCATTAGGATTTGTTGGACCCTTAGAAGTCTCTTACAGATTTGACAGCTTGGCTGACAAAGCAGTGGTAATTTAAACCCATCAATTATGTTGTGTAATTAAATCTCTACAGCAAGCTAATGATTTTCCATGCTGATCCTTCATTAGGTCAAATTAGGTGAACAGTCCAGCAGTGAACTCAGTGTACAGACTACTGTCTACTGTTAGAATAATTACTACTTTTTATTTCACCTTGATTGTGTTTTCTTTTGATTCCATATTTGAAAAAAGCTGGATTCTTTGTATTAAAGCTGATCTCCATGTTTTATTTAACGTTACATCGTTTGTTTGGGCCAAGTTGTTCCAAGTGAACTATTTACTTCACTAACAGATGCAGTGCTGTAAAAATGTATGTAGCCTCAGCTGTGTTCCAGCAGGAGGAGAGGAACTTCCCATCCCATAACCAGGACAAATCGGGTTGGGCAGAAGTGTAGCTCAGCCATTCACAGGGAGCTTTGCATTCTATGAATGATGACAAAGCTTCCTCTGATTGGCTGAGATGGTGATGTCACCCATCTGCCTCAGCCAATCAGAGGAAGCTTTGCATTAGTTCATAGAATACAAAGCTCCCTGTGACTGGCTAGCAGCGCTCAACCCAACTCCATTTACTTTGTGATAGCAGGGACGGGAAGTTCCCATCCCACAGGCAGGAATACAGCACTGTATACAGCTCTGTATATAATCACTTTTCTGTTCTTCACCATCTAGTGGAAAATGAGAATCACTGTGATTTTGTGAAGCTTCGTGAGATGTTGATTTGCACTAATATGGAGGACCTGAGGGAACAGACTCACAATAGACATTATGAACTGTATCGACGCTGCAAGTTAGAGGAAATGGGATTTCAAGACCTGGGTCCTGGAGATAAGCCTGTAAGGTAGGTTGCTGTCTTTTTCATTCAGTCATCCCGTATATTTATATGATCTGTTTTGGAGTAATATTATTGTAATGTGATTGGCAATTCTAGCTTCAAACTGAGGACCATGCAGCAATGGGGTCCCAAGTTGTAATCCTGGCGAGAACACTATCTGCAAGGAGTTTGCGTGGGTTTCCTCTATGTACTATGGTTTCCTCCCACACTGCACACATGCTGGTTGATTAATTGGCTCCTGTTCAAAAAAAAATTATCCCTAGTATATGTATGTGTGCATGTAAGATACGGACCTTGGATTGAAAGCTCATTGAGATCAGGGACTAATTTGCATGTACTGGCTGATGTGAATATGTAAATTGTTGCCACTGTATAACTACCTATAATACAAAAATGTTTACAGTGTCTAAAACTAAATTACATGACTGATTTCAAAAGCAATTTTCTCTCATCTGTGCAATCCAACAAGCTACATTTCTAATCTAATGGTATTAATACAGATAAAACCTAATCAAATACCACAGTTGCTGTCACATGATGGGAAATGGGTTACCTGGGCACAGGGCCCATGCAAAGCATGCAGGGAAATGTCTGGGTTATGGTTTGTGGCCTCACCCTGCACCTGTTGCTTGCACAGCTGTTTGGGACTGTGCTCCGCTGAGTCAGCCTTGCTAGGAATTTTAGTGATTGTTTTCTCAGAGCTGGCACAAATGGAAATAATAAACTAGTGCTTTGGTACTACACTGTAACTAAGGGAAAGCTAATTCTTTAGCCTAGGGTTTGCTGACTGGAATTTCTGTTCCATGTAGTTGATACTAGTAAAAATGAAGGAACTGAGGCATAGATATTTGAATAAGTAGCTAAACAGGTAAGGTTGAAGTTAAAGGGGGTACGGAGTCTTTATAATGTTTCTGTGCATGTAATCCATTTAATATAAATCATCATATAGATAGTGTTTCTCAATCTTTTTTCAGTTGCGGCAGCCTTTGGGCTTGTTTACATTTGCAGTTGGGCAGCTATAAAAACATGCAGTAAAGTCACATTTTTACCACTCCCCCCTTAAAGGGGTTGCAAACCCTCTTGTTTTTTCACCTTAATGCATCCTATGCATTAAGGTGAAAAAACACCTGGCAGTGATCGTCCCCCCAGCCCCCCTGTGTTTCTTACCTGGAACGTGACCCCCGGGGGGCGGGGCTGAGTCCTGCATTCGGCCTCTATGGACGCTGAATGCTGGACTCTGGAGCGCTCCCGCAAGGTACTCCCCAGGGAGAGCGCTTCTCCCAGGGGGTTATCTGATGTGGGGAGGAGCCACGAGAGCAGGTTTTTGGCCACTCTGTACAAAATGAGCTGCACGGTGGAGGTATGTATGATATGTATGTTATTTTAACCGCTTGGCATCCGCGCTATAGCCGAATGACGGCTACAGCGCGGACCTACATTCCCGGGAGGACGTCATATGACGTCCTCCCCTGTGCACGCTCCCTGCGCGCGCCCTGCAGGGCGCGCGCCGGGCGCGTTGTGATCACCGAGTCACTGAGACTCGGCTGATCACCGATCTATGTAAGGGGCTGGTCCCGGCCCCTTACCATGTGATCAGCTGTCAGCCAATGACAGCTGATCACATGATGTAAACAAAAGATCGGTAATCGGTTTTTTTTTTTACTCACGCTGACAGCGCGAGTAGAAAAAAAAGCCGATCACCGGATCGGATGTGAGGGACATCGGTCCCCAAGTGGAAGAGGCACATCTGCCTCATCAGTGCCCAATAAAAGTGCCACCTAATAGTGCCCACAGTGCCACCTAATAGTGCCCACAGTGCCACCTAACAGTGCCCACAGTGCCACCTAACAGTGCCCACAGTGCCACCTAACAGTGCCCACAAGTACCACCTATCAGTGCCCACAAGTACCACCTATCAATGCCCACCTGTAGTGCCAATCAGTGCCACCTGCCAGTGCTGCCCATCACTGCCACCCATCAGTGCCCATCACTGCCACCCATCAGTGCCCATCACTGCCGCCTATCAGTGCCCATCACTGCCGCCTCATCAGCGTACATCAATGAAGGAAAAAAATTACCCGTTTAAAATTTTTTAAAACAAAATATAAAAAAATAAACTTTTTTTTTAAAAAAAATTCAGTTTTTTACATTTTTTTAATAAAAAGTAAAAACCGCAGAGGTGATCAAATACCACCAAAAGAAAGCTCTATTTGTGGTGAAAAAATGATAAAAATTTCATTTGGGTACAGTGTTGTATGACCGCGCAATTGTCATTCAAAGTGCGTCAGCGCCCAAAGCTGAAAATTGGTCTGGATAGGAGGGGGGTTTAAGTGCCCGGTAAGCAAGTGGTTAAAAAAAACAAACCCTTACAATCACTTTAAGTTGGAACGGGAACGTCCAGGGGTGTACACACACTAAGTCCAAAGTGCTTTGTGCGTGGGTATCTTTTCAGAGGAGCGGCAGTTGTTGCTGCTAGTGTAGAGTAGACGTTCCCTTAAACAGATTCGTTCCCCATCTGCCTGGTGGATCGGATCGAATGGCAGTTGGGTATAAACGGACAGAATAAAGGTGGATAAAGCACCTAGACCTGATGGCATCCACCCATGGATCCTAAAAGAATTGAGCTCTGTAATTTCAAAGCCATTGTATCTAATTTTTAGGGACTCATTAATGACGGGAATAGTACCACTGGATTGGCGCAGGGCGAACGTGCTGCCTATATTTAAAAAGGGATCAAAGTCTTTACTAAGTAACTATAGACCTGTTAGTTTAACTTCTATAATCGAGAAGATACTGGAGCATTTAATAAAAGACCACATAGACGAGTTCTTGCTGGAAAAAAACATTTTAAGCAACAGACAGCATGGGTTCATGAAAGACAGAAGTTGTCAGACAAACCTGATTTCTTTTTATGAATATGTAGTTAAAACCTTGGACAGAGGGGTGGCAGTGCACGTGGTATACTTGGATTTTGCAAAAGCGATCGATACAGTTCCGCACACACGACTCATGTGTAAGGTAAAGTCTACAGGCTTGGAAATATCAGTTTGTTAAATGGATAGAAAACTGGCTAAAAGACAGAATTCAGAGAGTAGTGGTTAATTATTCTTACTCTGAATGGTCTAGGGTTATCAGTGGTGTACCCCAAGGTTCAGTGCTGGGACCCTTACTCTTTAATATCTTTATAAATGATATTGGGTCTGGGATCAAAAGTAACATTTCTGTCTTTGCAGATGACACCAAGCTATGCAGTGTAATAACGTCCTTACAGGATGTCTCCAATTTACAAGCTGACCTCAGTGCACTGTCTAATTGGGCATCTATGTGGCAGATGAGGTTTAATGTTGAGAAATGTAAAGTTATGCACTTGAGGGCTAAGAATATGCATGCATCATACATACTAGGGGGAGTACAACTGGGGGAATCTGTAGTGGAGAAGGATCTGGGGGTTTTGGTAGATCATAAGCTCAATAATAACATGCAATCCCAAGCTGCGGTTTCCAAAGCGAGCAAAGTCCTTTCTTGTATTAAGAGAGGTATGGACTCCAGAGAGAGAGATATCATTTTGCTCCTGTTCAAATCATTAATAAGACCTCATCTGGAATATGCAGTTCAGTTTTGGGCACCAGCTCTCAAAAAGGATATCGGGGAACTGGAGAAAGTGCAGAGAAGGGCAACCAAACTGATAAAAGGCATGGAGGAGTTCAGCTATGAGGAAAGATTAGAGGAACTGAATTTATTCAGTCTTGAGAAGAGGAGAATAAGGGGGGATATGATCAACATGTTCAAATATATAACGGGTCCATATAGTGAACTTGGTGTTGATTATTCACTTTATGGTCAACACAGAGGACAAGGGGGCACTCTTTACGCCTAGAGGAAAAGAGATTTAATCTCCAAATACGGAAAGGATTCTTCAAAGTAATAGCTGTGAAAATGTGGAATAGACTCCCGCCAGAGGTGGATTTTGGCCAGCTCTGTAGATTGCTTTAAGAAAGGCCTGGATACTTTCCTAAATGTACATATTATAACTGGGTACTAGCATTTATAGGTAAAGTTGATCCAGGAAAAAAGCCTCTTGGGGGATCAGGAAGGATTTTTTCCCCCTGCTGTAGCAAATTGGAGCATGCTCTGCTGGGGTTTTTTGCCTTCCTCTGGATCAACTGTGGGTATAGAATTGGGTATATTGGATTGTACGATATTATTATTTATTTATTTTTTTTTTTTTAATGGTTGAACTGGATGTGTCTTTTTTCAACCTAACTATGTAACTATGTAAAAGGCCCTTTTCACACTAGCAGAACGATCGGATCCGTCAGTTTTTCAAGTGGACCCGATCAAACCCTCCAGTCCCCTCTATGGAGAAGTGGGTGTCAATGGATATGTGTCTGTTGACACCCTCCCGACATCTGATCGTATTCACTAAAAACAGATTAGTTCCCCATCTGCCTGGTGGATCGGATCGAATGGCAGTTGGGTATAAACGGACAGGCAGTCAGTTTACATCCAAATACTCATAGAGGAGAGTGGACTGTGTCCGCTTATGCAGAGCCAACACAGACCAGCCATCTGCCTGCTAAGCAGGGATCAGCGGACAGATTCCCCACTGAGCATGCGGACTCCATTGGAGCCTGCATCGTGTGTAAAGAGCCTAAGAGTATGCAAAATCCTAAGTCTAAGTTGTAGAAAAACGTATATGTTACTTATCAACGGGAAACCTAAGTCTGGCACAATGCACACAACCGCATTATTGAAATTGGCTTCACATCAAAGCCTCTCCATCAGATTCCCCCTACACTAAGTCTTGTCATCACATCAGAATCGCCCCACCCACCATCACAGAGCCCCCCAATCACACAGTTTCCACTTCACATCAGGGCCCTACATTTTGGCTCCTGCAGCACGGTTGAAGGCGGGAGGTGGAGCAGTCTGGAGGAACCAGACTTCCGTACTCTCCTAAATGCTAGGGGGTGTCCCCGTATGCTGTCTGCCCTGGATCCGCATCATGAGTTGCCAACATTATAGCGAAGTGACGCTGATCCACGGCAAACTGGGTCCTCTGAGGGGGAACCTAAGTGGCACCATGGTTGAGAAAAGCTTGTTTCTGTGTGTGGTTTGAAATGATGTGAGAACATTGGACACCCATATTTGCACAAGACATATTCAGACTGTACTTTGATGATCCTCTCATCCACCAAATGTTAGGAGTCAGGGTTTGTATGACTGAAAATAATAGACTGTCTGCAGTCCTGTGACATGAATCCTAAAATGCTTTTGGTTACAGAGACCAAGAGATCTTTTGTTTAGGCCTGGTCACATAAGAGAACTCAGCAGTGATTTTTTTTTTCCCTTATTCATGCTAGTCAAGAGACTTTTCTTACTTAAAGAGGTGTTCTGCTCCCCCCCCCCAAACGAAAAATTAAAAGTCAGCCGCTACAAATACTGTAGCTGTTGACTTTTAATATTAGGACACTTACCTGTCCAGGGTTCCCGCGATGTCGGCACCCCAGCCGATTATCGGATCAGCGGTCGGGTGCTGCCGCCGCCTTATCTATTAAGGGGAACCGGCAGTGAAGCCTTTGTGTTTCACAGCCGGTCCCCTCGCGCTGCACTTTATAATTGGCCTGGTGGCGGAGGAGGGGGGACCTGTCAAACTGAAAGGTACCAAATGTGGCATTGGAGGGAGGGAGAAAGCAGAAAAGCGGAAGTTTCACTTTTGAGTGGAACTCCACTTTAACATGATTGTTTGGTTTTTTATGTTTTCGTGGTTTTCATGTGTTGTCAGTTGGTTAATGTGAAGTGTGGATTTTCATGATAGGTCCACTTTAAGTATCAAGAGTGAGATATGTGTTTGTGTTTAGTAGCAGACAGGAATCTGGGCATGCATTTTACTGGCTGAGCAAAGGGCCGATACAAATGGGTGACCAAGCTTTCTGTTTCAAATTAGGATCTGTGGTGTAGGGGGTTGTACAGCTGTTTCATTCACCATTTTGTCTGGTTTCTAGTTTGGCCATTAGAGCTAAGGGGAGACCTGTTTTTTAGAGCTGTTAATTGCAGTCCATTCCTGCGTGTCACAAACATATGTTCCACGTGTACATTCACTGGCTTTGCCCTGGAGCTTCCACTCCTGTACTTAGATGCGTAATTCACAACATCTTTACAGCTTGGATTCAGGCCGAACAATCTGATAAATAATAAAACCTGTGTTTTAAATAAAACATAGTCTTTTGTCTTTTTGTAATGGAGAGTTCTCTGCTAAGGGTGACTTTTTTGATTAATTTGTAGAACGGTACAGTACATTGTCATGAGTGGTAAAGAAGCTCATATCCATGGTAAGGAAGGTTGTGAAAACGTTCCGTTCGGTATCCTAGAACAGTGGTCTCCAAACTGTGGCCCCTTGGCGGGATGTGGCCCTTTGCATGCCTTTATCTGGCCCTAGGGGAACTAGTCCTCCCTCTGATACAAGGCACTATTTCTACCAATGACTGCACACCATTTCTTCCACTGACCCCCAAGGATGGGACACTATTCCTTCCACTGACACCAGTGATGGGACGCCACTCCTCCTACTGATACCAATGATGGGACGCCATTCCTCCTACTGATACCAATGATGGGACGCCATTCCTCCTACTGACACCAATGATGGGACGCCATTCCTCCTACTGACACCAATGATGGGATGCGATTCCTCCCACTGACACCATTAACAGGATACCGTTCCTCCCACTGACACCAATGACGGGACACCGTTCCTCCCACTGATACCAATGATGGGACACCGTTCCTCCCACTGATACCAATGACGGGACACCGTTCCTCCCACTGATAGCAATGACGGGACACCGTTCCTCCCACTGATAGCAATGACGGGACACCGTTCCTCCCACTGATAGCAATGACGGGACACCGTTCCTCCCACTGATAGCAATGACGGGACACCGTTCCTCCCACTGATAGCAATGACGGGACACCGTTCCTCCCACTGATACCAATGACGGGACACCGTTCCTCCCACTGATACCAATGACGGGACACCGTTCCTCCCACTGATACCAATGACGGGACACCGTTCCTCCCACTGATACCAATGACGGGACACCGTTCCTCCCACTGATACCCATGACGGGACACCGTTCCTCCCACTGATACCAATGACGGGACACCGTTCCTCCCACTGATACCAATGACGGGACACCGTTCCTCCCACTGACACCAATGACGGGACACCGTTCCTCCCACTGACACCAATGACGGGACACCGTTCCTCCCACTGACACCAATGACGGAACACCGTTCCTCCCACTGACACCAATGACGGGACACCGTTCCTCCCACTGACACCAATGACGGGACACCGTTCCTCCCACTGACACCAATGACGGGACACCGTTCCTCCCACTGACACCAATGACGGGACACCGTTCCTCCCACTGATACCAATGACGGGACACCGTTCCTCCCACTGATACCAATGACGGGACACCGTTCCTCCCACTGATACCAATGACGAGACACCGTTCCTCCCACTGATACCAATGACGGGACACCGTTCCTCCCACTGATACCAATGACGGGACACCGTTCCTCCCACTGACACCAATGACTGAACACCGTTCCTCCCACTGACACCAATGACGGGGAAAACCATTCCTCCCACTGACACCAATGACGGGACACCGTTCCTCCCACTGACACCAATGACGGGACACCGTTCCTCCCACTGATACCAATGACGGGACACCGTTCCTCCCACTGATACCAATGACGGGACACCGTTCCTCCCACTGATACCAATGACGGGACACCGTTCCTCCCACTGATACCAATGACGGGACACCGTTCCTCCCACTGATACCAACATTACAAACACAGCAGAAGCAACAAAGACGTTTACATACAATTTCATTAAACCATTTAGGTAAAACATGGTTAGATCAAGAGAAAAATGAGGAAGTAAGCTTGTAAGAACAGTCAAAATGGTATGCCTCCCATTTAACAACAATAGGGAGATTGGAGGGTGGGGAAAAATGTGTGATCCTAACGGCTATCAAATTGGTGAAAGGGAAAATAGTGACGACATAGGGAAAGATGGTTTGGCTTTAGGATATAGGATAGGTAGTTTTAAAAGATAGGGAGGGTTGTAAAATGATTAAACAGGCGAAGCCAAGGGTTTAAGAGGGCCTAAGAGGGAGGGCAGTTCTCAGCTGTATTTAATATAGCCCAAGAAATCTCTAAATGGCTGTGAGTCTTTTATATATAATCCAAGCTGACCAAATATTTCAAAATCTTACTGTGGTATCTCGGTCAGGGGTCATTGGTTGTTCCACGTGCATTATACAATTTAGGCAGCCCATAGATAATACAGCTTTTTTCATTCAACCAGCGGGTTGAATGAGAAAAACTGACCCAATTTCCCCCATCCACACATCCTCCCGCTGAGCTATTGTATTCTGACAGTGGGGAGACTCCCCCGCTGTCAGAATACACTGATCAGCATTGCAGGGAAAATCCGACAGGGCAGTTGTACAGAAGTTGATCGATCAACTTCTGTACAACCACAGTGCCCATACATGGATCAAAATTCAACTGGTCCCTGCTAAACTGGCCGAATTTCAATCCATGTATGGCCAGCTTAAGTGACCTCAGACACTCAAGCAGATTAGGGACCTGAGACAACTTGGGGTCTATTTATAAAACAATTTGCTGTGTGGATGCCTTAGCATTTGCACAGCCATCACAAATAATCTCTGTAATATGTCTTACTGTTTATTTCCTATGATAATCAGCTCCATCTAGTGGTCAGAATGTGGTATTTTATGGAAATATCTCAATCATTAGCCAATAGATAGAGCTGAATATCATAGGTAAGAAACATATTTGACACAAATACTGTGATTTTTGTGCAAGACATTTTTTATCACTGAATGCCTAAAGTACCTTGGTATTTCCTGACAAGCAGAAAACATAAATAATCAATGTTAACAATGCATAAACTAGTATTATGCATTGTTAACATTGAAATGATATCACTCACTGTCTTTGTGGTGACTTGGCTGCATTATTGGCTATTTTTTTTTTTTTGTTTTGTTTCAGGAAATAGATTATTTTAGAATTAGGAAATCGGTTACAGCATATTTTAAAGGGAATCTGCTTCCTAAGCAGTTTTGCACAGCAGTGAAATAAAGTTCTCAGGATGGCTTTATGGGGGCCTATATCCTGTTTACTTCTCTTTGGCCTGAATTAGTGCTGCTGTCTCCACCCCTGTGATACATGCTACCAACAGTAATTATATACTTTCCTTGCCATTGTCATCCTTCATCGCTGTATGTGTTTGTTAATTTTTCTGTGATGCATATTCCTCTAACAGCTTCCTCTATTGGAATTTGAATGTCTTCAGTTGTAATGGAGGACGACTATGCAATTAACTGAATGTCTAGTCTTTGGGCCTACCGTGTAATATTGACAAAGCATCTTTCCATCTGTTCAAGTTATGTCAAGGTTCCAATTGCTTATCTAGATCAGGGGTCTCCAAACTTTTTAAACAAAGGACCAGTTTACTGTCCTGCATACTTTAGGGGGCCGAACTGTGGCCAGTGTGAGAAGAAAATGTTCTGGTGTCAGTGGGATTAAACAATGCACTGCTATTGGTATTGGGGGTAGTAATACTGCCCAATCATTGATATCACTGGGAGAAATAGTGTCCCATTGTTGGTGTCATTGAGAGGAATATTGTCCCATTGTTGATGTCAGTGGGAGGTATAGTGCCCCATCATTGATATTACAGGGAGGAATAGTGCCCTATCATTGGTGTCAGTTGGAAAAATAGTGCCTCAACGTTGGTGTCACTGGGAGGAATAGTGCCCCATCGTTGACATCAGTGGAAGGAATTATGCCTCGCTGTTTGTGCCAGTGGGAGGAATAGTGCCCCATCATTAGTATCTGTGGGAGGAATAGTGCCCTATTGTTGGTGTCAGTGGGAGGAATAGTGTCCCATCGTTGGTATCAGTGGGAGGAATAGTGCCCCATCATTGGTATCAGTGGAAGGAATAGTGCCCCATCATTGGTATCAGTGGGAGGAATAGTGCTCTATTATTGGTATCAGTGGAAGGAATAGTGCCCTATTATTGATATCAGTGGGAAGAATAGTGCCCCATTATTGATATCAGTGAGAGGAATAGTGCCCCATAGTTGGTATCAGTGGGAGGAATAGTGCCCCATTGTTGGTATCAGTGGGAGAAATAGTGTCCCATCATTGGTATCAGTGGGAGGAATAGTGTCCCATCATTGGGAGGAATAGTGCCACATCATTGGTATCAGTGGGAGGAATAGTGCCCCATATTTGGTGGAGAGTAAGAGGATTAATGCCCCATTGTTACTGACAATCAGGGAAATAATCCCCCCAAGAGCCGGATAAAAGCAAGCAAAGGGCCACATACAGCCCCCAGACCGCAGTTTAGAGGCCACTGGTCTAGACAATTGTAGTGGCAGTCTAGCATATTGAGATACACAGAACTGTATGCCTATCAGTAGTGGTTAGTGATGTATATATTTGACTGCCAGTCACACTACAGGAATTCAAATGCTAGCCACCTGCTGAAACAAGAGCTATCTTATGCATCCTATGCTGTACTCCTTTTATTGTTTAGAACATCTGATCCCCCTGATATCCTTACAAGTCTTAATTACAGGTTTGTTTGACTAGAATGATAAATAGGTGTGACCTCTGCACTTTTGGGACACTGACAGCATTCCTGACATAGTTATGTGTTAGACCCTTAACACTTTTACAGCTGTGCTACACATAGTTTTTTACTGCCTGACCTGGCTACAAGACCAAGGTGAGATGAGAGGTTGCAAATCTGGCAATGGGCTTGATTTACTAAAGGCAAATGAGACATTCAGTTTGCAATGAAATCTCCACTTTGCAAGGGCATTTTCCCTTTGCTTAGTGCAGCCTTTCCCAACCACTGGGCTGTCTAGGTTTTTCAGGGGTGCTCGCAAACTATGATACTAACAATGGTGTAACCGTATATATGCAGCATAACAGAAGTGAACTTCCTGTTGTAGCACATATATACACTCACCGGCCACTTTATTAGGTACACCTTTCTAGTACCAGGTTGGACCCTCTTTTGCCTCCAGAACTGCCTTCATTTTTTGTGGCATAGATTCAACAAGGTGATGGAAACATTCCTCAGAGATTTTGATACATATTGACATGATAGAGTCACGCAGTTGCTACAGATTTCTCAGCTGCACATCCATGATGCTAATTTCCTGTACCACCACATCCCAAAGATGATCTATTGGATTGAGATCTGGTGACTGTGGAGGCCATTGGAGTACAGAACTTATTGTGATGTGTCAAGAGGCCAGTGGTGAGATGATTTGAGCTTTGTGACATGGTGCATTATTCTGCTGGAAGTAGCCATCAGAAGATGGGTACACTGTAGTTATAAAGGGATGGACATGGTCAGCAACTAGGCCGTGGTGTTTAAATGATGCTCAGTTGATACTAAGGGGCCCAAAGTGTGCCAAGCAAATATCCCACACACCATTACACCACCACCAGCCTGAACCATTGACACAAGTCAGGATGGATCCATGCTTTTATGTTATTTACTCCAGTGTTGTCAGTGTGTGTTAGGTGCAAAAAGAAGGTGTTCTATTTAGTGACAGTGTGTTTAGGTTGGGGAAATAAAGCAAAATGAGCACTATTGTCTCTTACTACTATGGGTAGAAACATCAAATATTGCATACATATTTGGTATCCTCATGCATGTCAGGATCGGCATAAAATAAACAACTAAAGTGTCCCTTTTTTTTTATTTATTTTTTTTTATTTTACTGTTTTGCGCCAGTGATCTAATGAAAAACATGAGATATACTTTAATAGCATATAATAAATGAAGGCCCTCTTTGTCCCTAAAAAAAAAAAAAAATAAAAAGGTATAATTCAGCCTGTTTGTCTTTTAGTAAATCAACCCTTATGAATTGAACACTATTTATCAATTTGTGTTTCCCTGGCTTTGTCATGATATATAGATAGATAGATATAGATATATATATTTTCCCGTGACTGTGTTGAAGTAACATCTCTTTATTGCAGTAAAGGCATACTATGTCTCTTCTTCAGTAATGCACACTTACCTGCCTGCTTGCAGTTTTCTGTTTATTGTACACTGGTCTGTGAATGTGCAGCTCAGCGTGCTTTCCTGGCATACTCCTACTGTGTAGGATTGACTGACTTTTACTCCAATATGGAAGAGGTCTTACTTACCTCCACTTTCCTTTTTTACCAATATGGTATTTTTTTTTATGAATTTGTTGCAACAATAGTGCTGTACAGTAAAATATTGTACAAAACATGCCATAGTTACCTGCTCTGTGCAGTGGTTTTGCACAGAGCAGCCCCGATCCTCTTCTAGGGTCCCCTACCAGTGCTCTTAGCTCCTCCTGGTCTCGGTGTGCCATCATAGGAAGCTGCTTCCTATGGTGGCACATCTTCGGGCTCAATCTCACACACATCACTGCTCAGCCCTGCTTTCTGCTCACATGATTTGATTGAAAGCAGCAGGAGCCAATGGCTTGCGCTGCTGCCTCTGTGAGCAGATAGAGAGGATAGAGCAGCTGCAGACAGACTTAGCGCTGGATAGAGATAGGGCTCAGACAAGTATACAGGGGGTATACAAACACTGGGATACTTTTTGCTTTAATGCAGGAAATACATTAGGTGAAAAATGATTGGTTACTATGCATGGCTACTCCAGATTCTGTCAACTCCAATCAATAAAATTTATTGTAGTATTAGTATTATTATTGTAAACTTTCTTTCATTTGTAATTTTTAAAATTTTATTTCATTACTTTTGTCCTTGTTTCCTTTAAATCTTGGACCAGACTTCACAAGCCAGATCTTTTTTTTTTTTTTTTTAGTGTGTGTTTGCTGCCATCTAGTGTTTAGTTATTAGTGCAGATTAGTTTAAGGGCCAGCTTATTCTATATTTACATAGTGTGGATCGCATTAGAATACTATTATTATTATAATACAGATTTATATTGCGCCAACAGTTTGCTCAGCGCTTACAATGTGAGGGCAGACAGTACAGTTACAGTACAACTCTATACAGGAAGAATCAGAGGGCCCTGCTCATTAAAGCTTACAAACTAAAAGGGAGGGTTAAGTGATACAAAAGTTAGTAACTGTGGGGGATTATCTGAAATAAAAGTACAGTTGTTAGGTGGAGGCAGGATAGGCTTCTCTAAAGAGAAAAGTTTTCAGGGATCATCTAAAAGTGGATTAGGAGACAGATTGGGGTAGGGAGTCCCAGAGGATGGGGGATGCCCGTAAAAGCTGTCATTAACATGGCTGGCCCAGCTCTCCTTGCTATTTCCATATGTCAAACTGCACCTAACTGGACTAAGACAACGAATAACCCACATGCGCCTGTATTAGAGGATCATGCTGTTACAGAGCAATTACAGCAATTGCCTTCTGCTCTTCCTTTTTGTGTGGTTGCCCTGGAATACATCATGAAACAAATAACCAGAATGGCTCTAATCTCTATTCATATGCGCAGAATCTTAAGGCTTGGACAGTGGAAGCTGCCTGTAAAACACGTATGCCCTTTCAAGACATCTGTTTGGTCAGTGACATTTTCTGTTCTGGGTCAACGGACTTGCCTACACACGATCACACAAAAGTCCAACGGATTCGTACGTGATGACGTACACCGGACCAAAATAAGGAAGTTGATAGCCAGTAGCCAATAGCTGCCCTAGCATGGGTTTTTGCCTGCTGGACTAGCATACAGACGAGCGGATTTCTGGGTCCGGCGGAGTTACGACGTAAAGATTTGAAGCCTGTTCCAAATCTAAAGACCGTCAGATTTGCGACTGGAAAAGTCCGCTGAAGATCCGGTGAAGCCCACACACGATAGGATTGTCCGCCGGATTTGGTCCATCGGCGTCCGTCAGACCAGTCTGGTCGAAAAGTTCGACCGTATGTATGCCCCATAAGGGTTGGCTCCTTTCACCTAATTCCAATCTAGAACTCTCCAGCATAACATTCTGTCAGCATAGAAAAAGCAGTCCCTTTCCCTGGACCTACCCATGCCCCTATCCAGCTGAGCATGAACTTCCTTGTCTTCCAAACAGTGACAGTTCAGGGAACATGGTCAAGAGAGAAAAACAAACTGCTCATCAACATCTTGAGGCTCAGAGCAGCCACGTTTTCCCTTCAGCACCTTTATGGGTCCAAGGTATACTTAATTTGGGTGCAGTCAGACAATGCCCACCACAGTGGCAAATATCAACAATCAAAGGGGCTTGAGAAGCCTGGCTGCCTTTTTATGGAAGCAAACCAGATGCTGTCATGGACAGAAACATACAGTCCAGCGATTTCTGCAGTCCACATCCCAGGAGTGGACAACTGGCAGATGGATTATCTCATCCACCTCC